>NC_041402.2:140068755-140431255 GCF_900747795.2 Erpetoichthys calabaricus | reverse complement strand
ATATAATTTGTTTTTAAAATTCTTAATAAATAGAGTTAAAAAAATGTGCGGAAATTTTTTAAACGTTCCTCGTAGTAGAACAAAATAACCAGTGTTGAAGAAGAAAGTTAAAGAATCAAGTGAAAACAACAATACATTAACCTAAGCACTTTCAAACTTGGTCATGGAAGCTAGTACTGGTTTGAACCAAGTCATCTTCCAGTTACATGTTTTTTGAGTTCTTGGTCTTTGTGTACATGCTTTAGCCTTTAAGAATCATAAACAAATTTATATTGTAATTACTGAATGACAAAACATATAAACTACTTTACTGTGTAAAGTGTCTGGGGTAGAATGTGAAAATAGACCACTGGAGGCTGTGCTAATCACTGCACCAGTTTTCCAGTTTTCCACCAAATCCTACAGACATGAGTGTTAGGTTAATTGATCATTGTAAACAGTCTCAGTATGAGTTAGTGCTGGTGTGTGCAGGAGTGTATCTCTGTGTGGGGCTGGTTCCTGCCATGTAGCTAATGTTTATAGAACAGAATTTGTTCCCCAAAGCCTTGAATTGGAGTAAGTGGGTTGGATGATGGATGAGAGACAGAATTTAGTAAATTTACTTATTGGAAAAAAAAGGAATCGTAGCACAGCAGCTAGATCAAAGGAAATAAGCAATAAGATTTCTGGTTTAGTCTACTCCTAAGGCAGTCAACCACTTGGTTATTCTTCAGTTATAATATATATATATTATATATATATATTTATATATATAAACAAACATAATGCATCCTGAAGATGTAGTCCTTGAAGTAACAACTGTTTGTTGAGTTTTTCAAGTGGTCATTAGGAATGAGCAGGAACAGTGATGAATAACAAGCCATATTATTGAAGAGCATTTTTACTCTGGTATTGTTATGTACAATTATGTAATTTTATAATATGGTATGTAAGAAAAATAAATAGAAATAATGTTTAAGAAAACGTTGTTTACAAAAAAATAAAATCGATCTATGAGTGAAACTGAATATTTCAAGTTACCTTATCCATTTATCTTTATAAGGAAAAACAATTCTTATGAAATACTATTGACTATGTCTGACTTTCCAGACAGCTGTTTAATTGAGCAATCAATTCACATAAAAAGGTAAGAATTTGCCACTGATTAATGAAATTGTTGGGGGATTAAAACTATTAGCCACAGAAATACTCTAAAAAACAAGCACCTGGAATAAACCCATATTATGGATTCAATTTGCAAATAAATCAAATTATACTTATAATAGATCCAAGAAGCAATGAAGAATGGTGAAGCCTCGACATATAGCTAACTCTGTTCATTTCTGTGCAGCTTTCTTTTAACCACTAATTATAATTTAACTATTTTAAAATGGTAATTCAAGCTCCACAAATTCTGTATTGTAAATTTAATAATTGTTAATTGGCCAAGTCTCATACAAAGGCAAGTAATTTTCAGACTTTTCAGACTGCATCCAAAGTAATAAAATGCACCGTAGCTCAAAACCCTTTGAAGTGTTAAATGCAGTAAATCCAAAACTTAAGCATGATTTGGTAGGTAAGCACGGTGCCATGGTGGAGTTTTTAGTGCTTCTACCCTACAAATCCAGCATCCTCAGTTCACTCAGTTATTGTCTGTTTGGAATTTTTTAAAATTTTCCTCTCCATCAAAATGTGTATATTGGGTTACTTTTCATTTTTAAACTGGTTCCATATAGGTGTGAGTGCAGGTGTGTGTGTGTGTGTGAGTGGATAATGTGATAGACTGGCTCTCCATCCAAAATTGTATACAGTGCTAATGGGATAAGCTTAACCTTAAACTTTGTTAAGTGGGTTTGAGAAATTTAAGTTTGCAATTAAATATTTTCTTAAAATGCCCTGCACAAATGTAGACCCACTAATGCTTTTGTAAAGGATTTTGTTTACTTGGGTCATTTGTCATATTAAAACATTAAAGTCATTCATGGTTTGAGCTATCACATTCATATTTGCTAATATTTTAAAGAAAAGGGTGTACTATTAAGACTGTGAAAAATCATTTTATTAGGTTTTTCACTTTCCCCTAGCAAGCACATTATATTTCAATGGAATTCCAGTAGATGCTACAGTGTAGACCCCAACATGGATGCACACATGGATTCAGTTATGTCCTTTTCCAGATTTTCTCATCTGCATTAGGAAAGCTGTACATAAGTAAAGAGACAGGAAGGAAACTGATTAAATGTGGCAGTACATGAGACAGAGGGCATGAATATCACGGGTAAGACATTCTGTATATGAAAATTAAATAGTTTTTGTTTTCTGTATACTATACTATACTATACTGCTATCTGTTTTGGTGTGCTTATATTTTAAATGTATGGAGATGCATGTGTAGCAATGCTATATTCCTGAGCAATGGTGAACTGCTATAGAGGAGACTATTTAAAATGATTAACATCAATATACACTATTTGTAGAATTTACAAAATTGAAATGCTTTAACATTTGGAATTATTTTTTTAAATACAGACTCATCAATTTATTTTCCAAAGCTGCTTATTGCAAAAAAGATTGAAAGCAGAGTTGATAAGAAGCTTTTAATTTGTAAGATAACATGAATGATTTTTTAATATATTGTAATGATCTAATTATGTGGAAAAAAAATTATATATAGTAAAATAAGCACAAAGTAAAGATAAAGAGTTGGGGTATCCACCCCATATACTTGGAAAAAGCAGGCTGAAAAAAATGTTCTTTACAGACTGAATTCAAAACGGAACTGAATGCAATGGTTAAGATGGCAGTTTATATGGAGAGTAGACAGGAAGAGGTGGATCCAGAAGCACAGGAACCGTAAATGATGTTAGAGGAATCAGAAGTGACGTCAGAGGACTTGAGTTCAGTCTGCTGTTCTGCAGAGGGAAAAAGAGAGAAAGGATTAGTGGACTGCAGGAACCCCTGGCTCGGCGAGTAAGTACAATTATTTGAGCTCACAAGTTGTCACCCAAGTGCATGTGTCTGACTATATATATAATTTTTCTTAGTAACAAGGAAAACAAAAACAGAAAATGAGGGTTGAGGTCCTTGCAGGAATCCTCATTAAGTGATGCTATTCAAGAAAAAAAAAAAGATGTGAGCATACATTGAGATCGTCTCAGCATTGTGCCGTCTTGTTCAAGAAAAAAACTCTAGAGGCTTGGAGGTCCGAGTTCCTTCAAAGCTGGCCCAGGTCTGAACATCAACTCGCAGTGAATCTTGCAGTCATGTATTGTATGGACCAAAAAGCACAATATTTCACTCAGCAGGGAAATGATATTAGTTGTTCTCTTGCGTTTCCTTTTCCTACAGTCTAGGGAGACATAAGGAATAAAAGTTGGCAGCGTTGTCACCCTGAATTCATTACCATATTGAGTAGCACAAGTCCATAAAAAGCTCCCTATGCTCACATGTCTGAAATGATATATATATCCAGCCATCCAGTTTTCAATCCTGCTTATCCTGAGCAGGGTCAAAAGTAAAGTAGAGCCTAATCGCAGCAAGCTAGTCTATTTGGTGGATTTTAGGAGGCCCAGGCCCCTCATGGACCCCTTGATTATCAGAGGTGTCTTTGTGCAGAGGGTGCAGACCTATAAATACCTGGGAGTGCAGCTGGATGATAAATTGGATTGAACTGCTAATACTGATGCTCTGTGCAAGAGAGAACAGAGCCGACTATACTTCCTTTAGAAGGCTGGTGTCTTTCAACATCTGCAATAAGATGCTGCAGATGTTCTATCAGACGGTTGTGGTGAGCGCCCTCTTCTACGCGGTGGTGTGCTGGGGAGGCAGCATAAAGAAGAGGGACACCTTATGCCTGGACAAACTGGTGAGGAAGGCAGGCTCTATTGTAGGCACGGAGTTGAACAGTTTGACATCTGTGGCAGAGCGACGGGTGCTGAGCAGGCTCCTGTCAATGATGGAGAATCCACAGCATCCACTAAACAGTATCATCTTCAGACAGAAGAGCAGCTTCAGCGACAGACTGCTGTCACTGTCCTGCTCCACTGACAGACTGAAGAGATCGTTCCTTCCCCACACTTTGCGATTCTTCAATTCCACCCATTGAGGTAAACGTTAACATTATACAATGTTACTCCACCTTGTACTTTTTAACTTGCACTGTGTTTTTTATCACTCTTTAATTAATATTGTTTTTATCAGTATGCTGCTACTGGAGCATGTGAATTTCCCCTTGGGGATTAATAAAGTATCTATCTATCTATCTATCTATCTATCTATCTATCTATCTATCTATCTATCTATCTATCTATCTAAACTCCACCCAGGGAATGCCCGAGGTGCAAACCTTAATCAACTTACTGTGAGGCAGCAGCACTACCCCTGTGCCACCATGCCACCCAACCTCAGAAATGCAAAGCAAAATGCATTAAAGTTCAGAGATGAACTACTTAACAAAAGGACTGGGTTAAAAAAAAGAACAATTCAGGTGTCACAATTAGGAAATTCTTCAAAAAACAATAACTGTTTAATTAGGTGAGCAAACATTAGGGTATTCTTCAAAAACAATAACTGTTTAGTTAAGTGAGCAAACAAAGTCAGAATAAGAGAAGGAAAGAGTTAACCCAGAAATTCAGAGCTTTGACCAGGGTGTCTTAACAATTTAAAAAACGGAACTTTAAATTAAGTGATAAGCCACGATTCTAAGCCAGGAAATCCTCCAAGATTTAGTTCAGAGCTGATAGTTGCACAGATAGCTGCCTCCTGTTAAAGTCAGAGGGCTGATGGAAGGCTGAAAGACACAACCACCCCAAATTCAGCCAACTTCAAAGACAAGCAAGAGTCAAAGTATTCCCCAGTCTAGATTGTGGGTTGGCTGGATCTTCAACAAAGAAATACGAATCAAAACCTTTACTTAGGGCCAGATGGCTGCCCAGACAAAACAAAAACAAAGCAGCTTATGTTAGAAGGTTGGCCTACTAGATAAACATAAAAAAGCATGATGGAACCAAGACAGCCATCTCCCTGCCCGATGGCTAATTTACAAGCTTACAAAGAAGAGGTCAGTTGCCTCTCAAAGTTAAGAAGTCAGATTCTACAAAACAGAACAGTTGCTATTAGTGAAACAAGGCCGGGTTGAAACATAAAAGCAGCTGTTAACAGGATTTATGACTCACCACTGAAGAAGACACAAAAGTCTTTTTGGGACTTGATAGCCACTGCTCGTCAAGACCTATCTTGTTCCCCAAAGTAGCAATAAAAAAACCTGAGCTCCTACTCAGTCCAGTGGCCCCATAAACAAAAGCAAAAGAAATTTTTTTACCTTTTTATTTTTTTCTAAATAAAGTTTCTTTACTTTTATTCTGCCTGCTCCAAGCAAAGTACCAGCAAGAATGCTATGTCTTTCACATGTATTTACAGTAATGGCTTCTGATGTAAAAACGTAGTACATGCATGTTATCTAGGCTTTTGCAAAGTAGCCAATGACATTATTGATGTGTAACTTAGCTAATGTCAGATCATCAGTAAGAGATGTCATGGCTGATGGAGTACAGTAATCCCTCCTCCATCGCGGGGGTTGTGTTCCAGAGCCACCCGCGAAATAAGAAAATCCGCGAAGTAGAAACCATATGTTTATATGGTTATTTTTATATTGTCATGCTTGGGTCACAGATTTGCGCAGAAACACAGGAGGTTGTAGAGAGACAGGAACGTTATTCAAACACTGCAAACAAACATTTGCCTCTTTTTCAAAAGTTTAAACTGTGCTCCATGACAAGACAGAGATGACAGTTCTGTCTCACAATTAAAAGAATGCAAACATATCTTCCTCTTCAAAGGAAACAGAGAGTAAAGCAAACAAATCAATAAGGCTGTTTGGCTCTTAAGTATGCGAAGCACCGCCGGTACAAAGCTGTTGAAGGCGGCAGCTCACACCCCCTCCGTCAGGAGCAGGGAGAGAGAGAGAGAAACAAAGTCAAAAATCAATACGTGCCCTTTGAGCTTTTAAGTATGCGAAGCACCGTGCAGCATACTTAAAAGCTGCACACAGAAGGTAGCAACGTGAAGATAATCTTTCAGCATTTTTAGACGAGCGTCCGTATCGTCAAGGTGTGCGAACAGCCCCCCTGCTCACACCCCCTACGTCAGGATCACAGATAGTCAGCGCAAGAGAGAGAGAAAGAAAAGTAAGTTGGGTAGCTTCTCAGCCATCTGCCAATAGCGTCCCTTGTATGAAATCAACTGGGCAAACCAACTGAGGAAGCATGTACCAGAAATTAAAAGACCTATTGTCCGCAGAAATCCGCGAACCAGCAAAAAATCCGCGATATATATTTAAATATGCTTACATATAAAATCCGCGATAGAGTGAAGCCGCGAAAGGCGAAGCGCGATATAGCGAGGGATCACTGTAGTTAAGAATTTTTATGAAGGGACAAGGACAAGAGATAAGGTCTTTATGCCAAACTAAAGTCTAAAACTAAAAACCCAAATGTTATACAAAAATAAAATTCAGAAAAACAAAGCTCAGAAGTCTGTTACTTTTGGTCAAAAAGAAGCAAAAAACACACCAAGAAGCTAAGTTTTTATCCACAATCTTGGATAACCAGGAAGTTTTGGGTGCTGATCTTTATAATGTTAACCAGGAATGAAACTATGATACAAAATACTGATAAAATGTAATACAAAATGCTTCATTGTACCATGTATTGTGTAACTAGGGCTGGGCAAGTTAACGTGTTATTATCGCGTTAACACATTAATTAATTAATGCTGACAATTATTTAATTGTGCGTTAATGCAGTTTTTGTTATTATTACTATTATTTTTGAAAGCCTCAGTTTTGCTAGCAATCGATAGAGATCAGTGGAGGAAAGTTAACTTTGTTGATTTGACCTCAATTCCCTGCACATGCATGAGTAGCGAAGAGCAAACAGCTTCTAAAATGGCATGTGGAGAGATACCAAAGTGAATGCTCAAAGCAAAACAATCTGTGGAAGACTTTTTTCGTATTATCACTGAATCTGACTCTGATTTGTCAGACTCCGATTTTGATGCAAGTGATCTGGAGATGTAGATTGAAAACAAAAGTGAGGTACCGGCATCAGCTGATCGATCCCCAGCTGATCATGGTGCTGAATATATTCGTGTAGCTGATGCACCTATGGGAATGTTCGCCTGGGAGACAGATATGATGACAGGAGGTACAAACCATATTGTGTCTCACTGCAACTGCCACTCCCACGCTCCTGTTTCACAAAGACAGCCAGCGAACTGTGCATTCCTGCTGGCTGTCAAGCAGTAATGTGACTGCTGGCCCCATGCAGCCGCTGCTGCCGCAAACTGCAAACAGGCGCCTACAGCAGGCACAACAGGCAGCAACAGACATTTTCTGTTGATTTATGTGTGAAACCATTGCTTTGTGCGCTTTTCAGAAAACTGAGTTTTTTGGAAAAAATATTAACTCTCAAAGAGTTGCTACTGAACATAGACTGTTTATGCTGCTCCCTGATAAAAGAAAATGTTTCTGCTGGTATCTGTCCAGATTAAAAAGAAAAACGATTTAGAAATGTTAACTTGCTGTTGCTCGGAAGGTGCCTGTTATAATGTTGTAATTGTGGCTCTGGACTCTGAGGGTAACTTGATTTTTCTATAACAAACTAGATAAAACATTAATGCTCTGGCAGTGGCAAATAGCTTTGGTTTTATATTTGATTTGATTACATTAATTTTTAAGTTGAGATTTACAAGAAATATTTTAACTGCTATTATGTAAAGGGTATACTGCTGTTAAAAAGCACCTTATTTGTTTAAAGTGTTTGCAAACCAAATACACACAATACACTACATTATTGAATTTTGTACAAAACAATGTGATTGTCTGTGATTAAATTATTTTTAAATTTTTTTATCACTGCCCAGCACTATGTGTAACACAACCACATGACTGAAATAAAACACAAAGCAAACAATACATTTTTCACCAAGAGCAGGGAATTTAAAAATATGACTGAAAAACTATTATTTAGATACATATAACATGTCAAACAGTGCACATTGGTAGACCTATTATTCACCTCCTGCATACTAATGTAAAGGTGAAAAATGTTGGTGCAAAACATCGATATCACCATACGTGAATGTGGACTGGGACTAAGTGTTTCAATACACCCTTGATTTAGTAAGTTGCATCCTCAGACGAGTATGGGGAATTACAACATTGTTTCATAGATGCATCATGGCATTCACAAGGTTGTTTTCAAATTAATCAGAACTGCCAAAGCACCAACTTTGTGTTGGAACAGTTAACTAAATCATGACTGAGGGCCTCAAAAGCTTGAAGCAAAGATTTGAAAGTTAGTACTGGAGACATTGACACACCTTATCACTGATACTGATTCATAAATTGGAGCAGACTCATTACTCTTAACAACAGTCCTTTATCTTGGTGGAGAGATAAAGCAGCCAACTTTGCAATGGTGGCTTTTGTTCAAATCACACATCTGTCCCTGCTAAGTCAGTACCCAGGGAGTGAAAGGGATATTGTCACTGTGGAGAGGTCTCAGCTTCATGCACTTTTCTTAAAAAGAAATATAAGTTCTTAATCGATTCAGTTATGACGTAGAGGTAATGGGTCATTAAAGCAGGATAAAAGGACAACCATTTTTGGAGCAGTGTTGATTTTAATTAAGAAAACAAAATGGTAAGTTTAAATTTGGATGGTTTTGCACTGTGGTAGCTTTTAAATTTGGATGGTTTTGCAGTGTGGTAGCTTTATATTGTAGTTGTATAGGGTTATTATTGTCACATATCATGAGTACAGTGTAATTTGTATGTATTAATCAATGCACAACTTTTATTATGCTACTGCACTGCAGATGTTTTATGTTAATATTGTAGTAGCCAGTAGATTATTCTTCAGATGGGTGGGGCTGGTTGCATGATGTATTTATAAACTCCACGGTTATTCAGGTTACACCTTATAAACCTGGCAGGTTCAAGATTGTAAGTGGAGAGTCTCGAAGCATAGGATAAATAAAAGTTCTCACAAAAGATAAGTGGTCTTCAGTGGATTGTGGAGAGAGACCAGTGTGATAATGGAAGATGACCGTGAATGCTGAACGAGCAAAGCAACATAAGGGCAGATCAAGAATAACTGTGGCTATTTGCCACTTCATCTTTGCTTTTTTATGGCAGGTTTTTGTACTGTTGACGGAGGGAAAGTGCCACTTCTTAACACTAGAATTACCAAAGCCTACAAAAAAACTCGTAATCCCGACCCATCTTAAATCTGTTTGCACCTCTTCGTCAGTGTTTTTTGTGTTGGAAATGTGTCGATAAGCACAAGCAGCGTACTATCCCATCCCCCAACCAACACAGAAAGGGCAGAAAGTTCTCTCACCTCAAGTCTGTTTACCTGAATGTCAGTTGCCAGGAGTTGTATAGGGTAAATAATATATCATTATTTGGAATACATGCATTTCATGTGTGTTCAATGTCTACAATAATCTATGTAAACACATCATTAAAACATAAATGTTTTAGTAATAATTGACAAAATGTAGACATGAAGTGTATAATGTGTGAAGCTTGAAGTCACACTTCACTTTCACAAAAGGTACAAGTATAACAAAACAAGTGCGCTTTTATTCAAGAATATAACTGCCACATTGACATGCCTTTATATGACTGCTTTGGTGGCGCAGAGGTAAGAACTGCTGATTCATAATCAAGATGTTCGTGGTTCGATACCGGATGGCTCCATTTTGAGTAGTGAACTGCTCTTATTCTTACTATTATAGAATAAAAACATACATTTGATTTGAGTCTGTAACAACCAGTGTAAATTTATGGTACTTGTAAAGGTTAGCATTTTTTTTAATTATTATTCAGTTTTATTCTCTCAGTCGTGTTCATGCTCGCCCTGATATAGAAGTCCACCCTGAAAGAACCGTCCACTCACATATAAGAACGATGCAGCTGCACCAGGTATAAAGGTGAAAGATGGCACCGTTTGGATGCAGCAACAGGTCTAGCGTCATCCTGCCAATCAGTCTGCCCCACACCTATCCTTCAACAAAACAGCATGGCTTACAGAGCTCACCAAGGTATCGTGCAAAGTTCTGTTTGTGATTATGTTTTGTGATGGTCTTTATATGAACTCTATGTATATGTTACTTAAATAAAAGCCAGATCGAATGGTATTTACTTTGATTCATTTACTTATCTTCCTACAGCGTAAAGTCACAAGTAAACTGTAGAGCTTCCTCTGTTTGATCGACATGGGCATGCTCACAATGTACATGTGTACCGAAGTGACTTTAGCTGCAGATGGAAGCTCCTGTCACACCCTACGCAACTGTGTTTGATCTTATTCTGGAAAAGATCCCAGTCGCCCCACGGGAGAAAGACTTTCTGAGACTAAGGTCATAAAGCTAATGAAACCATTTCTGGACAAAGGCAGAACTGTAACAACAGCTTCGTGGAGCTTCCACCTGAAGCTAAAATCACTTGCTGCTGTTGTGATTCTTAATTTTGTTTCAACTCCCTGAGTTTATTTTGTGCATGTATATTGTTTTCCTTAGTGTTATTTTTTTAACATTATTTTTGTGACTTTAATGCACCAAAATTGTGGATCTTTTTCTTTCACATTAGTTTCAAACTTGGATTTTTGGTATATGGTGTGGCTGTGTTTTTACTGGTAGTGGCACTACATTACCATGATATGATCACATATGTGATAAATGGATTGATCACTGTGACGCTTTTTAAATCAGAACCACACTAATTTGGTTTGTCAAAATCTACTATATAATAAAACCCATAAGTCTATGTTAGTGTCCATTGCCTCTGAGCATTCTGATTGGTCAGTTTAGCTTTGGCGTGTTTGATCAGTTTGGGTTTGCTGACAAGATTGAAAGAGGTAGTGTGACTATGAGACAAATGAGGAGGAGTATAGGTGTTGGAGGTATGCTGAGAGTCACCTTCAAAAGCAGGAAGTATAAAAGCAGACAGGAGATGAGGAAGGCACCTTAAAATGACAGAGGAACACACTCAAGAAAGGTTCAGACTCACAAGGATACCAATGAAAGATGTTAAAGATACAAGTAGGGCAGAAGATACAATATATTTTTAAATTTATTCCATTATCTGTGTTTATCAAGTAGCGAGGTTAGTTTTGAATAAATCAACACATCAACAGAAAAATTAAAATGATTTTAGGGCTTCAAAGTTTGCTTTGACTTTGATTTCTATCTAATATTTTGGGTTTTGTTTATTTTTTGGTTCTTTTTGTCTTCCATATGTTGACTTCAGTCTGCTTTGACTAGAGTTTTGGTTCCTTTCACCTCCTGACCATTAAAAAAGTGGCATTAAAACTGAAATGAAAAAACAGTTTGTAAAATGAGTAGATGTATATGCAAAGAAAAACTTGGATAATTTAAGAATGCAAAGAAACTGCTAGAGTAACTCTTAAATATTTCATCATGACTGCTTTCAGATTTTACTTCTACTATAGTGACTGCTGTTTGTTGCTCCTGCACTAGCCATCTACAACTCTGAATCTTGCCTGCAGCTCAGTGTGGCACTCTGTAGCTGCTTTGTGCAGTGCAAAAATCCAGCTTCTTGGTTAAAGAGCACAAAGAAGTGATGACTAGGCAGGATACACAGAAGGGCATTAAAGTGAATTAAATAGATGACAGCAGGAACAGGAATCATAAGAAAAGCAGAGCTGAGAGAACAGAAAATAGGAAAAGAATATACTTTACTTTCTGTAATCCAAAATTCCTGTGGGGACAGGAACGATGTCAAAGGTCACAAGCTGGCACATAGGCAAAAGTCTTTAAATGAGTAGGACAAAGGTAAAAGCCAATAAATAGCATAGATCATGGATATTAAAGACATGGACATATACTTAAGCATACCCTTCAGGTAGGACTCTTTCTTTAATTTCTCCACATCTCCTATCATGTGATTACCACATAACTGATGATACCAAACTAATAACAAAACAGGCAATGTCTGTAGCAGACAACACGTGAGTGGTGGCGTCAGAAGCAAAATGCAAATAATGCCTGTTGCTAGAACAAGAGACATATGTATCACATTTCACTTTACAGTCAGCTCCCAGTTATCCAGAGGCAGTTTAACCAGTTTGTGGATTATCTGTGACAAAAGTTGGGCATTTTTCAAATAGCACATCAAGTTTCTGGAAAATTATTTTCTCAGTGTCTTTTGAATGTTCAAATGTTAGTTTGACAAGGAAACATAGCATCAGTTTTCTTGCAAAACAGATTTTTCTTTTTCTTTCTGTCACATTCACTTCCTACATCACATAAGAAAACAGCACTATTGTGCTGCACTTTCAATGCCGAGCAAACCCTGCCCCAGGTCATACACACACCATGAAAACCAAAGGTGTCCCAGAGACCACCTCCCTGGCGTCACATGCTTCCTTCCATGTGTAATCCTACATTTTATGTCTTATTTCTCAGCACCAGTAATTCCAGACTTACCACTAAACAGATATATTTTTCTTACATTAAATTGTTCATGAGATGTTTCTTCTGACCCTATTTTATTACATATGTATTATTTTAATACTTGTGGATATAGATAATATCTGTATAATGGACATGTGTTATTAAATATGGCATACAACTAAGTAAATAATTTTACATTAAGCCTATTTTATATCATGTTTTGACAAGTTTGGTTACAGTCATAATTTTTTGTAATTGGTGAGTCAGCGATCTGTTTTCACCTGATTAATGCAGTAGATTATACTGTATTATCATAAGCAATTTTCCTGTACTATAAGTTATTAAAATTGCCTGTTCTTAATAAAACATTCTTGTAGGCCAGTGCTTGAAATGTTTTTAGAGAGCCTAATCCATAAAATGTTTTAGCATGACTGAGTTTACATTTTTGGAAGGAGGTCCATAAAACAATTGGAACTCAAGCATGAAACAGAGTAGGTGTCCAACTATATCACCAGTCTACATTATATTTTAAGGAATGTTTCAGATTACTTTGAACCTCTTTGCCAATGCCTACTAAAATCTAGGACTATTTCAGAACATTGGCCAAAGTAATTTATCAATATGTCCCTGGCCAGGTAAACAAAGCCTCTGGCTATCTTAAACTCTGAAGAAACCCAGAAAACTGTTGATCACTTTCCATACTTCCCAGCTGTCCCAAAATGAAACCATTAAGGATGAACATCAAAAAACCACCTCAGCTATGTCAACAGATCCATCAGAAAATTGCAAGATTAGTTCTTCAAGAACTGAGATTTACAAATGAAGCTAAGAGAGTAATCTATAAGGCCATTTCCATATCTGCTTTCATGTTATTATGAATTGACACACCCTGTCAAATATGTTTTCTTTGTTTTAAACAAATGTTTAATGTTGATCTTAATTGTATATGTATCTTCCGGTCCAGTTAGCGGCCCTCTCACTGTTTCTCACATTCTCTTTTTGCCAGCAGGTACTTTGGGGATTTTGGGCAGAAACTAAAAAAGCAGCTGGAGTCTGTCCATGCTGTGGTCCAGCTGATCATCTTTATATACTCAACTGTACAGTGAGACCTGAATTACCTTTCCTTGTCACCTGGAAACATTAATTTTAACCCTCCACTTCCAAAAGATTCTCTGTATTAACTGGGAAGATTAATGCAAAAATTCCAGAGTCCTTACTGAGGCAAAGATTAAGGCAGTATTAAAATCATGAACTTGCAAAATCAACTCCCCAGGACAGACCATAATGCCCAATTCTTATCTCCTCAGACAACTCCTCTACTCCAAGTTGAACTGAGGTCAGCGACCCTGAGGTGGCCAAAGAAAGCAATTCAAAGATGCCCTAAAGGTTTATCATGCAAAAAGTCAGATGAGTATTACTAGCTAGAAGACTAACTACATAACATCCACTGTGCTACCGTGTAATGAAATGATGAAAAGAGAGGTTGTAGAATCCATTTAGGTAAAAGTCACTGCTTAAAAACCCCAATGTATTAAAGTCTGTGGTTCAAGGTTTGGACTCCTAGGTCATCTGACATAATACATTGGAACAGAAAAAAGAGAGCAAGAGATTTTCAAAGCTTAATTGTAATTAATTATCTATTAATTTAATTATATGCAATATGGTCCTGTGAGTATAGCAATAGTCAAAAAGCCTAAAAACTAAAAAAATGCTTTGTGAAAATATAGAATATATGCTGAGCCAAAGCAAACTGATCTCATCTACCAATATTGCAACTTCATTGTATTGGTTGTTGTACTCATACTTGTCTTTCAATTAAGTGACTTCATAGGCTTTACACAGACTTTTCCAGAAGGGAAAATGATGAGCTGCTAAAGACTGTATATAAAGATGGATTTGAAAATCTAAATCTAGTTGCCAGAGAAAGAGGAGACCACACATAACTAAGACAGTCAAGTAACAACCGGTCTTAAATTCAAGCAAGTAGACAAGCATGTAATCAAAAATCAGACAAGAGGTCAGTATCATGATGTAGGGTGAAAAACATAAAACAAAAGAGTGAGGCTAAACAGGCAGTTAAGGCAAACATCAAAGTCAAAAAATATGTGATAAACTAAGCAAAGCTGGTGACGAGCTATGAGTCATTGAAAAGTGTGGAGTGGTGGTTGATAGCCTGCCTAAAAGATGAGGGTGATGAGCTTAAACAAGTCTCAAGTGACAGCAAAACAAAGGAATACAACATTCCAGATAAGATGCCAACTTCAGGTGTGAGACGTGGCCAGAGGGAAACTACATTGGAGGCATGGTAACGTACAAACTCCATGTGAAAGGTGTTCTGAAACACATGGAGATGGACTAGTAACATCATTTCCAAAAGTTTTAATAATATAAATCTTAAGTAGGAATTCAGAAAATTAAGTAACTTAAATTACTTTACTGCTACTAACCCATCTTGTAGATAATTCCCAATGTCATGTTGGTGTAGTGGTTAGACCTCCTGTTTTACAGCTGTAGGAGAATGAGTTAAAGTCTCAGTTTGGCCACTGTCTGTATGGTGTTTGCATATTCTGCCCATGTCTGTGTGGATTTTATTCCAAACTAGCCGTGCCCCATGGCTCCGCCCTCGTAATAGTGAAAAAGGACAGTGAGGAGGTCCCCCCAGGCTTCCCACTCCTGACATTACGCTCGGCCCACAGCCTCTGTCTCAGATTAGAGCGAATGTATTGCACCTGCAAGCGAACTATGATTCTTAGCACGATGAAAGAAATTGCAAAATCAGCCAGAATGTTCAAGCAAATTATAGAAAAAAACCTGATCTAAATAAGTTAAGTAGTTTCCGCAAGTAGTTTTCTCGTGAAAAGCGGACAGTCATACAGACAGCCAGACGTTGGATTTTATATATATAGAGATATTTCAGTTTTCCTACATAACAAATGTGTGTATTAGGTTAATTGGAGAGTCTAAACTGACTTTGTTGTAAGTCACTGGGTGTTTGAATGAGTGTAAAAATTACATCCAGGAAGAGGCCGTAGGTCCCTGAAGCTGTGAGGCTGAATCATCAACCACCACTGTCTCTGTCATACTATTAAATAACATTAAAACATTAACCTTAAAGTTCCTTTATTTTGTTTTCATATGGGAAGGACAACTGATGTGTTTACTACACAAGATATACACTGCATATATTTATTTTTACCTTGTGAAAACAAATTTTTTAAATAAGAGCTCATATCTTTTAAGTTAATTATATGACACAATAAAAACAGTAATAATAATATTCAATATTCAAATACAATTACATATTAAATACACTTTCCATGCTCTTAGTCCTCCTTCCGGACTACGTTTGGAACTCATAGCTGCACATAACAGCCATCTTTTTGTGTTTGCTTACAATGTTAAATGAGGGATTTCTTCAACCAAGAATAAAAGAGTCAAAGATCTCATTTATTATCAAATATCTGTTTTTTTCCGAACAAAAACCCACAAACCAGGAATGACAAAAGGGGTAATATAAGGGGACATTCGCTTTAATAGAAATAAAAGCAATAACCCCCAAAGGGTATTCATTCTCCACTTCACCACATAATCACAGCCAATCTTAATGCACTTTTTCAAATTGTGGATTAATTTTTCAAAACACCCAAAAAATCATCTTCATCAGCCTTGCCAGCCTTTCATTCACTTTTAGTTCTTGACATGCATGTTAGCTTTGATTTGCGTACGCCTGTTTCCACGCTTACATTGTGATATATAAAAACTAAACTTGGCATAAAGCCATGCACATTTTCACACTAGCTCAATCCCTGGCGTATGCAAGTTCTTCACTTGGTTTTGCAAACTGGCGGCACCCAGCATCAAAGCACTGCTTTTGTTCCAGTGTGGTTTCCCTTTCTTTTTTAGATCCACATCCTTATCATATACATTGAAATTAACAGCATATTGTTTATTAGTTTAAGGCATCTGATTGTAATTAACCCGTAACAATATAATTGTCCACAGAATGGCCAAACTATTCCAAATAACATAGCTGCTTTAGCGTTGTTACTCTCACAGCAGCTTCTTCTTCTTCTTTCAGCTGCTCCTGTTAGGGGTTGCCACAGTGGATTATCTTTTTCCATATTACTCTCACTGCACCACTCAGAGTATTTATATCACTGTATCTGAGTGTGGAATCACAGCTCTACAGCAGCTGATCAGAAAGAGAATTATCAGTAAACAGCATCTAGCACACGCTGCCTCAGCCATGCTGCCTATTTGAACTACTTCCATACGGCAAACACTTCAGAGCCTTTCCTGTACTGACCTTGTGGTTCAGAAACAGTTTCATTCCAAGAACTATAAATGCAATCAAGCAGTCCATCAAGTGCTCCTTGTAGAACTGTTTATACTTATAAGTACAATTACCTCACTGTAAACTTGCAATACAGTTATAATATTGCACAAACTGAGCCACTTTAGCACGTATTTACATATGATGACGATATCTTTTTTAAGATGAAATGCAGCAAAATATGTTTATTACATTATACAGATAAAATGTTAACATCATTTAAATAATCTATATTTTTAATAATTAAACATGTGAGGACACTGTGTCACAGCCCTAGCAAGGAGCTAGCACCAATGAAGAAGACAGCTTTAGTGGCTCAATGCCAATAGTGTTTTCATGGTAAAGGAATCAGTTGCGCAACTTACATTTCGGGAAAACCGCTCTTGAGATTTTGAATACCTTCAGCCAAACACTTCTTTGTGCAGACATATGAAACCAGGCAAACCACTTCTGCACAGTTCTCTGAGTCAGTATTTGGTTGCAAGGATGCTGCTGATAACTGCAATAAATATGTAATAGAGCATGAATACTCATTTGTTCACATTAGAGAAATTTACTTGTGGGTATACACCATATTCACTTTTATCTTCATTTCCTGTCTCCATGATAGCCACAAAACCTGAAAATTTCAGGAAGTTTTTTGCAAATAAGATTACCTGAAGGGCGGCACGGTGGCGCAGTGGGTAGCGCTGCTGCCTCGCAGTTGGGAGATCTGGGGACCTGGGTTCGCTTCCCGGGTCCTCCCTGCGTGGAGTTTGCATGTTCTCCCCGTGTCTGCGTGGGCTTCCTCCGGGCGCTCCGGTTTCCTCCCACAGTCCAAAGACATGCAGGTTAGGTGGATTGGCGATTCTAAATTGGCCCTAGTGTGTGCTTGGTTGTGTGGGTGTGTTTGTGTGTGTCCTGCGGTGGGTTGGCACCCTGCCCGGGATTGGTTCCTGCCTTGTGCCCTGTGTTGGCTGGATTGGCTCCAGCAGACCCCCGTGACCCTGTGTTCGGATTCAGCGGGTTGGAAAATGGATGGATGGATGGATTACCTGAAAAAAATAATAATAGGGAACAAATTCAAAAGTCCATGAACTTTGGAATTCCCCTCAAATAAAGTTTCGAACAGTCAATCAATGAATAAAACAACAAACCTTGGGGAGAATATTTTAAGGCTCTCATCCAGCTGATCCAAATTCAGTTAAGTCAGAAGGGCGATTTAGAATATTACATCTTTAAGTCTGTGGTCACTCTTAAAAGGCTGGCCTGCCTTTTCCCTAAACTATCAAAACTAGAATAAGTCTGCTGCCTCTGTTGCCGTTTGAACTTTGCCTGACCTTGCATGATTTTTCACATTGTCATTCTTTTTTTCAGTTGATCAAATACTGTTAATATGAGCTGTCCTGTTCCATTTGTGGGATGCAACAATAGAATCCCAAGAGAGATTTGTGGATTTCCTGATAAAATGGAAAACTTTCTCTGTCTGGGGCACCCTCTGTAGAAACAGGGTTGATGAACTCTTTTTCAGTGTCCACCAACACAGGACATACTGTACTCTAGAATTTTCAGGGTAGGCCCCTCTTTCTCTTACCTTGCTTTCTCTTACCATTGTTCTGTGGCACCTAGGGGGAATTTTTAGCCTTCTAGGTAATACATTGCCATCAAGGTAAGCCCCCCTGGCATTACTCCACACATAAGATAATGCAGCAGAATTCAGATTTCAGATTCAAAATAATTACACACAAGACAACAGTATAAAGAGAGAAATAAAAGTATTACATTAACAAACACATATGAGAAATTGCTACCTAACTGTAACCACCTTAAGAGGGTAATGCCTATCTGCCAGATGAGGTGGCATTCACACTCACCAATCTCTTGTCGTCTTCTTCCTTTTTGCCATTCTCCATTTCTATCTAAAGACCTTTGCCCCTTTTCCCTCTGCCAATAAGCTTTCTTTCAACTCTCCTGCCAACTTCAGTTTCTTCTTCAATGTCACAAAGTCCAGAATCCCTTTTAGGATAAGGGAAAGTGATCTGTGGCTACAAGACCACCTAACTAGAGCTCTCTCGAGTGGCCCTTGTGTTAATGTAAACATGAGTATTTGTTAACACTAGAATTACCAGAGCCTACGAAAAAAACTCATAGGCCCATCCCACCTTAAATCCATTCTCACCTCTCCATCAGCGTCTTTTGTCCTGTAAATGTGCCGATAAGCAGCAAGCAGCCAGCAGCCTGCTATCACATCCCCCATCGCCACACAGTTTTCTCAGCTCAAGTCTGTTTACCTGCGTGTCAGTTGCTTAGAGTTGTATAGAGTGAGAAGTCAAGCAAAATGACACTTGACTCTAGGAACTTAAGAGATGGGTGAGTACAAACAAAATGGAAGAATGGCTAACAACTGATCTATTTCTAGTGTACCATTTTAGTTGGTTAATTTGGTACTATGTGTTCTCCCTCTTTAGCATGCTGGTTTAACAAAGGTGTTTTTTTTGTTCATTTTTTGTGTTGAAGGCCTCCTCCTATCACAATAAAAATATTGTGAAAGACAGAGAGCTCTGTTTTGTTGTTTCCATCCATCCATTGTCCAACCTGCTGAATCCGAACACAGGGTCACGGGGGTCTGCTGGAGCCAATCCCAGCCAACACAGGGCACAAGGCAGGAACCAATCCCGGGCAGGGTGCCAACCCACCGCAGGACACACAGAAACACACCCACACACCAAGCACACACTAGCGCCAATTTAGAATCGCCAATCCGCCTAACCTGCATGTCTTTGGACAGTGGGAAGAAAGATTTGTTGTTTGTAAACAAAAAATAATGTAAAGGAGCCCAAATACCAGATTAAAGGTTTATCTGAGAAAAATAATAAGATGAAGGAGGGATGATCTCAGGGAGTAACAAAATGCAAGATAAATAAAATAAAAGAATAACTAACAAATGACCTCTTTCTAGGTCTACCCTTGTCTACCTGTAAGATTGGCTGCCCTTTTACTCATCTCAGGTCACTAAAATTACTTGTATCAATGTCAATGACTCTTTCGCACCACATCCTTGCCTTTCTTCCTCATGCTAGTCAAACCTTTGCCTGACTCCATCTCTTTGTTCTAAACCATATGGAGGTCTTGAAAATTATAAGGCCTAAAAAGGGTTCACATCTAGAATGAAATCCCTAATCACTTCCAGGGAATGTGCTGTATGGCCCCAGGTTCATTATTTACTTTCATCTTGTGAACTGATAAGCATCAATGTTTCCACCCCATATTTTCCTTTTACTGTTAACAACTATTTGAGACCTGCTCCTATCTTGTGACTGTTTCTAGGACGTGACTTCTGACCAGGCACATACCACATATATTGTGATATGCTTTAACTTTGGTTTTGGAGGTCTTTTGGTTAGTTTACTTCCATTACTTTTAAAGTAAGTTACCAAACAAATTGTCAGCTAATAGTTTGTAATTTACTGGGATCGTTCTGCCTGCTAAGTAACTAGTTCAATACATAAACCAAACCTGTGCCTGTATTTATCAAGCATCTCATGAATTTGTCCTATCACAGAATAGCTCATGAGAAGTAGTTATGAAGCATCCTTCACCCACATTTCAGACTAAATGATGTCATAATTTTACAGCACCCCAAGCTGCAAAATAGCAAAAGTGATTACATTTTGCAGTTTTCTGATACTAACTCTAAGGCTTCATCACAAAGATAATGATAATAGTAATAATAAAATATTATTTTATTAGAAGAAGTAGAATAAGAAGGAAAACTTAATAAGATAGGATATCGTGGTATGCTGCACAAACATTTGCCACTTTGCAACAACATCAAAAATAATGCTGTAACAAGCAATGAGATGGAAAGACTGAGATACACACAACGAATGAGAATAATCCCCGATAATGGGCATGTTTATTTAACAATGAATGACCTAAAGCCATACTTTTAGAAGAATCACTTTCCCACTTATGGTCATGGGGAATGCCTTGTAAGAAATATTTACTGAAACTAGCCATCACTACTAAAGTCTTATTCACTCTTCCATCATTCCCGATCATATTTCAGAAATGCATGCTTCATGTTCCTGCACGATCCCCCCTTGTGTTCTGTAAGACTGCTTTCTTAAACTTTCCCAGGCTTGTAAAATGTAACGGGAATGCAGAGCACAGCTCCACCTATCTTCAGGGTAATATGCTGGCTACTACAGTACAGTGTGCATCCTTGACTGAGTGGCAATACTGTAATCTCACTTGAAATTCACATATGCATACCCATTCACATTTGGGACAATGATCTTTGTGTGCATGCTATCAGTTGTGTCAAGAATTCATGATTTGCATGAATGCAGCTTGCTTTAACATTACCTCATTGGAACTGTAGGAAAATGTATAAATCTGCATATTACATCACATGTAAGGGCATTCAAATTCTTTTGCAAAATTCAAGAAACGGTTGGTAGTGATATACCCATATCATTGCTATTGCAAAGCTGCATTTTTCCTGTGGCTGAAAAATGTAGCATTACCAAAACTTTCATTTCAGATAACAATGCACGGCTTCTCCACAAATATATGTAGTGGTCACTTAATGTACAAGATTTGCTTTGAATAGTATTCAACTTCTGTCAAATCAATATCTTTTACAAGTTCATTGTTGACCAGTGTTTCCAAAACATTTTGCCTTTTCTATGATCTTCGTGCCGATCTCTGCCTGAACACCATCACTTGGCATCTTTGAAATGTGGGTTGTAAATCACACAACATTTAAGCAGAGCTGTCACATTAAAAAAAAAAACTATTTAATTTGGCATTCTCCATGTACCTGATAGTCTTTGCTAAGAGCCCAAATGGAGATGTTTCAACCTCGAGAGCCATAGAAAAAAGAAGAGAGAGAGAATCATCAATAGTGACCAGCAAGTAAAAACTATTTTTAATCTCCATCAATATTTATTGATATGGAATAACTAATCAGAAGTTGTTTCCTGAGTCATTTTTCTGGCAACAATCAAAAGGATGTAGCTCTGACAAGATTTACACACATTTTAAATATATTTTTTAAATTGCTACAGTGTATAAAATGGCATGTTCGATAAAGTTGCCCTGCAAATCAGATATTGACTGACTTAGTTAAAAAAGCATAAAAATGGTAGAAGGCAACATTTATTTGAGTTAAACTTACCCTTTGCCAGATAATTGAATTATGATGAAGCAGCTGTCTATAATGGCATAGAAATGCCTCCTACACTGCAGCACTTCTCAAAGTCTGTAATGGTCAGCATAAAAAAAAAAAATGCACAAAGTGGTTCAGCCAGTTTTACCTGCCATAGAATCACAGTGGAAAAATTTAAGTTGTGCTACTGTGTATATATGTCTAAAATTAAACTTAAACAAAGAGTTCTGTATAATATACACACTGCATTTTCATCACAACAGGTTTGTGTATTAAATAAACAGAATGGTAGCCTCAAAGGCTTTTTGGTGGTCTTTAATTACATGGCGTATGCCAAAATTGTCTGTGTACAAAACAGAAGAATATCTGTTTAAATGTCTCCCACATATTAATTCAATATGTTGAATGAAGGAAGTGACTAAATCTGCTATTAAAAAAATACACCAACGCATCAATCCACAACATGACAGCATTTTAAGTTTTTGATGATCTCTGGCTCACAGCAAGCATGAAATACCTCCTATGGGAACCTCTAGTTTTAAAATATTTCCTCACTTCTTTCTCAGCTTGCCTGTCCACATGAGCTATATTTTGCATACAATTTAAATGATGTAAACTGCAATATTGAAGGCAGATTTCTACAGCAGGGTATAAACTTTCATAGTCCATATTCTGATTGATATAATTTTATCTACATTGCTGGAAAGCACACACTGCATTAGGGCATTATTGATAACTTGGTCTTTGATTTACAGATATTAAGTTATATCAGGGTGGCACGTGGTGGCGCATGGGGTAGCGCTGCTGCCCTTCGCAGTTGGGAGGATCTGGGGGACCTGGGTTCGATTCCCAGGTCCTCCCTGCGTGGAGTTTGCATGTTCTGCCCCGTTGTCTGTGTTGGGGTTTTCTCCGGGTGCTCCGGTTTCCTCCACGAGTCCAAAGACAGCAGGTTAGGTGGATTGGCGATTCAAAATTGGCCCTAGTGTGTGCTTGGTTGTGTGGGTGTGTTTGTGTGTGTCCTGCGGTGGGTTGGCACCCCTGCCCAGGATTGTTTCCTGCCTTGTGCCTGTGTTGGCTGGGATTGGCTCCAGCAGACCCCCCCGTGACCCTGTTCGGATTCAGCGGGGTTGGAAAATGGCTGGATGGAAGTTATAATCACATTATACACAATTACTAAATCCATCATTTCTTCCTAAAAACCAATATATCATTGAATTTTTGAGGATTGAAAAGATAAAAGAGATTACTTTTTCAGATTGATCAATCTGATATTGTTGGTTGCTCTGCATATCATGGTTAAATTTTTACGCTTTTGATTGATTTTTATACTGATATAGGGCCATAACATCTACATGTTCTCTTGGAGACAGTGGTAAAAAATATGTGCAGTAAATGTTTAGCTTTCTCCTCCTACACAAGGCTGGTGATTTTCTGATTATAACATTTACTAAACAATGTCATTTAACACTATAGATCCCTGAAGCCTATGAAAAAACTCGTAATCCCCAGTCCACCTTAAAATTCCTTCCGCACCTTTCCATCAGCATCTTTTGTTTTGTAAATGTGTCAATCAGCACAAGCAGCAAGCAGCCTGCTATCCCATCCTGTCCCGCCATTGCCACAGACAGGGCAAAAAGTTCTGCCAGTTCAAGTCTTGTTGAGGTTCCTGGAGCTGTATAGGGTAAAGAAATATATTGCTATTTGGAACACATACATTCATGTGTGTTCCATGTCTACAACAATCTATGGTAAATTTAGGATGACAGGAAATGCGAGAAATGCAAGAAATATGGAACACATAGCTAAAAAAGAAAACGTTTTTCATATTTTAGTAATAATTGACGAAAATGTGGACAAGAAGTGTGAAATGTGTGAAGACTGAAGTCCAAATATCAAAAAAAACACTTTCACAAAAGGTACAAGTATAATAAAACAAGTGTACTTTTATTCACAATGTAGAAAAAGAACTCGGGTTAGGGTACGACATTGATACCACATTGACATGACCACCTGGGTGGTGCACCGGTAAGAACTGCTGATTCGTAATCAAGATGTTCGCGGTTCGATCCTGGGCACCTCCACTTTGAGTAGTGAGCTGCTCTTATTCTTACTATTATAGAATAAAAATATACATTTGGTTTGAGTCTGCAACAGTCAGTGTGTGCCGAACTCTGTATGAACATCATCTTCTGGCTGCTCCTAGCAAGTTAAGACAGCTCACAAACTCTCCTAAATCCTGGTGAAGATAGAGATAGTTCCCTAAATTAGGAAAGCTGATCCATTACTATGAGATTTTTGAGCTAATTAGGACTGTTACCCTATTCTGAGACGTTTGATAAATACAGACAGCGGTCAAATGTTTTGGCATAATAATCAGTCCTGCATAGTTGGTACACACTTCCCTGGCATTCAGGTCTATTTAAATATCAACTGCACTATTATAATCCACTCCAAATTCAGTTCCTCCTTACCAATTAACTTCATTGCATTTCACCAAATTCAGCAAAGTTCCCAAATATAACTTGAGATGAAGTGGACTCAGCAAAGCTCACTCATCACTAATAATAACAGTTTAAAAGAGATTGTGTTGTGATTTAAAAATAAATGACTGTCACACAAATATAAAGGCAAAAAATCTTTAAAATGAAAGAGTGTAGTATATTATAATTTGCATCTTTAAAAGCATGTTTAAAATGAAAATTGTACACTTAATAATAAACAATTTCATTGAGTCCTAAATTGCCTTTGCTATACACCTCCAACAACTTTAGCTTTTGAGCTGTTTAATATACAAAGCTATTTTTATATAAGAAGACTGATTTTTATTTTTCAGAGTAGATACAAATGTTGCTCAGCACTTTTGTCAGCTGAGCTCTTCTGAGCCTGAAGTAAATCCCTGTTTTGTGTGTTTAATATAACTACCCCACCTTCATCCCTACCTCATAGATCAGTACCACACAGGAAGACAGAGAAGGTTAGATCCAGTGTGGTGTTAAATCCAGGTGAAGAACAGATAAATTCAGTTTTAAAAACAATTAACGGATTAAAGGCTAAAGTCAAAAGATTGTCATCAAGGTACTTTCAAGGTATTACCGCAGTATTTCCTTAAAGCAAGAATGAAGTAAACGCAGTCTGAGGCATCACAGAAAGCAAACTCATTTTCCATTCTCTTTAAAGCTAATAAATTTGAACAAAGCAAGTTTTAGGAATCCTACTGTAAATACATTTAGTCTTGGGTCAAATTGTAATTGCAACGTACTGTACATGCAGAAAAAGTAATGATTACTGTTGTTTTTAGATATACTTCTGTAAGAAATAGTTAAAGATGGAGAGAAACTTGTTTTGTTCAAATTAATCATTTATATCTACTAAGGCTAAGTGCACAGCTTACTTAAATTTACACAATTTACAAACACAGCCTTAGTAGACTAAGTCTGAATCCCATCCAGGTCACCCACCTTATAGGATATGTAATTTTTCTCCAATTGTAATTGGATTTTTCTCTGCATGCTCTAGTCCTCTTCACAAAGTCACTGTGACTGTGTGTTGTTCCAATGTTAGTAAATTAAGGGATTTTCTGCCATGGCCTTATATCCCTTCCAGGGTTGGTTTTTGTATTGTTCTGAATGCAGCCAGGAAGTAATCTTAACTTGACCAAGAGCATTCAAGAAATGAATGAATGGTACATCACATGCTTCATAATTATCTTTTGATTAAAAATGCTACTAAAATCTACAAATCTGTGATCTTTTGTGCAGGAAAGTGATAGAGGCCAATTGGCTTAGGTCATTAGAATGGTGACTTTGTCTGACTCTTGACTTTTTCTGTTATGACTGATCAATTACCCTAAAAGTTTATTTTGTCCAGTAATGCTGATGAATGGTGGTTTTGTTTCCTCTTTGCCAATAACAACTAGTTATATCTCTATTATTATGTAAATAAACTTTACATTATCATTAATATATGCAAATCACATTTAAACATCTTTTTTATCATATGCTTAATATAATTTATTGATGCATGTAAATACTGAATGAATTAACAGTTGTTAATACATGGTATATGTACATGTATGCATTCATCCTGTGATGCAGGTTTGGACATCAAATACTTCAAAAGGCCTGAATACATAAAAGTATGTATGAATGCTTAAAGTAGGCCTCAAAACTCCAAATAGACCTGGCCCTGAAACTCAAAAGGACTGTGGCCTGCACCTTCAAAAAGGCCAAAGCCTATAAACCTATTTTAGAGAAGGGAACCGGATAAAAACCCCTGGCCCTTTGAACTAAACTAATATTCCTTAGAATGTTAAGGATTATTACCAAAAAGTTTGAAAATGGCAAAAAGGAGAAATAAAGTTGAAAAAATCAAAAGCAAAAGTTTTAAGCTAGAAAAACTAGCAAAGACATTTTTGTTTTTGAGTAGGACCAAGAAATAAGACATAGGCAGAAGGCAATGGGTCCAAACCAAAAGATCAAGAAATTGAAGATCAGAACAGAAGTGAGGCATACATCAAATTTGAAAGATAGCAAGTAAAGAGTCAGCATGAAAAAAGGCCATAGAGAATTCAGTGTTTAGAATACATTTAAACAAAACCTGGCATATCATAATGAGATGGTCACGACCGTCAAGGAATTGCCCCTAACAATGCAAGTGCTGACCCTTCAATATGAGAAACGCATAAACAACCAAAATGTCAGACAACGATGTAAAATACTACACAAAACAAAAAGTAACCAATGATTCAATACACTAACTTTAGAATTAGAATCCTCACCTTGAAAAACCCCAAACGTGTGTAGGAAAGTACTTTTAAATACCCTAACACACACAATATATTTTAAACAATGTAATTCAGGACACCTACAAGGTAAATCAAAAGCGAAGAAAACCCAAAATCTGAAAAACTTTGATTAAAAACAAAAATGAAAGCATAATTTTTAAAAATCAAAAAATGCAATCATAAGTCTTCAAGGAAAACCACAAAAGAGAAGAGCTGGTGTAACATGTTTTTTATCTTATTTTTCTGTCTTTATTTTGACACCACTGGGTATTTTCAGAGCACCATTTTTAGTTTTGACTTTGTTTTGAAGGTGTTAAAATATTTTTACCACCTTGATATCTTGTGGGCACTGCCATTTTGATAGATAGATAGATACTTTATTAATCCGTGGTTGCTTTGTTAGAAACTGCTGCTGTGTTGCAGAGGTAGGACAACTACAAGTGCACAATGTTACTGGTGCTACAGTATAAAAGTCAGCATTGTGCACTTTTTGGTTTAGATGTATCCACAATCTCAGAAAACCAGAATTTATGGATTATACAGGTCATTGGTGGTAGATATAAGTTTTAAATTCTTAACTTTGTTTCATTAAAAATATATTAGACTTTTTCGCTAGGTTCTTTTAATTTTCTAAAAACAACTTTTGCCTGGTTTGATCTGGTCCATTCTAAAATTGCCGTTGTGGTCTAATTTTCATTCTGCCAATAACAGAACAAATGTGGAAAATAATGCCTCAGTATAGATCAGAGGCATCCAAGGATCCTGTATAGGCTACAGTCAAACATAGTTACAACATCAAGGGGTGCCGCACCCTTAGGCACAACATATGACAAAACTGACAACAGACTATATTATGCAAAAACTAAAGACACTTAATGAAATGCAAAATATCAAAATAACCTAACAAAAAAACATTTAAAATGTAATATATGTCAGAAAGGTTTTAACAGGAAAATAACAAAAAAACTTTCATGAATATAGATTGAAATTAAGTTATTGCTTGAAAATATGGCTTCTCTTGTGCATTTTGTACCATTAGAAATATTTTGGCAAGCTGAATATCATCATGTGAAGCCTTATCAAAAGTTTGATAAAATAATAACATCTTTATTTACAATTTTTCTCTGATGCCATTTTGTTTTTTTTTTGATGTGCTCCACCATTTTGTTACTCAGTTGCTACATACAACCCAGTGTTGTTTACTTTGATTTTGTTGTTTCTGACCGTGCTCGCTTTTGCTAATTTCCTTTATGCTCTCCAGTCTGAACCTCCTCATGGTGTCAGAATATAAACATGATAAAAATAAAGAAAACAATGACTAGAGTCAGTGCCCTGGTTAATCTACAACACTCTGTGCCTGTATTCAGTGTCTGTACTCAGTGTGGTGTGTTATATGAAAATAAAAACCTATTTTTCATTTATTTGGCAGACACCTTTACATAAGTAATTTTTAAAAACTGGGATGCATTTTTGTGCATATTTATGTTTCCAGTTGGAGTAAAAGCAGTGTCTTGTTTTAAGTTCTGATTGATATAGGTCTGAAATTAAAGTGAAATTGACCAAAGAATGCACAAAAACAAAAGACAAATATTCCTGTGTAGCATCCTTGCAGCTGCAAAGGTGCGAGTGTTAGATTAGCCAATTAATGTATACTTAAAAGAATGAATGAACAATATATTAAAATATAATAATACATTGTTAAAATTGCTAGTCTTGTTCAGGGTCACAGGGGCAGTAGTCTATCTTGGCCTCAACAGTAAACAGCCCTGAATAGAATGTCAGTCCATCTCAGAGTGAATGAATGTTTAATCTAATATATATTTTTAGTACTATGTCTATATGTCATATCCAATATGTTCATTCTTTTTTCTTTAGAATACTTTACAGTTTATATTCCTTCTAAGTTGTGCTTTCATAGACTCTGAGAGACTGCAGACAGAAAGGCTGTAAATGCTAATGAAGCCAGGCTGTCATCGAACTGCAACTTGTTAATACCTGAGTCTAGCACTCATTTGGCCCTTCTTTGGAAGGCGGTATCAATTAGGCTCTAAAAGAGGATAATGCTTTTTTATGGCACACTTGAAAAACCTGTCAGTGAGAGCTTATTGTAGTTTCAAATTACTGTGAATAAAATGGTGATCTTTCTAGAAACAGGGCTCTCCTTGATCCTTAATGAGCAAGCTTCTCAGAACTCGGAGAGTAATGGAAATTCCTCCCTAGAATCTTCTTTTAAGGTTACCTGCATCAAGCCTTTCCTCAGACTGGTAATTGGCTTTGCATTGATTGGTTTTGTCTACCTGTGTAATAATGAAGATGGGAATAACCTCTTCCATCTAATTAGCTTCTTTTTGTGCATAATTTTTGACACAAAAATGAATGCTGAAAACATCATTAAAAAAGGTCTAGCAAAAACAAGAACTTGGGGCCCAGTTAATAAAACCCATAATTATTAGCTCTGCCGTTTATGCTTTTGGAAGGGTGATTTTTCCGCTTTGCTTTTTAATTTTACTTTGCATGAAACGATGAATCACATTATTTTATTTTAATAAGTACTAAAAGGATTCTTTTTTTTTAATTGGCTTTCATATGACAGCTTTCTGAAATTAACTAATTCCTGCTTATTTCTATATTGGGTTATTTATTTACTTATTTGAGAGGCCTTCTTCACATTTTGTTTTGCCTTAATCATACTATATCTACGGTAAAATATGGCCTCCTTCAAATTTTACTAGGCTACCAATATGATGTGTGTTTATTCATTGTGTAGCTGCTGAAATATATAAGGTGTCATCCGGCACGGGTAAGACGCGTGTCAAAAGAATTCTCAGAGTCCAAGAGTTCGTTTTAAAGGTATTTAGTGAAAGGTAAAAGCAAATAGTCCACACAAGAATAAAAGAAAAAATAGTTACACACGTAGAATAAAAGGCAAAAAAAAAAGGAAAAATGTATCTTCTTTAAACTTAGCTTTTCTTGAAAGACTTTAGTTATTTCTATACTTAAAGGTTCTTAATTTCTTCTTCTGTACGCCTTGGCGTACGGTGCGGTACTTAAGTAAACAAGTTTTCTTTACTTGTTATTTCTCACATTCAAAGAGCCCATAGGCCATCGAGCACTGTTATGTGCGGTCACGTTTCTTCTTCTCTACTTAAAGGTTAATTTCTTTTTCTCTACTTAAAGGTTCCTAGCTTTTTCTTCTGTACACTTTACGTACGGCACAACACATAAATTAAGTGCTGTTAAGTACATATTTGCTTCACACACTCAAAAGGCTCGTAAGCTAGTTGGCACATAGGCAAGTGCCCAGGCACGGTGATGTGCGATCACAGTTAAAAAACGTATGCCTCTACACCTTATACAAGGCAAGGCTATCACTAGCTAACTGAAGAATAATGTTTACTCCAAGCTGTTAGAAATGGCAAGAATATACCACTACGATTCTATTTACGGGGGTTATAGGAACCTCCCATTATTTATGCATTGTCATCTAAGAAATATTCGTGAATCTTTTAGAACAAGGAAAATGGCTCTTAGACATTGTTTAAGCTGAACTGTAAATATAACCTGGGAAAAGTATTTTATGACTGTTTATGCAATAAGATTCAGTATACCCAATAAAGATTAATTTACTGAATTTGTTTTATTTCTGTAGCTTTTAGCTGTTAAAGTTTAGTTCATACTAAAGATTCTGTCTCTAGTTTGAATATTAGAGCATTAGAACAACATTGACGAGAACAGCCCAAAATGCTTGTCCATCCTCTTCATCTAGATTCTACAACATAACATTAAGTCGAATTTTGGAGGTCCCTAAAGCTTTATTCTTTGCCACAATGATCGCTAATTTATGCCACGTGTATATGGCTCTATGTGTGACTAACAAATTTCTAGCATTTGTGTGAAATCTGCCCTTAACACTTTTCCAACTGTGGTTTTATCAAATACACTGAAATTAACCGCATATTGTTTATAAATTTAAGGCATCTGTTTGTAATCAAACTGTAACAATATAGTGGTCCACGGAATGGCCAAACTATTCCAAATACCATAGCTGCTTTAACATTGTTACTGTCAGTGCACCACTCAGAGTATTTTAACCCACTGTATCTGAGTGTGGAATCACAGCTGTACAGTGTTGAGAGTGCAGATGACTATCAGGATACAGCATCTACCCTGGAGAACATTTATAGCACACACCATGTGCACAGTATTTGAACTTCTCCCATTCGGCAAACATTTCAGAGCCTTTCCTGCACAAACGTTGAGGTTCAGAAACAGCTTGATCCCAAGTGCTATAAACGCACTCAATCAGTCCATCAAGTGCTCCTGGTAGAACTGTTTGTACTTAGAATTACAATTACCTTACTGCAAACTTGTACTACAGTTGTAATATTGCACAACTTGAGCCACTTTATGAACCATTTGCACTATCTGCACTATATGTTCATGTATATTGTACATATGCTTTGATATTGTATATTTTTCATTGTTTTTATTCATATTATTATTATTATTATAGTTTTAGTCATTATTTGATAGGAAAATAAGTTTATGAAGGATTTGCATAATTAATCGAATTATATCATCAATAACAATAAAGAAGAGAGCACGTATTTAGAGATTATGACGACTGCCTTCTAAGTCTATTTAGATTTCCAAAAGTTATCTTCTTGGAGCTCTTGATATAATTTTTAAGATGACATGCATTATAGTATGTATATTACATTATACAGATAAATTTTTAACTTCATTTAAATGATGTTTGAGGTTAATCATTAAATGTACGGGCATGGTGGCACAGCGGTAGCGATGAGATGGCACCCCGTCCAGGGTTTGGTCCTGCCTCGCGTTGTATGCACCACTGTGCCTCCATGTTTAATAATGCTTGAATTCATTTCAACATGAAAATATCAAGTGTACATCTTGGTATTTAAATTGCTCAGAGAGCTGTAATATCATGAATATAATGTATTCTGTGTCCTGTCAACGTAAGAGAAAGCCTGTTTAAGAAGCACGTAGAGATTCACACACATAGAACACATAGAAAAACGTACAATACTAAGCTTTTAATGTGCTACTTTAGTTACGATGGGATCTGAGAAACTAATAAATTTAACATTGATTTTAAGATTAAGTTTACGGCGTTCTACTTTAATAACTAAATAAAGTATGAGATTAAAGTGTAAACATTTCAACCTTTTTTTTCCACTGTGTCCCTGTTTTTTTTTCTTTTCTCTGTACCCTAATATGCTTAAATATGACATTCAGATGATGTGCTACGACTCGCCTTTTCACAGCGACTTTGTTATCTGACCACTTCTTTTTTATTTTGGGCACTGAGTGACTTTCTGAACTCAAACTTTTGAGTGTCTCCACCACTCTGTATCACTCGATCAACTTCCTTTTGTTGTTTAGATCACTGCTTAAGCCAACAAATAGTACATTTTTCCTAGACTCCACTTCGCATTAGATGAAATTCTTTTTTTCATGTACTTTTGCCATTGCTTTTTAACCACACACTGAATGGGGAAGGTGATATTTATTATTTATATATAAAATATGCAAAATTCTAGGAGGAGTGGGGCGGCAGGCATGTGCACATGTGTTACTTTTCACACTGACTGGGATTTATAGAGCTGAAGTGTGTGGAAGCTAGTTTACGCGTGGTTTTGTGCACCTGAATTTTTTTGTGCATACGCACATTTCTACTTTTGTCCGTACTCCACGTTTTAGTGTGAGTTCTATGCACGGCACTATGCATGAGGTCCCGGGTGATGTCTCTCTAGTGAGATATACAGTAACTTAAAAGTAACATCCCTTGACTTGTATAGCTATCTGAATATAGGCTATAAACTTTAAGATTTCTTGAATCACTAATGTGTATGTGAAAGTTGTAATTGCTACAGATAGTTTCTAATAGCATTTAATGATGAACAAATCTTATTTTTTTATCTAGCAGCAGCACCTGTAGTTGCCTGGGTAAGTAATTTTATGGCAGAACCATCTAACTTCTATGGTGTTTCTTACAGTGTACCCTGACAGAGACAAATTAAATTGATTTAATGAAATCTGGGAAAAGGGCACTATCCTTAAAACTCATTGTAGTAAAGGGTCAGAATCAAAATTCTGGATCCCAAAGTAGCCTAAGTGGAATATATATATGGTAAATTTTGTTGAGATTGGACAAAGGGTGAGCAATTGTATAAAGAACAAACATCACGCCCACATCGAGCTTTATATATTAGATTACAACATTACAATTTTATTGCCTGTTACAAAAATATTTTACTTGATTTAATAATAATTAAATGGGTTAAACATAACATAATGGGTGAAACACTCTTAACAGAATTAACATGTTAATGCCAGTCATTCAAGTAATACCTGCTAAATGATATGCATGCATAGCAGCATGTATCTGTTTTGACTAAAGCCATTTGCAAGTGCCAGGCTCCAAAGTCAGTTAAGCATGTTTAGGACTGTTTTTGTTTTTTATTTTCCTAGATTTTCCTTTTGTTATGCTTGGCAGGTGATTTTCAGTTATTCCAGGGATACAAGCATTATGCTTCGACATATGACATCACAGCTACTAGCTGCTTCAATGTAGCTGCTAGTAGATGTGCCGCTGCCCAGGGAAGAAATTCACATTTCTACACTCCATGTTAGTCAAAATAAAATATATTTATTTAAATAATGCTCTTATTACCACTCTTCACATCTTACTCTAGGAGCTGGAAGCAATATAATTCTGCCAATACATAGGCATTCAAACAGTAGACCAGTATACTTTTCAGACTCCTTTGGTATTTCCTTTAATAAGCATTTGTTTTTAAGTCCCTTTCATAAGGGATACACAAAGACCTCACCCCCTGCAGCATAGATTCCTTCTTCTTTAAAGGCTTGAAGCAAACTTTACTTTTATTTCCTTTGTTGTCGTTAGAGCTTGGTTCCCAAGGTCATGTTACTGTCATGTCTATTCTGGATCTCATTGGGTGCAATTTTGTTCATCAAGCTTCCGCTGACCTTTGTGGATGTGTCTTTGTCTTGCTATTTCTTGATCCAAACCTAACCAAAAAGGAGAACATACTCTGAGGCATCCAAACTTCCTTGACTATTTCCTCAGGTTTTCTCTGCCTTGAGTATTGCTAGAAAGAGACCCTCCACCTTTAAAAGTTGGCCCAGGATATGATTAAGATTATCTGAATAGCAATAATCAAAACACAAAAACAACACAATAAATTGTAAATCAGAAAATCCACAGAAATACCCACACAAGTAGGTTCCACAAACAACACTCAAAGCTGATCTGGAGGGACTGACCCTCTGCCTGGAATAAAGAAGAGAATGTCATACTGGCCCTGCCCCCTGAAACCCCACATAAAGGGGACAAGCACATAGCTAAGCACAAAAACACAAAATTCAAAATAGTTAATAATTAATAAAAAAAACATACTCAAAAAAGAAAAGCATAATATGCATAACAAAGATATGTAAATAACAACAAAAAAGAAAACAATAAATGAAACAATTTTTAAGCCAGGGTTCAGGTAATGACTTAAAAGGGACTCTGGCTAAAATATGACTTTCACACATTTTTATTGTTATCTTTTACTTTTTATTGTACCTGCTTTTGTATGCTCATTAGGAAAATGTTTTTGTTAGGCTGGTATTTATGTCTCATACCATGTGTGGTAGTAGTTGAGCAAAGCACATTTTTTGGGAGTTGGACCATAAGGCCTGTGGTTATTAATAGTCTAACATTAGGGGATTATAGGAATTCCACACTGTGTACAATTTTTTCCTTGTTGTTACCTTGTCCCAAGCTAGAAATGGACATTACGGTGGATGTTTTGTGTCTACATAAATATATTTAAAAATTTTTTTTTTACTGCTGCTGAATTGTAGAGCTTAGAGCTGCCCCTAGGCTACATGCAGCCCAGAAGCAACCCCCGAGTGGCTAAGCCCATGGTCTTGCCAGAAATGCAGAGAAAAAAATGAGAAAAACACATTTCGCGAGCCTTCAGTAATTCCTGTATTAATTCCTACAGTAGTACAGACCATGAATGCAGACTCCACGTAGCCTAGCAACATTTAAACCACAGTACAGTGTGTTGTTGTGGATTTAGAAGAGGTGGTAGTGATGGTAAGATTTGGTATGTTGTACCGTCACCTCGCCCATAACAGCTGGTTATGGCATCGACTGGATATTAAATGATTTTAAAATCAATTGGGTGGTGAGTCTTAGCTGTATTCCACATTCACCAAGTGAGTGTGAATGTGGGTTTGCGCAAATGAACCTAATTGTTACTCCAATGAGAGCCTCATTACTGACAAGCACTGCCTCCCCACTTCTGTTTGAACTGTTTGATTGGTTGGCCCTCCTCACACGCTGTGGATTCATGCCTGTTAAATTAAGCACTGATTGCTTTGCAGGACTACATAACTTTTTTGTAGAATGCAGAGCTTGTTATTAATCTGCAAGTAATATTCTGTGATTTTGGAAATTCTGTGTTTGTAATTTTAAACTATCAAGCACAGCATTATGCAGTACAGTACACCTACACAGGTGGTGTAATGGAAGTGCTGCTGCTTAGCAATAAGGAGATCACACATTCACATCCCCCTTATGTGGAGTTTGCAAAGCAGTTTGAGTAGCGAGTGTAATGCTATATGAGATAAAGGATAATTATTATTATACTTGATGATTTGTCAATTTCAAATTGTAAATGTTATATTTTTTCACCAAATAAACAAAAGATGTAGCGCTAGGACTCTCTGCCTCTATATACATTCACAGTACCACAAACCTGATCCAAACGGAACGTATCCATACTGCCATCCTTTGTTTACAAAAAAGGCACTGCTGATCACATATACAGTATGGTGATTTAAAACAAACCTATGGTCCCTCAGTGTGCAGTAGACATTTTATTCATGTCACTTGTTTATGTGTTTGTGCACCGATACTTTTGACAGCATTGATAGTTCTTAGTAATTCTGTTAAATGAACTTTGTGATGTACCTGGGTTATATATGACCAAAATATTTATCTTATTTCAAAAGGTAAACAAATGTTATTGCTAATACTGTGCACTATTTTGTTTTTATGCATGTTGATATGTGCCTAGTTCAGATATGACCAAAATGTTTATTTTTTTTATTTCAAAAGTGGAAAAAAAGTACTTCAGATTCTATTCAGTTATACATTTTTTTAATTGTTTTTTTATGCACGTTTTGATTCGCCTGTGTCAGATGTGACCAAATTTAAAAGGGAAACAATGAATAAACATTACTTGTTTTTCAATACATTTGTGTTGGTTTAAAATTTGTTATTTACCTATTGCTTACCGGCTGCTGAAAATATCTGGGCCAGCTAAATTTCTTGGTTTTAAAATCTGACCCAATTGAATTTGTAATTGAATATTCCTAGATTACACTTTGATTCTTCTGGTCAATAAGCATTTTTGACTTAAGCAGCCTATGATGTCTCAGGCAAACTTAGCTTGTTGGCATGGTGACCTGAAAACAGGTGCATTTAAATTACATCGAGAAGAGAGAAATAAGTGACCCTCCTTCATAATCAGCATGGTAGTTGTCGTGTGGATGAACAAAAGATGATTGGAGCACATTGAGAAAAAAATAAAATAAAAGAACTATAGTTTAGGTTAGTGTACTAGGGTGTTGTACCGTATTAGCCATTATGAATGTAGAGAAAAGCCAAGCAAAATGACACCTTTTATTGCCTAACTAAAAAGATTACAATATGCAAGCTTTCGAGGCAGCTCAGTCCCCTTCTTCAAGCAAGATGTAATCTGGTTTAGGTGAGTGAAAATAAGAAAAAAAATCTGAAAAGACAAGTAATCAAATACACAGACAGACATATCTGAACACACAAGTCAGAAAGACAAAATGGAGAAAAAGCCAAATCAAAGGGAACGCCACACAACTAGAACCACAATACCAAAGAAAGAGAGTTCAAATGAAGTTTTATTATCCTTGCTTTAACACCACTAACTACAACCAACTATAGCCAAGCTTATGTTGTTAGGCCAATACAAATAGAGAGTAAGGGGAATCTTAACTTGAAAGGAGTGACTTGGACTCCTAACATGATCCAAGCCACACACAACATGCTTGACAAGCAGTCAAGTGGCACTCAGAATTTGTGAAATCTGGCATGCCTAAGGCTTTAGGGTATAATAGTTGGTATATCAAAATACAAGAAGCAAATGGAAGTCTGACTTTTCTTTCTTGAAGTGCCCATAAGCCATTTATAAAAATATTAAACACACAAATCATTACAGATCCTTTTTTTTAATAGAGTATATTGATCGACATTGCTTTTCAACATGAATTGCCAACAGGGCAGAGTTCTACTTGAAACATCCCACCTAATACAAGCACTCTAAAATACATTGCATTATCTTCCTGCTGACACTGCTAATGAGCTTTTAAAAAAATACAACAAGTGATACATTTACAGTTGTGCTTGAAAGTTTGTGAACCCTTTAGAATTTTCTATATTTCTGCATAAATATGACTTAAAACATCATCAGATTTTCACTCAAGTCCTAAAAGTAGATAAAGAGAAACCAGTTAAACAAATGAGACAAAGATATTATACTTGGTCATTTATTTATTAAGGAAAATGATCGAATATTACATATTTGTGAGTGGCAAAAGTATGTGAACCTTTGCTTTCAGTATCTGGTGTTACCCCCCTTTGCAGCAATAACTGCAACTAAACGTTTCCGGTAACTGTTGATCAGTCCTGCATACTGGCTTGAAGGAATTTTAGCCCATTCTTCCATACAGAACAGCTTCAACTCTGGGATATTGGTGGGTTTCCTCACATTAACTGCTTGCTTCAGGTCCTTCCACAACATTTCGATTGGATTAATGTCAGGACTTTGACTTGGCCATTCCAAAACATTAACTTTATTCTTCTTTAACCATTCTTTGGTAGAACGACTTGTGTGCTTAGGGTTGTTGTCTTGCTGCATGACCCACCTTCTCTTGAGATTCAGTTCATGGACAGATGTCCTGACATTTTCCTTTAGAATTCTCTGATATAATTCAGAATTCATTGTTCCATCAATGAAGGCAAGCCGTCCTGGCCCAGATGCAGCAAAACAGGCCCAAACCATGATACCACCACGTTTCACAGATGGGATAAGGTTCTTATGCTGGAATGCAGTGTTTTCCTTTCTCCAAACATAACGCTTTTTATTTAAACCAAAAAGTTCTAGTTTGGTCTCATCCGTCCAAAAAGCATTCTTCCAATAGCCTTCTGGTTTGTCCACGTGATCTTTAGCAAATTGCAGACAAGCAGCAATGTGTTTTTTGGAGAGCAGTGGCTTTCCCCTTGCAACCCTGCCATGCACACCATTGTTGCTCAGTGTTCTCCTGATGGTGGACTCATGAACATGAACATTAGTCAATGTGAGAGAGGCCTTCAGTTGCTTAGAAGTTACCCTGGGGTCCTTTGTGACCTCGCCGATTATTACACGCCTTGCTCTTGGAGTGATCTTTGTTGGTCAACAACTCCTGGGGAGGGTAACAATGGTTTTGAATTTCCTCCATTTGTACACAATCTGTCTGACTGTGGATTGGTGGAGTCCAAACTCTTTAGAGATAGTTTTGTAACCTTTTCCAGCCTGATGAGCATCAACAACTCTTTTTCTGAGGTCCTCAGAAATCTCCTTTGTTTGTGCCATGATACACTTCCACAAACATGTGTTGTGAAGAGCAGACTTTGATAGATCCCTGTTCTTTAAGTAACACAGGGTGCCCACTCACACCTGATTGTCATCCCATTGATTGAAAACACCTGACTCTAATTTCACCTTCAAACTAACTGCTAATCCTAGAGGTTCACATACTTTTGCCACTCACAAATATGTAATTTTCGATTATTTTCCTTAATAAATAAATGACCAAGTATAATATTTTTGTCTCATTTGTTTAACTGGTTTCTCTTCATGTAGTTTTAGGACTTGAGTGAAAATCTGATGATGTTTTAGGTCATATTTATGCAGAAATATAGAAAATTCTAAACGGTTCACAAACTTTCAAGCACAACTGTATGAGGGGTGTTTGATGGGATGTATGAAGGATTAACGTCAGGTATGTTTTTTAAGTAGACCAGACCTTTAAACTTGGCAACTGTTTCTCCTGTCTGCCATTGCTGAAACACATCCCAAAAATTTGTCTCTTGGAGTCCTCTTTCATCATAGCAATGCTCCATCACAAAGAGTGCACGTGACATTCTAAACTGTTGCCACCCTCCTTACTTCTTCATCTTTCCTGAGATGAAGAAACGCCTGCATGGACAACATTTTGACATAGATGATGCTGTCATTGTTGAGCTGGTGCAGTGGTGTGACCTGCAAAAAGTTTCATGTTTTTCTGTAAGCATCTGGAGGTTCAAACACCAGCAGTAGAAATCTGTTCACCTTCAGGGAGACTACATTGAAAAATCAAAATTGTGCTGCATCACTTCCTTCCCAAGTAGGCTCACTTCACTTCAGACAGCCATCCATATATCTTCACTTCAGACAGCCCTCCATATATCACAGAGAACTAACTAAATATGGCCACACATCCGGTCATATGTGTTCCATGCAGGAAGAGGTGGGTACAGGAGGAAAGAGAAAAAGAAGTGATGTCAGCAGTGGAATGACCATCAATCTTCCATTGTGCCTGGGGAAGAAGAGAGAAGGCATAAGAAAACAGTGTCAACCCCTGGTTTGGCGGGTAACTACCATCACTAGAGACCGACAGTATATATAAAGAAGAAGAATCTAAAAAGAAATTGCAAGTAAATGCTGTAAGGTATAATCCACATTTTATTTTTCTGCCAAATACTGCATATCACAAATGTTTCCTTTGGATAGTGTAACTGTTGAAAGAACTCAGAAAAAAAGAGAACCACAAATAAAATAAAGCAATAGAATAGCAAAAGATGGACAGAATTTGCAATTGCACCACCCTCTTGTAATTTACAACAAAATTTCTATAGAGCCTTCATTGACATTCTGTTCTTGAGGAATTAAATTTATTAAAACTATAAAGTGATGCCAAGAAGTAGATAACCCAGCAGGACAGAAAGTAAGGAGGAGCAGAGCTATCTTCTTATATAATACACTACCGTGGCTGTCCATTTGTTTGTCCAGGATTTTAAATCCCCTGTAGCTCACAAACCGTTTGAACTATTGACCTGAAATTTGGTACACATATACTACATGGGGCGGCACGGTGGCGCAGTGGGTAGCGCTGCTGCCTCACAGTTGGGAGACCTGGGGACCTGGGTTCGCTTCCTGGGTCCTTCCTGCGTGGAGTTTGCATGTTCTCCCCGTGTCTGTGTGGGTTTTCTCCCACAGTCCAAAGACATGCAGGTTAGGTGGATTGGCGATTCTAAATTGGCCCTAGTGTGTGCTTGGTGTGTGGGTGTGTTTGTGTGTGTCCTGTGGTGGGTTGGCACCCTGCTCGGGATTGGTTCCTGCCTTATGCCCTGTGTTGGCTGGGATTGGCTCCAGCAGACCCCCGTGACCCTGTGTTCGGATTCAGCGGGTTGGATAATGGATGGATATACTACGTGATATCTACTATTCGCTTTATGGGGTGATGATTGACCTCCAAGGTTATTTCGCTTTTTATTTTTATTTTATTTTATTGTAGAATCAACTTTCCACAGTGGCCAGAAGTGCGACCGTGTGGCACATGCGTATGGGTGCCGTTCTCATCCCCACCACCTTCACCATCACTTCCCTTACCTCTGCATATTTTAAATCATTCTTGAGACAGATTGAAGACTTAAGTGAACAATTAAAGAGAACGTACTATGTAATTGCAACACAAACACTGACTTAATCAGTTTTAACACAAAAAGATGCAGATGAAAGAAGAAAAGAAGACCTGCGCAGGAAGCAGCAAGCACATCAACCTCTGAGTAAACAAATGCTAAACGTACAGAGAAAGAGTATAAAAAACTAGGAATGCTCAAGTCAAGGGTATTCACTGCATGTTATCGTGCAGTGCGCTGTTACTGGTGTCTTAATAAAACTTCTTAATTGCTCACACTGATTTGAAAAATCCAAGTTCTGTTGATGTTCAAGTGCCACAATGTCTGCATCTTTATGGAAAGATAAGTGTAGATGTGTAATATTGTGGTAATTCCACCCATTTCTAGTATTTTTATAATTATTTGCCAACTACTTAATTACCTTTGGACATGAATGCATTTTTCTAACCACTTCAAGTGAAATCAAGTCAAGTCAAGAGACTTGTTGCCATACCATCCATATACAGTTATGGAGAATACAGTGGCACGAAATAAAGTTCCCAGGGACTGAGGTACAATATATACATAAGTGCAGGACAAGTGCAAGACAGCTTAAGAACTATATTATACTATATTATAAATAGATAAATACATAATAAATAATAGGTAAGTGTAGGCAAAGGTTTTAAGTAAGCCACTGTGATATGTGAGGTTTATTATAAACACATTATTTTATAAAAGATTATTTCTTTATTGAAGCCACACACACACCAGCTGACAGGGTGAAATGGCTAGGAAGATGGAGAGAAACATGTGAAAGACAATCCAGGCAGGCTATTTTAAAATGCTGACATGTGCTGAATCAATATATGGCCAGAGTGACCAACGGCTACTGTCTGTAGAAGCCATTAGAACAGGGGAAGGTTTTATTTGGGCATTGTCCAAACATAACTGTTGGAAGTTGCCCATACCTGGCAAATATGTAAATATATGTGTTTATAATGAAGAGGATCCATCACAAAGCCGGAAGCTGACTAAATGTTGCTCCCCGCCCTGCTGGAGGTTCGTTCTTCCCCCACACTATGCGACTCTTCAATTCCACCTGGGAGGGTAAACGTTAACATTATACAAAGATATTGTCTGTCTGTATACCTGCATTGTTATCATTCTTTAATTTAATATTGTCTTTATCAGTATGCTGCTGCTGGAGTATGTGAATTTCCCCTTGGGATTAATAAAGTATCTATCTATCTATCTATCTATCTATCTATCTATCTATCTATCTATCTATCTATCTATCTAGTTGTCAGTAGTACTAGGGTGTTGTACCGTGTTAGCCATTATGAATGTAGAGAAAAGCCAAGCAAAATGACACCTTTTATTGGCTAACTAAAAAGATTACAATATGCAAGCTTTCGAGGCAACTCTGGCCCCTTCTTCAGGCAAGATGTAATCTTGCCTGAAGAAAGAGCCTGAGTTGCCTCGAAAGCTTGCATATTGTAGCCTGAGTTGCCTTGAAGAAAGAGCCCGAGTTGCCTCGAAAGCTTGCATATTGTAACATCTTGCCTGAAGAAGGGGCCTGAGTTGCCTCGAAAGCTTGCATATTGTAATCTTTTTAGTTAGCCAATAAAAGGTGTCATTTTGCTTGGCTTTTCTCTATCTAGTTGTCAGCATCCCCACACTGAAGACTGAATGACACATGTATGTTCCATTGGCTTCTCTCTGGGCTGGATATGTATATATAAATGAGTTATGCATTGCATTCTTTGGGGCGGAAATTACGTTTTAAAGCAAGTTAAATAACTATATCTCTTTTTGTACTGTATTTCTCTCCTCTGATTATTTCCGCCAAGGTTACTAAAGGAATGTGTATGGTTCCAGTCTGTTCTGCATCAATAAAGAACATAATTCCAGGGAGCAAGCACCCCCTGCTGGATACAGTAAGTGAACAAATAGTAATAATTTGAAAAAAAAAAAAGAAATAATAACAACTAATAACAAAAAACAACAGTAGTACAAGTGTAACAAATGTACTGCATATAAATAAGCTGTTAGGAGACTGTGGGAGGGGTGGGACCAGTCCTTCACCAAGCCAAAGGCTTTGCAGATGCAACATTTTATAAAGATTTTTTAATGAAGGGCAAGAGGTCCCAATGATCTTTCCTGCTGTGTGTACTATCCATTGTAGGACCTTACCCTCAGTTCCCAAACCCAACAGTGATGCAGCTAAGCAGAACGCTCTCGACAGTGTGCCTGTAGAATTTAGTGAGAATGAGGGGAAATTGACTTGCCCTTTTCATCCACCAAAGAAAGCAAAGATGCTACTGCTCCTTTTTGGCTGTGGAGGTTGTGTTAACTGACCAAGTAAGGTCAGCTGCCAGATGCGTCCTCGATGTTCAGTGGAGTGTGGACAGTTTGGGCCTTCCTGAAGTCAATGTATACTACACTGGAGCACAATGGAGGACCACATGCTCACAAATATAATGAACACTGAGCCATGAATGCCGTTACTTTGTATTGACAGCCTTTAATTCCAACCTGTACTTCTCTTTTCACTGTTGTCTCACCTAACCTCTTCTTTCTTTTTTTTTTTTTTTGCAAACTAGGGGCTCTGCCCAATACTTGCTTTGCTCGCCCATCCCCAGGTTTGGTTTACCTAATATACAATTTAAAGAGATTGCTATTTTCATGGGAATTGTTACATATACATTATTTTCACTTTTACTTTTGTAAAAACAATATTTGGAATTAACTTTTCTTCAAGATCGCATTGAATTTTGATTCAGATCGTGACAATGCAACGTATTACTGCCTGTGAGTGAATGTCGTTTCATTCTCTCTGATAAATAAAACGACTTTCTCGAATGTATGTCCATGCTCTTTCTTCTTTGCTTTGTCATTGACGTATTATCTAGAACAGGCATGTCAAACTCACTACCATTGGTGGGCCGCTTCAACTGCCATACGTGCGTCAGCGGGCCGTACTGTAACAAATACTATTATACTGTTATACAAAGTTACTGTAGCTTTCTTTCCAATACTGAAAACTTTAAAAAATGTAACACTTAAAGTTTAAAGTTTAAAGAAAAGCAATTTATTTCCATGCAGTCTCCATACAACAGTGTAGAATTAGAGTCTTAACCTCTTAGCTAGGTCCTTATTATATTACTAGGCTCACCCTCCTTTTGAGGCGATCGACTTTTATTCTCAATTTGTGTGCACTCCATGTGTACATCAGGCATGTAAGTGTAGGGAACGAGAACATCAAAGTGCCCATTCATAACATCTCCCGAAAACCTACGTTTTTTTATCCCCTCGAGTGCCTGTCCAAACTTGGAGTGTAGGACTCCATAATAATATACTTGAAACTCATAGGGGAACAACTCTCCCTCTGCCATTAGCTCAGAAATGGTACCATAAGTTTGAGATTTTGACATTTCAGTGAAATACTGAAGCTCATTTGTATAAGAGATTCCTGACGGCATCATTGTAAATGGCTGAAACCTTGACCAATTACTTAAAACATGTCGTACAATGTCAGCCCGAATCTGTACCGCTAAAGACGGAGTTTCATGCACTAACATAAGCTATAGATGAGAATAAGCAAGCACCATCTCCCCTGATATTTACTACGCAGTGAGGCATTTGTACTCCATCAACATTAATTATTTCCAGAGACATAATTGTGTCTATTTTTCCAGCGCATTGCACACAAAAGCAAGGGAACGATGGGAGCACCAGAACTCTGCTCACAACGCGTCGCTTCGTACCGCAAGCCGCAAGTAGTAAGTCTGTGATAAGCGGAATACTGCTATGCTTTGCACTCACAGGACGGAAGGACAATCCCGACCGCTTTTATATAGTGTCTTGATGATTGATATTCATTATATTATATTCATTGCTTATATAGGAGCCTTACAGTGTGAGACTTATTTCTTTTGTCCCAACACTTGGCATCTCTTATTAGTAACCAGTTCGTCAATATCAGGCTTGAAATCTTGTGCAGCTGCAACTTTTATGAGGGATGAAAGGTGCTCGACGGTAAGTCTTGAGCGATGTGGGGTTTTGGTAGCTTTCATTAACAAAAACAATTGCTCACAAAGGTAAGTGCTTCCAAAAATAGACAGTACTCTCGATGCCAACTTACGGATCTGCACATACAAGGGTGGCAGGTAAGCATACAAGCCTGGCACACCAGCTTCATTGTATTTTGCCTTCAGAATAGAATCTGACTGCACTTCAATCAATTCAATTTGGATATTCTCAGGCGCATTCTCAACGTTGTAAGAGAACAGCGCAATGCCCTGTTTGTGTGATCTGAAATCACGAAAATGCTCACTGAATTCATTGCTCAGCAATTCAAGTTGGAAAACAAATCCTCCAAAAATCAAATTCTACTTTACTAAGTTTACTTCAAAGTTTATATTGTAAAATAAGCCGATATGCAAAAAGCCACCTGACCTACAATAATTTTACAAACTCAAAATCACAAAAATGTTAATAAACAACTCACCAACTTCTCGCGTCCACTTCAGATCTTCAGCTGTAGTCTGCACTACCTGTTCGTTACAATACTAGCACAAAATTACATGAAACTAGAGCAAAAAAACGTGAAAATATGTGGGCTATTACTACTCGTGATGGTCAGTTCTGCCCAGTGGCCAGTCTCAGCAACCCAGTCAGTAGTGTAGCCTTAGCAGGGGCGGCTCTAGGCTTGTGGCGGCCCTGGGCAGAGAAAGAATCGGTGGCTCCTTCGCCTGGCAATGTCAATACGGTATCTTATGCACGGCGGATGGCCACATCCGTTGCAGACACTGCATAGCCACCTCGTGCTCATGACACGCTTCTATATACTCGTGTCTGTAACTTGAAAACCAAGTGGCGACCCATGATATTCTCATTACGGCAAAACATTATAATACTACATATAGCTTACTGCTCCGACTCTAGCGACATTTGTAAATACAGCATACTAATTAACAAGAAACAGAATGTTTTTCAGCCACATTGCCATCAGCTGTATCGTTATTTTCTCTTTCTGTTTTATATTCAATATATATTGGCGTGGCGGCCCCAGGGATTTGGAGGCACTGTTTGCACATGCCTAAGGCCACCCCTGCTGCAGCCTAGCACTTCAGTTATGACGCTGTGGCTCATTAATTTTGGTCAAGGCTCTTGGCTATACTAGCAGATGACGTTTCCGGTACCGTAATGCCATGGGAAAACACGCTTTTGTCAGAAGGCAGAAGTAAGAAAAGTCAATCAGTAACACCGAAGATGCAGAATACTATCGTTTGTTATTGAATCAATCATTTTGTACAAGTTCAGTGCTAACTAGGATCTGTCATGCGGGCCGCACAGATTTCTGTTGCGGGCCGCATGCGGCCCAGGGGCCGCGTGTTTGACATGCCTGATCTAGAATGTATAAAATTATTGTCCTGATAAAATTCATAAGAGATGAGACCACAGGAAGTGTGTCTGACAAAATTATTCACACGGCTGAGGTTAGATGACCGTGGTCTTGTTTGAAAACAGTTGTAAGTAGGGTGTGTCTTGAAAGAATCTCATGTTAACTTCATACCGCAACAACGTTTTTGGAATCTTTTAATTCTCGCTGGCAGCATGAATTAGATGATCGACAAGTATCCGACTTAAAGTTTAAATCTGAACAATATATTCGATCCTTTTTTCGCTGTTCCGTTATTTCACCGAGAAATAATTTCTGTTTGTTTGCGCTAATGTGATCTTTACTATCCTTTTTTTGAGACTTTTGAATTTTCATACTTCCATTATCTCTAACCTGCTGTGCATGTGTACCGCGCCAACATTTTTGAATTCTTTATGACATTCTACTTTGTCATCTACTCTTTGTCCTTTATTTCCGGCCCCGGGCGTGGTTAAATCTCTTTCTTGTGGGATGTATAATGCTGCTCGCGTTGTGAAGGTGGGACCTGAACGCACGCTAAGGGGATGCGGTCGGATCATCTGCTGTCTTGCTGCTGCTGGTGGTGAGCTGCATGTTCTGCTTGTCGCGATTTGCGTTGGTCATTTAAAAGCCTGTACAGCAGCTGTCCTTTTGCCACTTCATGTCTCTGCTGCTTGTGTTGTTAAGTGGGGGCAGGGCTGAATGCATGCTAAGGAGATGCAGTCGGATCATCTGCTGGCTTGCTGCTGCTGGCGAGCTGCGTGTTCTGCTTGTCACTCTGCACATCGATAATTTAAAAGCCTGTACAGCAGCTGTTCATTTGTCTCACTGCCTTGTCTTGCGGGAAGTCAAAGTGTCTTCTGAGAAGATCATATCTCGTCTCCCACGTCTCCCTCCCAAGATTTTTTTTATAATAGAGAGATATATAAAAAGTAATTCTATGTTTAAGTTCTTTTAGCTGTTTGGCAGTCTAGATCTCAGAATTAAATAATTTACCTGATGCTTAGTACACCTGGTAGGAACACCATTACACAATGGTTTCATATAAAACTTACAGAGTAAAGATACTTTTATTAAATAATTTCAAAAGACTTATTTAATAAAATTATTTAATAATAAAGCTACATGATGAGCAATAAGATGTCTGTGCAGAAATATCTGGTCTGTACTTAGGCTATTTTATTCTATTGTTTTCACCTAATACTACTACTACTAATAATAATAATAATTACAGCCTTTACGTTTTCTTGTGCTTTGATAATTGGGTTCCATTGCATCCAGTACCTAAAGATGTACTGTATTGGTGCACCATCACCAACTTAAGAACACTCAGGCTCACTTCCTTGCCTTGCAATGGTTATGGTTGCTCAAGGATATTGCCCTTAAAGTTTATTTCTTATGTATTTAATGTTTTTGTTGTTTATTAAGTTTCCTTCTTTTATTAATTCTGTTTTTTCATTTGCCTTTATGAAAAATTATATTTTTCTTTGATTATGTCTGCTTGATTTATTTAATTTGTAAGTATTTTGCTTCTATGTTCTTTGAAGGCATTCTGTGTGTTTTACGGGTGGAATCCCAAGATGCAGGGCCACTCTGTTGTCACTGATGATTGATTGCCCTCAGCCTTTATATTCTAAAGCCAGGAGTGATCCTGCAGTGGTTCATTGAAGTTCTTAGGGCTGGTTTATACTTCCCACTCAGAACACATACACACACGCATCATGGCTGCCACATATTTCCAGCATTCATTTGATGCATCCTCTGTGCACTTCCTCAGAAACTGACACAACGTTGCAGTACCACCAGCAAAAAATAGGGGGGGAGGGGGGGGCACTGTTTTCAAGTTGGAATGTGAGTCAGGGTCTTTGTTTTCTATCAACATGTGACAGCAACCACTTTGCAGATCACTTTGTGTGCGCTTCGATGTCACATATTCCCCATCATAATGATGCAATAGATTTTTAAGGTCTCACATACCATCTTTTCTGCCATGCATCATAATGTATGGAAGCACATTTGAGCCACATAGAAAATAAAATTGGGACACAGTGACAATGAAAAAGAAGGTCTATTTTGTGATTAAAGTGGAATTTTCAACTTTAATTTCATAGTTTATTTTGTCATTAAAGTGGAATGTCATAAATGTTGTCTTACTGACCCAGTTGTTAATCACTACGTGCTTCTGGGGCTTCCTCCTGTGCTGACAGCAGCAGCATATGCCCTACAGAACACATTAAATATTGGTATTCCAGCTCTCTGCATATTTAGAATCCTTAGATTTATATTTGATATCAGTTTCATGATGAAATGTATTAAAGCATGTATGTTACATTTTACAGATAAATTGTAAACTTCATTTAAATAACTAACACTATTAATAATTACACATGTGGGGGTGGCACGGTGGCAAAGTGATAGGGCTGCTGTCTTGCAGGGAATCACATCCTAGGTGTTCCCTGTCTGAAGTTTGCATGTTTTCCTTGTGGGTTTCCACTGTGTGCTCCGGATTCCTTTCAAGGACATGCGGGTTTGGGGATTTGGTGATGATAAAATGACACTAGTGTATGTGTATGCTTGTGTTCACCTTGTGATGAGCATGATGCCCAGTCCAGGGATTGTTTCTGTCTCTTGGCTGGAATTGCTGGAATTGATGGATGTAATCATTAAACATCCATCCTTTTCAGAGATATTGTGGCAAGGTGTCCTGAGAATTTAATGGATGTTTCAGGCATATTCACAACACAGTGAAGCCGAAGGTTGTTTTCTCACATAATGATATCTCACACTGCCACCTAGTGGAATCCTCCAGATTTACATAAAGTGCACATGCAAGTTTAAACAGTACATTTACATGTTTGCATAGTAGTAGTATAAACCAGGCCTTAGAATTCATAGAAAGTACTAGTATTGAATTGTTCTGGTTTTCCGAGATTTATTAATTTCTATTATTGGTTTTGATTATTTTATTATGTATTAGGACTTGTTTACTATGGAGTGCCCTTTTAGGCAAATCATATTTCCTTATTTTTGCCTTTTCACCTTTGGGAGCTTCTTTGTGACCTTCAAATAAATCTCTTTATTTATAAAGATTCCACATTGGCATTGTCATTAAGCCAGAGGGGTTTCACGGTTTACCCTCTCACTTGAAGAGCAAGCTCTTTTTCAACTTACACTCATTTCATGACAGTACCTTTAGGTGTGAACACCTACAACATGCCTTTGAGTACTCTGGTTTTCTTGCATTTCCCAAATACATGAACTGAAGATTTACTGATGACTCAAAATGTGCCAGGTCTATGTGTGTGCATGAGTGTTCCCAGAATTGAATGGGCAGCATGTCCAAGTCTTGATTCCTTAACTGTGACCAGTGCTGCAGTGAAAGTCTTCAGGTCCCCAAATCCTGGATGTAGCAGCTTTGGAAAATAGGTGGAACATGTTATAAACATTTACTAAAATTGTGGGTGATTATCATTTTTACTTTGCTCTAACATGTGACGTACTTGTAATATGTAGTAGCAGGAACAGTGAGTTAGGTGTATTACCCTGAGGGAAGCTAAAAGCATCTTGGAACCTATGACTCATCCTGTACAATAGTAATTGTTTTGGTGAGATCACCCAATGCTTTTGTAAGCATTGGGAAGCATCTTAGGTTTCATATGAGCTCTTTGTTTAATGCCTGAATGAATAAGAATGAATTCACATCACTGAAAGTACATATTGTGAGTATTGGAGAATGATCCCTGGAGGCTAATGAAACAAATGAGCCATCACTCTTTGAGTGTAAACTAGGGATCGGAAAAATTTGTGTATATATACCATACCAGTAAGGCAGGGCAGGATGAATCCCTGGACATGGCACTCATCCATCGCAAGGAACCACACACACACAAGTACACACCACTCACACTGCACCAAACCAGCTCCCTCCATGTAATATTTACATTAAAGTATATACCTATCCATCTACAGAGATAGCTATGTATTGACAAGTTGAGGCAAAAGCTAAATATCCACCATGTAACAAACATCTAAGTAAATTGCACATTTCACTACAAAATATGATACAGCTAAATCCCATTGTTTACACTATTCATGTAAGAAAGAATTGAAGTACTGGTCCGTAGTTCACGTTCAAGATGTTGTCATTTGTATACAGTATATTACATTGAGAATCACACTGAATCTTTCATACTTGTGACAACATTATGATACAAACAACAGGCAATGACTGTATATTAAATCCAACCCTAATGCACTGTACAAAAGAATACTTAACACTCATGCAGAAATCTGAGTGGTTACTGCATAGACTTATCACCTGTGGATAAACACCACCCTAAAATCAAGTAGTATGAGTAATAATGGCACGTCACCTTTTACCAGATCAGTGGAGAAAGAACGGTGAATATGCAGAATGGGTGAAGTCTTTAAAAATAAAGATTCCCATTGTATGGTATTGTGTATTAGATATGTCCTTAATAGAAGGAAGCTGTGTACCAGTAATATTCTGTTCACCACCTTTTGTAATGCTTTGGTGTCTTGAAGTGAGCAGTCTCCATTCCAGGATATTATATACGCAGTAAAGATAGACTCCACTGTGCTCTTATAGAAGTTAGTGACCATAGATGGAGACTTCTGTCATTTCTTAAAGCATCTGAGGAAATAAAGGCAATGGTAAGAGATGGTAATAGCCGAGACATGTAGTCCCACCTTCACCACCATGCCTTCTAGTCCTCCAATATAAGAAGATTCTAGGACAGGAAGAAGATGTTTATTTTCAAACCAAGAGCTGAAAGAGACAGTTCAACACTTGTAAAACTGTTGGTGCCCTCACCTGACTATATAGTTTCTACGTATATCTTTCTCAACATCTCCAAATGAACTGAATACTTATTGCATGTAAAACAGTCTTAACATGTTCTGAAAAAGCAATTCTAAACTTATCACATTATGTACACAACACACACATGCTTGGGTAAAGCCATGACTAAAACTGAAATTGTGTTATCATATCTCTCAAATTCCATTTTATATGTTGTGATGGAGGCACAAAATAGGGATTAAGTGCTGAAAATGCAAGTCATTGTGACAGCAGGACTGCTGGAAGACAAATAGTATTGTATGACATTTTAACAGTTGGGCTGCTGATGCTCTTTGGACCAACCAAGTTGCAGTCTTCTAAAAACAATAGAATCACAGTCCCTCTTTCATGTCACAAAAAAGTTGATGTCAAGCAGAGGTGATTTACTTTAAAGATGCTCTGTTTTAGAAGTGCAGCCTTCATTAAAGCACTGCCTGCTAAATGATATACAGGGTCAAGAAGTGCACCATGCCTATGTCAAAGACATCAACATTTGACATATACAGTAATCCCTCACTTATCGCGGGAGATAGGTTCCAAGGCCAACCGCGATAACTAAATTTCCGCGAAGTAGGGACACCATATTTACTTAATTATTTAACGTGTATTTGGACGTTTTTAAACCCTCCCTGTATTGTTTACAACCCACCCTTTACTCTATTAATAACAGGGACAACTGCTAAGCAATATGAAATCGGTAGATAAGTTTACTCTTACTGTATAGCGAAGTACATGTAGCAGCTTGTAGGCGGTCATGACGTCGTCGACCTTGTTGCAAAGATTCCTAAAGCAGATTCCATCCAGACTACTGCCTTATCACGTCCACTTGCAACTCGTTTTGCGCCCTGGTTAAAGGACACTGCGGCCGTAGATCTTATATGCTTTTCCTCCTTTTTAAATAGAAAGAATTGTGGACTCATTGATGCTGTAATGGTGTAGCTGTTCCCTTCCTTCAACATATCCAAAACGTTTACCTTTTCTGCAATCATTTGCATCTTCTGTTGGCGCTTGGACACGGCCCCTGAATCAGTAGCACGTTAATGCTGAATGAGTGAGATGAGACTTCCTGGTTAATGCAACACTCCGTCGCTGAGCCAATCAGCAGCACACAGAAACTTAACTGCGTGCTCTGATTGGGTAGCTTCTCAGCCATCCGCCAATAGCATCTCTTGTATGAAATCAACTGGGCAAACCAACTGAGATAGCAAGTACCAGAAGTAAAAAGACGCATTGTCTGCAGAAACCCGCGAAGCAGCGAAAATTATATGCTTATATATAAAATCCACGAAGTCCTGAATCCGCGAAAAGTGAACCGCGAAGTAGCGAGGGATTACTGTACAAACTCTGTAACACAGCAAATCAATGCCCCCCTAGCCCATCGCCAGTGCTGTTTCAGCTCTCTAGAGAAGGTGAAGCTGATCTCTATATTAGATTCAGAGATTGTTGTAGATTTTATATAAATTGTAGTATATCCATATATATTGTATATAAGATCTGTCTGTTTGGCACGCAATTATTTGCAAACTACTTGGGCTAGAGCTTTGATCTTGGTCTTGATTGAAACCTTATGACCCAGTATGTACTGGCATTGTAAAAAATGTGAGGTAGTGGCAACCTTGCCAAACTGATCTGCGTTCATGGGTTCCTTATGGCAGAGTGTTAGGCAAACAAAGTGGCATGGCTGAAAGAAAAAGGAGACCAGCTACATTTGCCGAGTGTCAAGCAAATTGTAGAGACTGATGTCATTACAAGAATGACTACGATAAGAAGAAGAAGATTAAGAAGAAGATTAAGAAGTGACATGATTGAAGTGTTTAAAATTATGAAGGGAATTAGTGCAGTGGATTGAGACCGTTATTTTAAAATGAGTTCATCAAGAACACGAGGACACAGTTGGAAACTTATTAAGGGTAAATTTCACATAAACATTAGGAAGTTTTTCTTTAAACAAAAAATGATAGACACTTGGAATAAGCTACCAAGTAGTGTGGTAAACAGTAAGACTTTAGGGATTTTCAAAACTTGACTTGATGTTTTTTTGGAAGAACTGGCGAGCTTTGTTGGGCTGAATGGCTGGTTCTTGTCTAGGTTGTTCTAATGTTCTAAGAAGAAGAACAAAAGGAGCAGCATATGCTGAGCATCAAGTACGGGATACAGAATGTGTGAATAAGAAAGACGATGAAATGCATGCGATTGGGGCTTTGCCTGTAACAACTGGGGATAGAACTTGGATCTTGATGTTCATCAAAAGCTTATGGCCTGATAATGCTTATGGCCTGATACATTTTTGATCGGTAAACAAAGTGCTAAACATCATAATACCAAAAAACAGAAGAAGAACAGTGACACACGCTGAGTGTTAATCAAATTACAGAAGGTGCTTCAGTGATGAGGAGGGAGAAACATAAGAAAACAAAACTGAAGTGCATCATCAAGTGAGAAGAAATCCTGACTATGGAAGTCAGCAATAGGCAATTGTGATGCCTCTAGGGCATGTAGGTCAAAGGTTGTGGCAACCTGATGACCACTTCACTGGTGGGCAGAGAAGTTTATTGCAATAAAGACAATGTCTTCGCTAACCCATCTATTGATAATCCCCAAGGACACGATACATACATGTTTAGAATTGATAATCAAGTTTAAGTATTGTGTTTACTGATCCTCAAACATGACACAGAACTCCATAATAGCAAGAAGGAAAAAAAGAGCGGCAAAATCTGCTGAACATCAATCACATCACAGAAAGCATTTAAGACGGAGGAATTGATGATAATCCCCAAGGACACGTTACATACGATTTCAAAATTCATAATCAAGTGCAACTATTGCGTTTATTGATCATCAACCATGGGAAAGAACTCCATAATAGGAAGAAGGAAAAAGGAGATTGATGACATCTCTTAATACAGGATGCAGAATTCAAGAACAAGAGACAAATGAATGAAGACAAACAAGTACTAGTTGGGAAAGTTACAGCACGAATTTGATCAATGTGCAGCTGTCTTTTTTCATTGTGAAAGCAATATCTCTTGTCAGAAGGGAAAAGTTCAGCTTACTCCATGTGAACCACATGGATGTTTATGTGTTTTCCACTAATTAAACTTCATCAATTTAAATTATTCATTATGGTTATTATGTTGTATTTATAGGCATCAATTGAAATTATTATTTTGTGATTTTCAAAGTCATAACAATACTTTTAAGAAATGCCAACTCAGCTCTGCCCATTTCAAATCAATACATTGATTAATTTTTATTTCATCCTTTGTACAAATCAAATTGGATGAGGAAAGCTGTAAAACTAAATGTATTTTCATTTTAAATGTAGAAGATTTTTCAAAAGTAGCACTTTTTAACATTCTCTGAACATGACAAATACACTTGATAATCATGACACAGTCACACTCTATTTACTGATCATGTCTTGCCTTCTTTAAAATAATCATTTAGGACAAATTTAGAACACTCAGCGTTTGTTTATTTCTGTTTTTTGAGGCACAGAGACCACAACCCCATCAGTTTTCCTACTGTGGTGAGATCAACTGCTGTCATACAAGCAAGAAAAACAAAGTGTGAAAGACTTTTAAAATCAGTTGTGCTTAACCTCACACAAAACTATAGTTGACACCAAAGTCCAGCACACTTGGAATGCATAATGTTTAAGTTAGCTAAAAGTGTCATCTTCTTTTCCCTAAAACACCACATATTTAATGTTTTATACAATATAAAAAAACACTCATGCAATTCTCAAACTGAGTGGTTGGCCATTGAATAGACTTATGACCTCAGGATAGAAATTGTCTCTGAATGCAGTGGTTCAAGTATTAATGGTCCTGTGTAGATTACAACAACAGAATGGGAGAGAGAAAGGTGGCTGTGCAGGATGCCTGAGGTCTTTACTGTACTGTCTGTCCTTCCAAGACAGAATGTGCTACATACAGTCATGGCCAAAATTATCGGTACCCCTGGAATTTTCCCAGAAAATGCACCATTTCTCCCAGAAAATTATTACAATTATAAATGTTTTTGTATATACATGTTTATTTCCTTTATGTGCATTGGAACAACACAAAAAAACAGAGAAAAAAAGCCAAATCTGACATCATGTCACACAGAACTCCAAAAATGGGCTGGACAAAATTATTGGAACCCTTTCAAAATTGTGGGTAAATCATTTTATTTCAAGCATATGATACTCGTTTGAACTCACCTGTGGCAAGAAACAGGTGCTGGCAATATAGCAATCACACCTGAAGCCAGTAAAAATGGAGAAAAGTTGACTCAACCTTTCTGTTGTGTGTCTGAGTGTGCCACACTAAGCATGGAGAACAGAAAGAAGAGCAGAGAATTGTCTGAGGACTTGAGAACAAAAATTGTGGAAAAATATCAACAATCTCAAGGCTACAAGTCCATCTCCAGAGATCTTCATGTACCTTTGTCCACTGTAGCTAATCTCCCTGGACGTGGACGGAAGAGAAAAATTGATAAAAGACTACAACGAAGGATAGTCCGAATGGTGGATAAACAACCCCAATCAACTTCAAAACATATTCAAGCTGTTCTGCAGACTCAGGGTGCAACAGTGTCAGCTCGAACTATCCGTCAACATCTGAACGAAATGAAACACTATGGCAGGAGAGCCAGGAGGACCCCACTGCTGACACAGAAACATAAAAAAGCCAGACTGGAGTTTGCCAAAATGTACTTGAGGAAGCCAAAATCCTTCTGGGCGAACGTCTTGTGGACAGATGAGACCAAGGTAGAGCTTTTTGGTAAAGCTCATCATTCTACTGTTTACAGAAAACGTAATGAGGCCTACGAAGAAAAGAACACAGTACCTACAGTCAAACATGATGGAGGTTCTAAGATGTTTTGCTGCCTCTGGCACTGGATACCTTGACTGTGTGCAAGGCATCATGAAATCTGAAGACTACCAAAAGATATTGGGGCGCAATGTAGCTGGGTCTGCGTCAGAGGTCATGGGTGTTCCAGCAGGACAATGACCCCAAACATACCTCTAAAAGCACTCAGAAATGGTTGAAGACAAAGCGCTGGAGAGTTCTGAAGTGGCCAGTAATGAGTCCGGATCTAAATCCGATTGAACACTTATGGAGAGATCTCAAAATTGCTGTTGGGAGAAGGCGCCCTTCAAATCTGAGAAACCTTGAGCAGTTTGCAAATGAAGAGTGGTCAGAAATTCCAGTTGAGAGGTGTAACAAGCTTGTTGATGGTTATAGGAAGCACTTGATTTCAATTATTTTTTTCAAAGGGCGTGCAACCAAATATTAAGTAGAGGGTGCCAATAATTTTGTCCAGCCCGGTTTTTGAGTTTTGTGTGAAATTATGTCAGATATGGCTTTTTTTCTGTTTTTTTGTGTTGTTCCAATGCACATAAAAGAAATAAACATGTGCATACCAAAAATTTGTAATTGCAACAATTTTCTGGGAGAAATGGTGCATTTTCAAGGAAAATTCCAGGGGCGCCAATAATTTCGGCCATGACTATATCTCCTTAATAGAAGGGAGCTGCATTTTAGTAATGTTCTGTGCCATGTCTGAAGTGCTTGTGGTCCTGTGCTTAGCAAGATCCTATATAGTGAGTCAGAATGAAATCTAATGCATTTAGAGACATTGCTGAGCATACTGTACATGGAGACATTCAGTAGTTTGTCAAACATATAAGAAACTACAGGCCTTTGTTTAGCCTCCTTGAAGATACTGTAGCTGTGATGTGTTGTACTGCTGTATATTTCATAAATGATGGTAATTTCAAGAAATGTATATCGTTACTATCTCGCATGATATTTGGTGGTAATGTGGTCGACCTTTTACCTCTTGAGGTTTATGATGATTTCTTTTTTTTGCTACATTAATGGAAAGATTGTTGTCCTGGCACTGCAGTGCAAGAAATCAAATGTCTTTTTTCTGTAAGCCCTCTCATCATTGTTTGGCAATCAGGAATACACTTGTATGTAATGATGGGGTGGAGTATCCAGCAAATAACCCTAAAGTAAATCCCAGCAGCCACATTGCTTCACAGATTTTGGACACTGTCAGTCAAGTAAGGCTGTTCCTATTGACCAAATGCCAAAAAAAACACTGTACCATAAAACAAAAAGAAAACTAAATCTCTACTCTTTCCATCTACTTGCTTGGTAGACTGATCCCTTGCCTATTCTTGTTGTCAACTCTTTTCCTTTTGTTGAGGAGTAATGTTGATCTGTAGCATTCTTCACAGAGCTACATCTGGGACCTCATGTATAACGGCGTGTGAAGAATTCACACTATAACATGGCGTATGGACAAAAGCGGAAATTTGCTCACGCACAAAAAAATCCAGATGCATAAATCTGTGCGAACGCCAACTTCCACGTTCTTCCACTACATAAATCCCGGTCTGCGTGAAAAATGACACATGTGCACGTGCCTGCTGTCCCGCCCCGTCTCCTACCAGAATTTGAATATGCAAATCAATATAAATAGCCCTTAAGCTCAGCGTTCTGTGAAAAGGCAATGGCAAAAGCACGGGGGGAAACAGAAGAATTTCAGTGAATACCAAGTGGAGGCAAGGAAAAACGTACTAAAACGTAACAAAAGGAAGTTGATCGAGTGACATAGAGTGTCGGAGAAACTCGAAAGCTCAAGTTCACAAAGTCGCATGTGCCTGAAATAAAAAAGAAGTTGTCACATATCAAAGTTGCCGTGAAAAGGTGAGTCGCAGCCCACCGTCTGAGTGTCATATGAAAGCTTATTAGGGTACAGAGAAAAAAAAAAGGCACACAGTGGGAAAAAAACACGAAATATCAACTTTAATCTCTAAATTTCCACTTTAATCAAGTAGTTTATTTTGTCATTAAAGTAGAACATCATAAACATTATCTTAAAATCGTTTAATTTACTAGTTTCTCAAATCCCATCGTAACTAAAGTAGCACGTTACATGCTTTGTGTTGTATTTGATCTTCTATGTGCTCTATGTGTGTGAATCGCTATGTGCTTCTTAACTGGGCTTTCTCTTCCTCCGACAGGACAAAGAATCCATTATATTCTCTGAATAATTACAATACTGAGATGTATATTTGATATAATTTTCCAAGTTCCAAGAGTTGTAAGGCTGAAATGAGAAAAAGAACACAGACAGAGAATGTGTGATTCCAAAGTTTTGCCTGTTTTAATTATTTCATTTGATTTACAGTTTCTTCATTAAAACTCTGCATATGAGGCCAGCATCCCAGAGGTATCTTTTCTTTTCACTTTTGTAGATGGCATTGGTGTTTTGCATGCATTTAAGAAAGCAGCTAACTAAGGACCTGTAAGGTGACTCTTCCTTAAACTACAGACTCTGCTTGTACAGTGCAACTGGGCCCTCCCCTTCTTTCTCTATCCTGATCAGATCCAGTTTGCCACTTTCTTCCAAGACAATACAGGACAGTTTGGTATGAAATCTTCATTTTCTTGGCAATCTGTGGCATGGAATAACATTCATTTCACAAAACAACAATTGACTGACATGTTTCCTTGAGAAAGCTGTCTTGGTTCGGCCAGTTTCCAACCCAGGATTGAATGTAAGAAATGCCAGTATCTTGCAACCCAAGGAAAAGCAGCTTACTTGATTTACTAAACAGAATTGTCCTAACACAATTACAGAGGTTTATTTAATAACAAATTAGCATTTAAACATGATCAATTAAGGATGAGCTTAGTGAGAAAACTGTGCCTTACAGTCATATGTGAATTATATATTACAATTAGTCATTTCAGGCAATAAGAGACATTTGCAACATTATTAGCCATACCATTTGCACTTCAGAACAGGTATCCACTTGAAGCCAAGCGTGTTTGGGCCCCACCAGTACCTGGATGGGAGATCATCAATAAAAAGCTGGTATTGGCGTGGCCATCAAGTGGCACTTACCCTGTGGTCTGTGTGTGGATCCCAATGCTTCAGTATAGTGGAGGTTGAGATGTAAAACTGAGTGTCTGTCTCTTTGTGGTCATAAAAGATCGCTGGGCATCTTTCAACAGAGTAGGGAGTTTTCCATTGTCCTGGAAGATATTTCCTACCACAACCTTGTCATTCTGGTCTTAATCACTTCCTGTCTCTAACTGGCTACTATTTTCACCCATTCACCACCTAATAGGAGGTGTGGTGAGTGTACTGATATAAGAATGGCTGCCGTTGTATCATCCAGCTTGATGCTGCACATTAGTGGTGGTTGAAGTAGTTCTCCACTTGTAAAGCACTTTGAGTAGGTTAGAAAAACACCATATATATGTAATGTATTATTATTATTATTAATGTGTTGGCTATATTTTAAAATTAATTTAATGGTACCTTGATATAAAGTATAATTTTCTATCAGACACATAAACTTTTCCTCACGAAACTTACAAAAATTTGATTGGTAGTTTGTAGATAGATTATATAAAAAGGAGCTTTGCGAGTTTCTTGCAGGGATCGATTTAATTGTGTATCAGTGGAAGTGGCGAGAGGGATACATTATCTATAATATCTTGTTTCATTCCCATTCCCAGGACAGAGGTAGTCCCGCCCGGAAATTCCTGACCTCACTTGTAAACCCTCTTGACTCCACCCTTTGTGCTTCAGTCTACTTAAAAGAACACATCCCTGGAAGGATGTCGTCATTTTAACCAAGACAGTGCTGAAAGATGGAGCTTGGGCAGAGCAGTACTTAATCATTCCTTTCTTGTGACTTAAGTCTCTTCGCACAGTACTCTGAATTAAACCGGATTTTCCCAGCAGGGTCTCCAACTGTGTTTATGTTTTTTGTCTAATTTTTACTATATATATATATATATATACGTATATTTGTGTGTATAGGGTTGATGGTAGCACAATGGTAGCACTGCTGGATTGCAGTAAAGATTCTGGGGTTCACATTCTAGGTGCTACCTTTTATGAGTTTACATGTTCTCCCCATGTCTGTGTGGGTTAACTCTGGGTGCAGGTTAGACATGCAGGTCAGGTGAATTGGCATTGGCCTTAGTGTGTGTGAGTGTGCGTGTTCACCCTGTAATGAGCTTGTGCCCTGTCCAGATTTTATTCCTGCCTTGTGCTTGATGATAGCTATGCTAAGCTCCAGCTGTCCCACAACCAGGTGAAGAAAATGGATAAAGGGATGGATGGATATAAAAAGTGTTGTAATAAAAAGTATTGTGATTTCTATGCTGTGAAATCAAAATGTATACAAATACCGTTCAATTAAAGTCTGCAATGTGCACTTTAATTACATCTGACTTGTTTTATTTCTTATTTTAAACTGTGGAGCAGAAGGGTAAATCAAGGAAAATGTATCTTTGTCCAAAACATTATTTGCCATCCAATCTGATATTATTCAAGGTACACTTATTACCTAATGAGAAAAAAATAATGGTCCAAACAGGAAGAAACATAGCATGTGATTTGAAGTTTCATTAAAAATCCAGTCGGGGCTGATGTGCCAAGGAAAGCAGTTGGTCTTTGTCACTGAGACAGAATGGGAGAAACAAAAAGAAATGGGAGGGGGGGGGGGAAGGGGTGGCATCAGGGAGGCTATATAGAATAGACATGGTGACTTGTAGACATATTTCATTCTAATGACAGATTCCAAAGCCTTTTAAATAACTTGGATTCCAGAATTAAAAAGCAAGAGGGAAAACTAAAACAGCCAAACCCCTCTTTTTTCATGTCGCAATGCCTGTCTGCTGTGTCTAAGTGCTGTCTGACACCTTTATTTTTAGGGTGCTGAACAAAGGGTTTGAAGTTCATACCTCCTGTGGAGAACAATCAATAGACTGGTGCGTATCTTCAGTTCGTTCATCATTTCACACGACCAGCCAGCAAATTAAAAAGAAGAATAAAAGACGGGAATTCTCATTTGAACATTTTTTTTTGGCAAGAGGTTGACAGATTACATTCCCAGCAAAATCAGTTATGATGTCAGATTCACTGATTATAGTATGTGGATAGAAATGTTTCTTCTAAACAGTTAAAAATCCAGATAAGATTGCACAAATTAATTGAATTTAATGTAAGGTAATTCGAGATGCGCTTTTCTGTGGACATTGTTGAAGGGAGACCCTATTCTCATTGTCCCTCCAGACGGTGACTTCTGCCAGGTTGAGAATTGAATTTCCGGCAGGCCTCGCTAACACACAATACATCTGCGTTGGAACCCCATTGTTCTGTGTGGGAACCTGCTTCCTGTATTAATAAACAAGTACGCACAAGTCTTTTCTTTTTTTTTCCTCCAAGTACATAATGGGGCCCTTTTAATCAGAGCTGGGCGGGTAGCGCAGGGAGGGGGGAAGGATGGTAAAAAGTGGCACACACTTAACACTTCAATGGAAGCTCTCTGGCTTGGCTGCTTCTGAATCGGATGAGGGGAGCGGATGATCAAAGAGGAAGGGGAGCTGCCACACACAGAGCCCTTACATGGGCCGCGCTACATAAATAGCCTTTGTCACACTAGCCATCTTTTATTACATGCAACATTTCCTTCACTCATTAAAAGCTGTTATAACATGCGTCTCTGCCACTCAGACGACCTTTTAGCATGACATTCAAACAATGATATCATGCAAAAGAGCTGATACCATTTTAACCCTTGCAATATCCCAGGTCTCACAAATTACTAGCCCCAAATATCATTTCAACGTTGCACCTGCTGCCTGTAGAAATGAACCTTTCTTTCATTTGGGTGAAAGCTGCTTCAACCTTTCTGACAGGTAATCACAAGCAGCAGGCATCTGGAACGAAACAATGTGCAGGCATGGGAGCTTAAAATAATTCCCAGAAACAACTGACAGGAAAAGCAGAGGCCAGTTCAAGTTCATCTACGAAGGAGCAAAAACAATCAAATACTAAACAAATTGGGTCAGAGGTGGGGACCTGATTAAAACTCAGAGAATATTCTTCCCAGTGCTTTTGCACAAGCTTTGCTAATAGGCAAACTATGAAAGGTGCAATAATAAATGAAAATATTTAATTGCATTTTTTTGTTTGTTATTGCTAACAGGGATATCAAATCTTACATATTTTCTGTTATTTCCTCCTTTTTACTTTTATTTTTAATCTCCAATCTTGCAGGAGACAGCATGTTGAACAGTTTTATGTCTTCCAATTCCATGAAGTCTGTAGCTGTGTGGCAATCACATTGTTGAGTGTTACAGTATTGTGCAACCTTGGCTTGTCTTTGGCTGAATGAGAATCCTTAAAATATTGAAGTTAGTGGGCTTCCAGTCCCCTCCCTTGTTGGCTTCTAAAACAGGTATTTTTTACTAAGTCACCTCATATTAAAAGCCTGCATGCACCTTAAACTATTGTGACAAGCTGATGTTTTTTAACAAGGAGGACACCCTTCTGTTGCCTCCGTCACTGTGTACACTCTAGAGGCACTGCGGCATTCAAGCAGACCTTTAAAAGAGCTTCTGTAGATACAAGGAGAAAGCGGTTTCAAATCTCTAAAGAGTTTGAAGAAAAGGACAGATGTGATGCAATATTTGAGCCCTCAGATGCTAAAAAATTCTATTTAATTTTAAGACTTGGAGAAAAGCTGTGTTAAAACAGTGACTGTTGCCAATATAGCACATTTTCAATAACAACCCTTTCTCCTTTGGAGTCAGTTCCTTCACTCTCCTGGGTGTTTAGATTGCTGGTTGTTGTTTTGAAGATCCCTTTCAAAGAGGTACCAGTGGATGTGACCTGCATGGCCCCAGATCTTAGTCCAATCCTGTACATTTAGGATGAGGTAGGACAGAAGGTTTACGGCAAGAATGTGAGACTGAAAAATCTGCAGGAACTGAATGATGCCAGTTAGATAAAATAAAATAAGACTCCCAAGGAAGATTTCTAATACATTGCTGAATTCATGCCTTAAAAGAGTTTAGACTGTTCAGAGGGCAAAATGATGACCCTATTCGTTACTAGATAAACGCATATTGCGAAAGCATAGTACTGTTTTGCCATCTTGCCTCCCTCTAATTAATGTCAATGACTTCAAGGTATGTTTGCATTGTTATCAAACTATATTAGACTAAATCCATGAAAAATGATAAAGTGTGAAAACAATAAATCTTCTACCCAATCTGATATTTATTACAATGATCTAACTATTTTATTTTTGTTTTTAATTGGAACCCACAAAGGCAACATTGTGTAGGCTTCAAACCAGCTAGGGAGCAGGCCAAAACTTGCCTGGTCTGCCCAGCAGAGGCCTACCACAGTTCAGCCAGACTCCTGCTCCATCCCAAAAAGTGGCAAGCTGAAAAAAAAAGTATATATTAAAAAAAACTCAAATTCTATAATGAAAACTCCACAAGAAGAAGGATTACCATAAACCCCTGGCTAGAATTTAAAGGGCAAACAAAATATCCAGCTAGGGAACAGGCCAAAAACTTACCTGGAGCCTCATGTATAAATGGTGTGTACGCACAAAAATGTTGCGTACACCTGTTTCCACGCTGACATAGTGATGTATAAAAACTAAACTTAGCGTAAAGCCATGCACATTCTCATGCCAGCTCAAACCACTGCATATGAAAGTTTTTGGCTCGGTTTTGCAAACTGGCAGCACACAGAGTCAAAGCAGTGCTACTGTTGCAATGTAATTTCCCTTTATTTTTTTAGATTCACATCCCTGATGCGGCTTTATCAAATACACTGAAAATAACCGCGTTTTGTTTTTTAGTTTAAGGCATCTGATTGTAATCAACCTGTAACCATATAATGGTGCACGGAATGGCCAAACTATTCCAAACACCATAGCTGCATCAGTGTTGTTACTCTCAGTGCACCACTCAGAGTATTTTAACCCACTGTATCTGAGTGTGGAATCACATATACATACTGTATATGCAGCAGCTGATCGGAAAGCTTTACGGCAGATTGTGTCAAGAGTGGAGAGAATTATCAGGGTACAGCATCTAGCACACGCTGCCTCAGCCATGCGCACAGTCTATTTGAACTATTCCCATTCGGCAAATGCTTCAGAGCCTTTCCTGTAGGGACCTCACAGTTCAGAAACAGTTTAATCCCAAGAGCTATAAACTGTTTGTACTTAAAAGTACAATTACCTCACTATAAACTTGCATTACAGTTGTAATATTGCACAACCTGAGCCACATATGATTTCATACTGTATATTTTTGATTGTTTTTTATCGTATTATTATTATTATTGTTGTTGTTGTTATTTCACCATCCATCCATCCATCTATTACCCAACCCGCTATATCCTAACAACAGGGTCACGGGGGTCTGCTGGAGCCAATCCCAGCCAACACAGGGCACAAGGCAGGAAACAAACCCTGGGCAGGGCGCCAGCCCTCCGCAGGGTGCGCACACACACACACACACACACACACACCAAGCACACATTAGGGACAATTTAGAATCGCCAATCACCTAATGTCTTTGGACTGTGGGAGGAAACCGGAGTACCCAGAGGAAACCCACGCAGACACGGGGAGAACAGGTGCGTGCATGTTTGTTAAATTTCACGCTGACCGGGATTTATGTAGCGGAAGAATGTAGAAGTTGTCTTATGCACAGATTTATGCATCAGGATTTTTTTCTGCGTACACACATTTCTGTATTTGTCCGTATGCCATGTTTTAGTGTGAATTCTACGCACTGCATTATACATGAGGCCACTGGTCTGTGCACCCAAATTCCTGATCCAGTCCCGAAAAATGGCAAGCTGGAAAAAAAAAGTATTAAAAAAATTCTCAAAATCTATAATGCAAGCTCAACAAGGAGAAGGATTACCATAAACCCTTGGCTAGTATCAAGTATCGTTATAATTGGATGGATTTATTAGCAAAAATAGCAAAATACAGAAAAAGGCTCAGTAGAACATAACAGGCACACAAGGAATTGCCTAAAGGACAGTTAACAGCAAACAAGTCCAGAGGCAGATTGAAAGACAACAAGACAACAAAAAATTTTAAAAAATATCTCTCATGTGATACACAAGGTAATATACACACATACACAAAAAAGGCTCTTAAAAACACAGCATCTGAACCTGTTTCTCCATGCTCAGTATCACCTCAATTTTACCACTCTACTCCATGTCATAGTGCTTCTAATGCAAAACTTCACTTCTATTTTACCCACCCCACCTTCTGTGTCCACTGCTCACACCAATTCAAAGTGTCACTCTGCTTACTTGCGGTCCAACATAACTTTCGCTTCCATCCTCTTTCAGCAAATTCCTGTCAGAATCGAGACATCCCCAAAAACATGCATTAATATCAAGGAATTTTTCCAAAATTAGAGCATCATAATATATGTGAGCTCTTTTTACTCATCCCCTCCACCCCCAACAAGAAGTCTGCACTCTCTTGGGTCCATTCCACCAACATTACAGTATTTTTAGTTTTGGCAAAAGTTTTTAGTGTACTATCATTTTTATAACAGTTGTAGAAATTGTCAGACTAATGCAGAAGAATATATAATGAGGGACAAAGACAATTGTTAACAGTTATTTGAAATGACATAAATATATTTAACATGTCATTTTAGTGTTTACCAATATTAATCAACTGCAGAAGGTTTTTGTTTCAGACAGAGTTGTCAATGTTCAGAAACCTTTATCCTTCCAATAAAAATAAATCCTGGAGCAGGGAGAACCTTGAAGCAGAGCTGTGCATCCAAAAAACAGACTCGACTTCCACATCAACTTTGAGTTATTTTGTTGTTTTTCTGACCTGTAACTTGTGTATTGTAAGTACAGAAATTTTAGGCTTTCTATTGTTTATTCTATATCAAAACCACACTGCTGATCTTACATTAAAAATTAATTATACATTAAAAAAGTAAAAGATACACTTCCCACAAAAATAGTTTTAAATACTCACTTGCTAAAGTCCCAAAATTGAATATTAAGAATGGAAGACTGAATAGACCTCACCTTTAGTCATTTGTGCCTAATAAGAGTTCAGAACTTTACAATTTAAGACCAAACACATTGTGGTATTCCAAAATGTTCATTTCCTGGAAGAGGGATGCCAAGAAAATAGGTTGAGAACCCCTGGCCTAAAGATATCACACAACATTTGATCACACATATGCAAATAGTCTGCCATAGTTATGCATTTACTTTGATTAATAGATCTGCTGTGTGACTACTGTTAGCAGTAATCAAGAGTCTAAAATCATGCTCCACTTCACAGCATTGAGTTTATTTTTGTGGAAGTCCCTGAACAGCAAAGTACAATGCGTTAGGGGGATTCAGCTTAAAACCTCTGTACTATAGAATAAAATGCAGGTAAAGACCTTTGACGTTTCTAAATTCATAAAATGTGTACAATATTTTGTTGGTTTCCAAGTTTACGCAAATTGTGTATCCGTTTACAATCTGTTTAATTCATGCCCCTGCCAGTCTTAAATATAAACCTCATTTTGTACCAAATGTTGAATGTCAAGGTGGTTTCTACTGCTATTAATGCCTTAGTTGCTCCCTCATAAAAGTCCATGGATTAAAAAAAGTTTCATCCCTTCAAACGTTTCCTGGTCCACTAACATCTACTGCAGTACTTTTACAATTTCTTCCATTAATTTAAGTCTGATGTTCTTTCAAATACTTACTTGGGCTCACACTACAGTATGTTCCATCTTTGCCCGCATTCAGTCTTTAGCTGTTTACATAATTTATATTTATCTCTGAAAAATTCATGTTTCTTATGATCAGCTGTTTTCTTTGACTTTCTCAGTTTCCCTTGGGCTTTTATCATATGTTGTATATGTAGATAAAGATTTTGAAACCCAAGGAATCTATTTCTAACATTTGTTTTTTGTTTTAGATTAATTTTCCTGATGTTACATTTTTTCATCTTCCAGAACACCATTTTGTTTTCCTTTGGATGAAGCCATTTTGGGAATTTTCAGTATGGCTTTCTTTTACTTTTGTTTCCTAGTTAATGATTCTTTGTGTGTTTTCCTAGTTTAGTATCTAGGTTAGACATCACATTTTATTGATTTTTTGGTATTGAACCTGGCCTGGCAGTTTGAGCATGTATCTTCTGAACTTTTATTCAAATAAGTACTTCTTTACCTTCATGTGGCAGAATAAAGTTAATGTTTTGTATGTGTAATCACTGTGGGATACTACCAGTGGCTTAGGTGTTTTTATTTATTTATTTATGGTGGTATCTGCCCAGGGAGCTGGGATGGGCAAAGGTTGGGTGTGAGGGGATTTTTGGCCTCTAACTGTTGCAGTGCAGCATCACAAAATAGTCAAAGGTGTGAACAGGCTCCCAAAACACACAAAAACTGGTCAGTCTCAGAAGCAGATCTCACCTCAGGCAGCCAGGCCCCAAACTCAAAAGGCAGGCTTTTAGGTCCACACTGGCCCAGAGTCTTTTAAAGTTCAAAACACTCCAAATCCACAGAAATGCCCTTTAAGGGATAGGATAACCAAAAACACCTTTCTTAAATTGACAAATCATAATAAAGTATGTTTGTAAATGCAATATTCATCAACTAATCAAAAATAAAAGAAAAGGTAAAAAATACAACCCAGTGCAAAGAAATCAAATCTGTAATCCAGAGACCAAATCCAAAGACAGAAGCAATCATTTATGAAACTGGAAAATCGAAACAGTACTTACAAATGCTTAAAAATCCAAAAAGCACAACTAGCAATGATGCTGTCCTGAATGACGCTCCTTATCCTTAATTTAAATGCTGACAGTGGTCCCTAGCTGTGAGATCAGGGAGGACCCAACAGTTGGGATTCCACTCACAAAACATAATAAACATAGTTAAAGAATATATGAACACAATACAAACAAAATAAATACATGAACAGTGCAATATAAAGGAAAAACAAAATGTAATAAACAAAAACAATTAAAAACAAAAGATGAAAACAAAAAATAAACTTAGGGCAGGGCACAGAACCACAACACTAACAAACCATAATGCCATATTTCTGTCTTTGCAGGCCTTAAACCAGGTATCCTCATTATACTGTGACACAAGTTACCATTTGAAGCCCCTAATTAAAATTCTCTTCTTTTTATATGGCCACCTTGCTAGTGGTCCCTAAACAAAGCCTATCTATTATTTCATGTTAGACTCATTTGCAGTTACATTTTCAAGTCCACTTTAATTATTTTGCTTGTAATACTTCCATCATTTCATCAGGCTCTTTTTACACTACTTCTGAGTGTATGCTTGCATTTTCCCTACCACAATTCTATTACTGTAATAAATTTTATTTCATTCTTTTTATACATATTCATGAATTGTCAAATACAAAACTTCAATTGCTAAATGTTGAGAGACACAAAATGCATTTGAGAATTTGTACAAGTAAACAAAAGACCACGGTCCACATATAAAATGTCTTGTGTAGAATTCACACTAAAACATGGTGTATGGACAAAACTAGAAATGTGCATACGCACAAAAAAGTTGAGATGCATAAAGCTATACGGAAACAAAGTTCTATGCACTTTCCTTTTATAAATCTCAGTCAACATGAATTTTAATGCACATGCAAGTGCCTACAGCCCCACCCCGATTCCTCCCAGAATTTCACCTACTTGAATATGCAAATCAATCTAAATAGCCCGTTCAGTTCAATGTTTTGTTAAAAGACAATGGCAAAAGCATGTGTGAAAAAGAAGAATTTCAGTGAATGCAAAATGGAGGTTCTGCAAGTGAAGTGGAGTCAAGAAAAACAATACTATTTGGTGGCTAAAGTAGTGGTATAAGCAACAAAAGGAAGTTGATAGAGTGGCACATTGTGGCGGAGGCACTGAAAATATCAAGTTCAGAAAGTTGCATTGTGCCAGAAATAAAAAAGAAGACATCAGATGTCAAAGGTTGGCATGAAAGGGTAAGTTGCAACCCACTCTCTTAGTGTCAGCCCCACTGGATGGGGTAGTGGAATTCTGGGGCTCAGGCTATTTGAGGAGTGAGCTGCTGCAATTATTAGAGAGACACATATATCTTGCCACAACATCATTTGTCAAAGCCAAAATGCAATCGGAAAACTCAGAGTTAACAACAATAGCAAGGAATCTGAAAACCAGAAGGACTAAATAATCTTTTAATTCAGTGAAACAGGGTTTATCCATTAAGCTTGGATGTTCTAGAAACTCCTGGGGGAACCTTTTGTTGCAAAACTAATGTCACAAATGAGTGCATGTGGTAACAAGGAAATTCTGTGAAACTTTTCCAAAATCAATAAAAATGAAAGACAAACCACAAAAACAGAATTCCTGGGTGGGTGGGTTAACAGTCTGTCACTAAGCAGAATCATCAAACAAGTTAGAAATTGTATGTGTGGCATAACATTCAGGTAAGTTTGAGGACTTTTATTTATTTACTTAATGAAAAGGTCACATCACAATTTTTGGTTATTAAATATATTGCTAACAATTTCGTAATATTCAGAAATAACAGTTATAATGGAACATAATTACAATTACATTACACACAATAGATGTTTTAATGACATTTTACAATATATATTTAGATTTAAATAGGCTTGTGGTGGATGAAAACACTGTAGCTTTCATAGGCAACATATTCTAACTCAAGTGATGTCGAAATTACATTTTATGTACTATAATAGACCCTGCAAGGTCGCAGTTCAGAGTTCACAGCCTCAGTCGTTTGTGGATTTTTCCTTAGAACCTAACTAATAATTGTTAGTGGATACCTCAAATATCCTCTGCAATTTTTCATAGCTTTTTTCGTGGCAATACTGTACTGTAGAGAGAAGAGAAAGCAACTGTAGAGGAAAACGTGGCTTGGGATGGTGAAAGCAGCCAATCTGAGAGCGTTATTCATTTTTCCTTGCAGCTGATTGACTGCTGTCCTGTGATGCATCTCCAGCTGAGTGTTCTCGTGTTTTACATTTTGCTCTTCTTAAAGCCCCAAGATGCCGCGAAAACGCCCTGCACCTTCAAAGACTTCAAGCAAAGAGCCTAAGCGCTAGAAAAAGTTTGAGACACTCCAGGAGAAGGTTCATCTATTGGATTTGCTCCGGGAAATATAAAGTTATGCCGGAGTAGGCCATAATGACATCAATGAAAGCACCGTATGCTACATAAAAAAGAACAAGGCAGCGGTCAGAAGTACCGTATCAGTAAGTTTCTGTGATAGTGCCAAAAAGGTAACGACCATAATAATTAAGAATATCGTCAGGAAGGAATCTGCCTTGGCATTGTGGATCACCGACTGCAGGAAAAAGAACATCCCCTTGGACGGTAACATCATCCGTGAGAAAGCACGGAAATTGTACCAGCAGTTCGCTACAGGAGACGATGTAGAAGGTACTAAAGAACCGCAACCAGGACCATCAACAGCACCGGAGCTTGAAGATTTTCAAACCAGTATGGGATGGTTTGATTGTTTTCAGAAATGATTCAATATTAAAAGTATTTCTCTACATGGAGAGGCAGCATCTGCCAACAAAAAAGCTGCAGAGAAGTACCCAAAGACCTTTAGGCACATCGTAGAAGAGAAGAGATACAAGCCTGAACAAGTTTTCAACATGGATGAGACTGGCTTGTTCTGGAAGAAGATGCTGACCAGAATTTACATCATGAAGGACGAAGCCAAAGCTCCAGTGTTTAAGGCACAGAAGGACAGAGTGACGCTTATTATGTGTGGCAATGTTGCTGGTTACATGATGAAACCAGGCCTCATCTACAAATCAGTGAACCGTAGGGCCCTCAGAAACAAAAATAAAAACTTGCTGCCTGTGCACTGGATGCACAACCCTAAGGCCTGGATTACCAAAATCCTAACTTCAAACTGGTTTCACCAGTGCTTCATCCCTCAAGACAAGGAATACCTCCACGACTTAGGCATGGACTTCAAGGTGTTGCTCATTATGGATAATGCTGGCGGCCACCCTTTCGATTTGTATTACTAGGGAGTTCGGACTGAGTGCCTCCCTGCCAACACCACCTCCCTCATCCAACCTATGGACCAAGGCGTGATCCGTGCCTTCAAGGCTCTTTAAACCCGGAATTCTCTCCAACACCTTGTGGATGCAATGGACACGGACAAGAATTTTACATTAAAGGGTTACTGGCATAACTTTATGATCGTAACGTGCCTGTCAGTCATCCAAGCTGCTCTTATGGAGATGAAAAAGGAAACCTTCAACGCATGCTGGAAGAAGCTGTGGCCAGATTGTGTCCATGACTACAAGGGCTTATCACCTGAAGAAATTCAGCACAAAGCTGTCAACAAGTCTGTGAGACTGGCAAAGAAACTTGGTGGTGAAGGTTTTGACGACATCACTCAAGATGAGGTTAACAATCTCATCGATGCCCACTCTGAACCCCTGACGGATGAGGATTTGTTGAAGTCTGCCAGCGAAGAGGAGGAGGAAGCAACAGATCCAGAGCAAGAGGAGGAGGACCAGGGCCTGACATTGGAATGTCTGTCCCAGATCATTAGGACATCAAAGGAGTTGTATGGGATGATTGAAGCATGAGATCCCTATATGGTTCGGGCTGTCAAAGTTAATAATGACATAGATTCTGCCATTGAGACATATAAAACCCCCCTCACTACCATGAAGAAACAACGACAGCAACTTCCTATCACAATGTTCCTCAAACCTATGAATAAAATCCAGCATGAAACCCCACCAGAAGAAGACCCGTCCGAAGATACAACTCCTCCTGAAGCGCCTGAAGAAGAGGTGCCACCCGAGGAGCTGTAAATCCTCTGCACCGTACTGCACAGCTAATTCATCATTAATATTATTCATTATTGGTGTGTACCCGTACATTTTACTAAATTAAATTATTATGAATTTACCCTACTTACAGTATAACAAAGAAAACGACAGCGCATACCAAAGAAAAAGCGGTTGCATGAATTACAGTACATATAGGGGTAACTAGGGAATCCATTCCCGGATGGGTTTATCCATTCCTGGGAATTCTGGAATCCTGCATGTCATCCCCGGGAATCCTGGGCTCCCGGGGATGACACAGTGCACTGGCATCTCACATGTGAACGGTTTTAGAACATCAACACTTATTTTTAATAAACCTACTGCAATATGTTGACACAAATAAAAGACTAACCTTATCTACAAGCAGTTCATGCTGTTATATAAGTACATGTATCTTTAGTTGCAGTAATAAGAGCGTAGCAAGCACAACGTGTCCAAGTCTGGGCAAGAGTGCACCTTTGTGCAGAGTATGCCAGCCGCTGAGAAAGCACGCTCTGCCTCCACTGAAGTAGGTGGCGCAGTCATCAGATACTGATAGACTTGTTCTAAACAACGCCCACGCTTGCCGTTGCTCTGAAGCACCGCCATTTCAGCTTTTACTGATGCATCCAGTTTCTTGTCATCATTCTGTGATGGCAAATTTCTTGGCGCAGATGAACTTCACCCCCGCACCTCGTAGGAGCAACACCAATGAAGACCTCGGCGTATTTCAGCTATGCAGGCAGGGGTTCAAGGCCAGAACACCTCCATCGGCACAGGCGAGCATCTCGACTCAGAACCGGTTCGACCCTCTCCGTGTCCCCAGTTTCCCTTCAGCCCCTGGTGATGTAATAGTGGTAGGTGATTCTATTGTTAGAAACCTCAATATCGCATGCCCTAATCAAAAATTGTTTGTTTCTTGTTTTCCCGGTGCTCGTGTCCGAAATGTGATGAGACATGTGCCGGCAATCTACGAGAAGCACAAGAATAGGGCAGTTGGAGCAATTGTTTTGCATGCCGGCGTGAACGATATAAGGCACCGACAGTCGGAAATCCTCAAGGCTGACTTCGCAGCACTAATTAAAGACACGAAGGAGAGGACCCCATCGGCAAAGATCTTCATTTCGTGTCCACTACTCGTCAGACGACTCGTCAGATGATCAAACGAGTACTACAGTCGTCTGCTAGGATTAAACAACTGGCTGCAGGGTTTCTGCAAGAATCAAGACATCGAATTCATCAACAACTGGAACCTCTTTTGGGAAAGACCGCGTTTCTTCAAGCGAGATGGCCTGCATCCGAACAGTTTCGGTGCCCGGGTCCTCTCCGAAAACATATCTAAGGTAATTCGTTTATCTTGACTATCTATCTCTACTCTTAACCCCTTCCGAAATGCTACTGCTGTGCTAGGACATGATAATTGTTTAATAAAATCTTCCATAAAAGTGCACAACATTAGATAGATAGATAGATAGATTAATACTGAAATAACCAATCTCAATGCACGTAGAAAATCTAGGCAATACGGCATAAACACCAATAATTTAATTAAAATTACTACTTTAGATGAACAATGTATTAAAACTATAAAAGCAGACTATAGATTAAACAAAAAATACACACAGAGCGGCGCTAATAAAAATAACTTAGTTCCTGTTCCAAATATCAATAACGCACATAGTATTCATCTCTGCCCCTCTGAAACATTAAATATGGCACTATTAAATGTTAGAGCTTTAACTAACAAGACATTTTTTATCAGCGATCTTATTAGTGATAGAAAAATAGATTTTATTGCACTAAGTGAAACGTGGCTTAGCTCAGATGGCGCAGCTGTTTTAATCGAATCTGCGCCTCTGGATTACAGTTTTACTTGTGAGGATCGCCAAGGAAAGAGAGGCGGAGGCTTGGCAAACATTTACTCAAGCCGGTTAAAATGTAAAGATGTCAGTTTTGGTAAATAAATAAAATAGGCATTTTTTTAACAACATCAAAATTTGCAGTTTTTCACAATTCGCGAGTGCTCTAGGAACGTAACCCCCATGAATTTCGGGGGTGTATTGTATTGTTAGTTTTTGGCTGTGCTAATTGTAGTTCATATTTTTAAACATAAATATTTTGAAAGAAGGACTCAATAGAGAGTTAAAATCTTCAGCTTGGTACAACAGACAACGGTGGATAACAGGTCTATGTAAGATACAGTGTCACAGGAAAGATTAATCATTATAATGGGCTTCCATAATGTTTTTGGTTTAAAACAAATACTTAGTACACTTTGGTTACCTTACCTCAACTAGTAGAATGAGTCTGTGTGACATTGGTTTGCACAAGCCGCTGCCGTGGCTTGTGCAGTCAGCATCACACATAAGTGTCTGCCAAGTGCATCTTAAATTAGTTCAGCAGCAAAACACAAGTCATAAAAGAGCAAAGCAGGAAAAGGCTGTTACCAAATTAGTTAAATCTTGAGATTCATTAACAAGATCTTGATTACAATGTGTTAGTTCTTCTTCGACCCAAAACTGGGATAAATATAAATGTGCACTGCCATCTTTTATAGTCACATAAAGACAATATCATGAGCAATAACCATGCTAAATCACAATAATTAAAACTGCTACTTAGTAAAATATAATAATTAATCAAAGTAATCAAATATGGAATACAAAATGTTACAAAAACATAGTGATAATAAATTACATTCATTACACAAACCTATAATTGTTGCATATCACTGTGATCAACTCTTTAAAGCACATTGGGGGTATTTCTTAAATTAGAGTAGAAAATTGATTATCCGAATTTCAAAAATCTGAACTCTGTTATTTGAGCCAGTGCTGCAAATAAAGAATTGTTCTGCATTCTCATGTGGACTCTGTAACTGCCTTCTTTGAAGACAGAGAAAAGTTCTTACACACTGTCAGACACATGAGAATAAAGAGGGTATGATGAAAATCTTTGGTAAATTTTTTTAACCCATTGGTTAGTGTTCCCATTGCTGCGGCGCGTTGTGCGTTTACTGGAGGTGTTTCCTTGAGAGTCATGTTGGGTGGTATCATTAGCACAATGATTTATAAACCAGCATCAAGAGACAATCATTGTCCAAATATTGACTTTTACTAACCAAGTATTTCACTTTTTGAACTAAGGGTATAATTTAACAACAGTATTTACTGACTACAATTTTGGTTTGCACTCTGGTTTAGACAAAACATATGATCGATTTCTCTGGGTTTCAAGTTTAGCACTTTCTTGCCTACATTTCTTTCTTCTGATCCATCATTAATTGCCCCATACTCTGCCTCTAATTTATCTTGGCAGTACAATGAGTAGGACTATTAAATTGCCGTTCCTGAGATGGAAACGTGTAATGAAGAAAAAAAAACGCTTTGGGTTATGAACAGCTGGAAGAGCACTTAGATGAAATAAAATCTGCAGTTTCAATTAATACTGAGAATGTTATAGGTTTAGCAGAGGCTAATGCAGTGTTAAGGGGGGAAGAGGTTAAAAACACAGGAATAATTCTGAGCAAAGAAAAGCAAGCTCTATGGAGCAGAATCGACAGCTAAGTGAGGGCTTTATTTTAGACTTGCTGCACATTTTTCTTGTACCTGTCCTAAGCTGGCAGCAAAACAGGGGAGAATACAACAGGTTAACTGCAAAGTGGCTAGTAAAATTAACCAAGAACCCTTCAAAAACTAATTTATGGAATCAGAAAAAATAAAGAATGATAAGACTCAAGCACTGAATGATTCCAGTGCAATAGAGAATTTTATTTTTAATACTATGCCCAGGGAAACCCCTCATTCTATTCAAGTCTATCAGGAGAGTGAAAATGAAACTCAGAGAATATTGGATTCTCATTGAAAGGTGACACTGTTGAATATTTCTTTTCTTGGTGGGGTTATGGTTCTGAGGGCCATGCTTGGATAACATTTGCTGATATTCACACATTACTTCAATCTTTTCATGGCTACCATCCTACGAAACTGGATGAGTGTGTCCAGAGCTTGCTTTTTGGTCAAGGACTCTTATGACTGCACATTTTTCACATTATTCTGGGTAATTTCCTGCATTTTTAAATATATACATTTATAATTTGTCTTTTATTTTGTTATAAAGTATTGCTGTGTTTTTATGAAAATTATTTACATTTATTTTCAAAATTGTTCATCATTATTTGGTGTTCCCATTTGTACACTTGCCTTGCCTGGAGAATGTCCTTGAGAGTTGTTTTGGGGGTATAAACCTGCGAATGAAGGAAATCAACATTCAAATATCAAACTTTATTAACCAATTATCTAAATGCTTTGAGTTTTGAATTAAGGCTATGAATTAATGACAGTATTTTCCAACTACAATTTTGGTTTGCACTCCGGTTTAAACAAATGACAGGACTAATTTTCCTGGTTTTCGACTTTACTACATTCTTGGCTTTGTGTCTTTCTTCATTAATTTCTCTTGTGTTCTGCCTCTAATCCATCTTGGCAGATACATGTGTTCCAGTGAAAGGAAACACAAGGGGACAAAAAAGATGTTACACAGTCATTAACTTGTCGCCTGTATCCATTTGTAGAATGGAGGTGTTCCCAGAAGACGGATGACATCACTTCCACCATGAAGCCTCAAGCCCAATCCCTTTGGGCATCAACGATATTTAGGATGCTGGCACACTGGAAGTTGCATTCATTCTTAGACCAACTTCTAGGAAGGATGGAGCACTGTGATCTGAAACCTACCTTAATTTACTGAGCTGGTGATCACTTTTGCTAAAAAGTCCTATTTTGTTTCCTTGGGAAATTCTTTTACATTTGATTATTTGTCTTTCATTCGTATTAAGAAAAAAACATTAACTTGCATGGTTCAAAGAAAAAGTTGATTACAAACAATATTGATTTAGTTAATGCCTCCATTATGCTATTCCCTTCCTTTTTATTATTTGGTTAATATAATACCTTTTTGGCATATTGTGGCCTATGTGGCATTTACTCTGGATTCAGGGATACTTCTACAACATCTCCTATTGACCAGAGTATAAGTCCCTGTATTTCTCTTGATATATAACGATATACTGTCCAGGGTTGCTTCCTGTCTTGTGTTACCTGCTTCTTGTGGACCTGTAATTAAAACGTTGGGTTTCACTTGTGGATCATGCTGACTAAAGTATCTTTTTGCATCCCAAAAAATGATGGTATTAATTAAATGATTTGGAAATAAACTGGGGGACTCTAGAAAATGAATCAGCTTAGCGTTTGCTGCTAAATCCGTGCAACAGAAGAGAAATGGTGCAGGGAAGAGACGTGGGCTCTTAGCAGAAAGAAAAAACCCACTAATAGAAATCAGCGACAGCCATTAATTTTATTTTAATAACATATTATCTTAAGGGACGTTTAACACTTTTCACTTACAATTTGCAATTGTCTTGTTAATGGCAATTTGAAACCAGTCCCAGGCATTTGTGAGTAATCTGTCTTCAATGTTCTGTTAATGCAACTAATATAAAAAATCTGCACCATCCATGGATGTGGTTCACTCATAAGATTAAATAGGATTACAAATGTAATAAAGAGCAGGAAATACAGCCTAGACAGTCTTCATCTTGGCTGAAAATTAGATGTCTCTTTCTCAGCTTACTTTAGTATACTACTTTAGATGCTTTGCTGATACGGGGGCAAGACTTATACACCAGCACAGCCATTGGTCTCTATCACCTTTCCTTATTCAGCAATGCGTGGAAATTAAGGAGTAACAGTGGTTTAACTTTTTAAGTGATTATGTGTGGTTGGGTTGGGAGCATGCACGAGAAAGTCCAGAATTAACTAACAGTATGTTAAAAATGAAGAAAGTTACAGAAACACTGAAGTTGTTGAGGAAACAGGAAATAGAAGACGGTCTAATTATTTTTTAGCTTTGTGGGAATGCAGGGAGAGTTATTGCCACCAGATTGAGATGCAAGCCTGAATCTCCCTGGAAATAACAAAGTAGGACTCTCAAACTGTCACCTACAGTACCAAGTGTACATGAGCTTCCATTTCTAAACTCATCTATTTAATTAGCAAGTTACCAGCTTATCTGACTCATGCAGTAAAATACAACTACAATTGAAACATACTGTAAATGCATTGCTAGTCATTTCTAACTCTAAACTATTACATACACTATTACATTTTTGAAAGGGTCAAGATCAAGATGAATTCTGCTATTTCCTAATGGGAAAGTCAATTGGTCAATGCGTGCTACAAATTGATAACAAAAAACACGAGGAATATTTCGACTAGCCGAGGCTGTTCATCTCAACAAAATCGCCAATCCTACCACATCATTTCTCTTAAAAAATAACAGTCAAGTTTTGAAGGTCCCTAAAGTTCCATTCTGACCCACACTTGTTTGTAACTTATGTGTCTAAAGTTCTCTTTTTGAAGAAGACATTCTAACATTTGTGTGAAGTTTACCCTTAACAAGTTTCCATCTGATTTCTTGTATTCTTGATAAAGAATGAATTTTTAAGTATAATTTTACATAACTCCAATCATGTTACCTCTTAAAACATTGACTGCTGGACTATTTATTACCAGGATGTTGCAGTATAGGTCTATGCATATATGATAAATAGTGAACTCTATTAAAATTTATAAAAAATGTAAAGAAATGTATTAGAAATCAATAGTTTTACTATTAACATGCTACTCTGTCAAAATGTAAAGAAACTGTTAATTACTTTATTTTCACCAGATACAAGACTAAAGGTCTCCCATTGAATGAGCATCACACTGTGCAGAGTGCAGGGGTAGAATACTGTCCACACTTATTGCATAGAACACATTTGGTAGTTGGTGACTGTTTGTAGTCAGTGGGTGGCAGAATGTCCATGTAGTACTGTCCTGGCAGTCATGACAGCTTGGATGCCTTATGATGAAGAAATGCTATCAAACAGCTGTCCACCTCAGTATCGGAGTTTACAGGCTCCACATCATTCAATTGATTTGTCACTATCTTTTATTTGTTCACTGGCATTATCATCAAAATTTTCATTTGCAATAAATCTAGTTGTTTCAAAACATTAACAGCTTTATGCCTTTTTTGAGGCGAAATAGCTACAGACTGTCTGTTTATAGTACAGACACAAGCTGTTGCCACCAAAAAAAAAAAAAAATCAATGCCCTTCCATTAGTTGGCAGGATTATTTTAGGTGACTGACACATTGCACCAAAGCTTGCTACCTAGCTGGCTGCATCTAGTACAGTGGCTGTATAGTGAGCTACGGGTTTTCTTGTATGTCACGTTTTGACATGCTCAATGAGATATGACTTAACTTGTACCTCATGTTATTCTCCATTTGCTTAACATTGTATTAGTTCAGCTACGTCAGTCTTTCCTCTCAGTCCTGGTATCAGCCTAGTTGCTTTTCTCTGGACTATTTCAAGTGCCTCTATGTCCTTTATGTAATATAGAGACCAAAATGTACACAATACTCCAGATGACGCCTCATTAGTGTGTTATGTAACTTAATTATAACCTCTCTTAACCTAGTGAGTTATGAACCTTAATTATAACCTCCCTTGACTTGTACTCTAACCAGACATCCTATTAGTTTTCTAAACAGACTCTGTACACTTCTGGATGTAAATATTGATGAGTCTGCTATGACTCCTTGGTCCTTCTCATTAGGTGTACTTTCAAGTTTAAATTTCCATTGGGTATTCAAATCTAATATTTTTATTTATTATATGTGTGATACAGCGTGTCAGGGGTTTGTGACATCACAAGGTTTTTAAAACAGTGTGGCTCAGGATTTGTGGGTGTAAGTGCATCCTGGCAGAAAGCCATGCAGCCTTGGAGTGGTTAATGGGGTTGGTTGATTGCTCGTTTACATGGGTTGTTATCACCTAAACTCACAAAGATAAATGTGGTCTGAGACTGAGAATGAAAGGGATGAAAATGAAAAACCAAGTAAGAGAAGGAGCAAGTAAGGCAGAATTGAGTGATTGATCCAATGTGGAGGAGCAAGAGCAACAGCGTTCTGGGGGAATGTTGCTCCTGTTGAGCATATGGAGCAGAGTCCTGTGGACATTGAAGGATGGTGGCACGACAATGGAGTCCAGCTCCAAGTGTTCCCAGTAGGTACCCCCATAGGTGCCTGGGATATGAGCCAGGATAGGGGACTGCATTCACTGACATCTGGGTTCTGCTGAGAAGACCCAGGGGGTCAGCAGGGCAGAAAGGAAAGAGAGAGAGCCATAATGGAGCTCAGAGAGAAAGAAAGCAGGTCCTGACTCTGCTTTTATGCTAGGTTTTACCGTATTTATTTAAATCTATTTATTGCTTTTTTAACTTCTTCAACACACTTATTTTACAGAGGATTATTTTTTGGAAGATTTTTGAACATAGTGAGTTTTGAATAAAGGCAATATGCCACTTTGAACCAGACATGTTGTTTATATCCTTATTTACCCTAGTCAATCTTGGTTTTCACTACCGATGTCCTGGGCAGACACCAGGGCACCACAATGTGTAATACATTACATTTATTTATATTAAATTTCATCCATCACAATTCTGCCCAACCCTGTATTCTCCATGGGCCACCCTCACTGCCGTGAAGATTCAGGTCCTTCTAGATTATCTGCCTTTCCATCTATTTTGCTATCATCTGCAAACTTAACACATTTGTTTTTTATATTCATACCCAGATTGTTTATATATAGTATATTAAAAAGGGCCATGGTGCAAGCGCTGATTCCAGAGGGACATTACTTTTCACATCATTCTAATTCTAAAAAAGTTGTCCTCATCGTAACCCTTTGTTTCTGGTGTTTAAACCAATTTTGTACCAACCTACACACTGTGCCTTGAATTTCCACTTCTTTCAGTTTGAACAGTTGCCTCTCATGAGGGAGGCTTCTGAAAAATCAAAATAAATAATATCGTAGGCACCTCTCTTATCGTATGCCTCTGCTGCATCCTCCTAGAATTCCGACATATTAATGAAACACAAGTTTTCAATTCAGTTTATTTTTATATAGCTCTTTTTACAGAGTGTTGTACCAAGTTCACAGGTAAATATAATTTAAAAACTTTAGAAATTACAATTAAAGACAGATTTGTTTACACACACAGGAAGAAAAAGCAGTTTAAAAGTGATTAACCTAAATATACGTAAATGTAACAACTATGGTGAGTTGAAAGTGGAGGGAATACAAAAGCTTCGTCAGCACCACCACTGGAAAAAATAAACCTCTGGAGGGTTTACTGTACAGTCAGTTATTACACAAAGTCAAAGATAAAGTCAGACACAGTCACAGTCCTGGAGACCTTAGCCAACCAGGTGCTTACCCCCTCATGGACATTCTACACTATACAGTAAGTCTGTGCAGAAACATTCATATCTCAAGCCATGCTGACTGTTTAGAAATAAACCCGTTTTTGATTTGTGATGCTCAATCGTTTCCTTGATAAATGCTTCAATTAGTTTACCTATAATGTATGTTAAGTTTACTGACCTTTCAGTTTATATATTTGCTTGAATTAGAGCAATCACCATTTTTATATAAACGCATAATATCTACTAACTCTCAGTCTTCAGGAAACTCGCTAAGCTACTACAGTTAAACAGCCTTATTGTTGAAGGTACAGTTGGTCTCCATTGTAAATTTAATTTGAGTAAAAACACAAATCAGACCAAAAACAGAATGCTCCATAGAACAGATACAAGGAACAGCTACAGACAAACTGTCACTATTTAAAACTCGTAATGTTCTCAGGAAACTGAAGAACATTCAAGTTCATCATCATTCTATTTGTAAAATGTATAGTAACTCACTCTAATTCTGTATTTAAGCAGATAGGATTCTTGTCTCTTTCCAAAAGAGAAGTGGTGGGCAAAGGTTTAGGCTCAGGAGCTACACTGAATGTTAAATACTGTGTGTGTAGGGTGGCACATACCATGTTTTTATTGTTTTTGATACTGTGCATTTGCCTGTTGTAAATAAATCCTATAAAGGTTTGTGCATATTTTAATACAAGTTCCATTTTTTTTGAAAATTGGAATCTGTAAATTAAAGCCAAATTCAGCAAATGATCAAGTCTTCCTTTTAAATTAAGCTAGCTAATATTGAATGAGAAATAAAGACATAAAGATGAGTAAGTATAATTATTTATTTCCTCTATTCTGATGGGTGTTGTCTAGGTGTAGTTAGGTGTAGTCATAAAACACCTATTTATTAATATACACATATTTACTATATTATTATTTAATACCAACTTTATGCTCTGTAGATAATAACTGGTTACTCATTATGAGAAAAATAAAACACATTTCCATTTTCCCAGAATGTATTCTTTAATGTCATTAAAAGTAAGACATACATTTCTTATCAAAAACAATTAACTTTAATTTTCCAAAAACTAAAACAGAACTGAAAGATTAACCATTACATTTTGACATTCTGTGTTTTCACATATTGTATATACTTACGTATAAATCAGGTCTTGAAACCCAAAAAATCGATCATAAAATCAGACCCCTACTTGTACGCCTGTTCAAAAATACGATACTTAATTTTTTTTTTTTACATCTTCTTGTCTCCTCCAGTCTCGCATTAGTTTTTCAGATGCATTGAATTTTGTTGCAGCAGCGTAATTACTAATTTCTTTCGCTAATTTAACGACATTTAATCCATCATAGAAAAGGGATGCTCTTACAATAAAGGTGTATGATGATGTGAGATACAATAAACACAAATCAGTGCAAACGTTGCTTCGGAATAGTTCGGGTATTACCGTGTGGTAACGTACGCACAATAGAGAGAGAGAGAGAGAGAGAGAGAGAGAGAGAGGTTAGGAGCACACACTGATACATCGCATTGCCGCACCCACATAGAAGAAAAAAGGCAATGTCCTCCTCAGGTGGGCATTAGCATATCATAATCTCTTGTACCAATAGTGTGAGTTTTCTGCATTCGACTTATACGATTGACATTATAAAATACTAGAAATTATACTGTAAAATCAAGTCCTGACTTACCCGCAGGAGAACTTATCTGCGAGTATATGCGGTAATAACAAATTTTATGTATTTTTATCATTAACTGATTACAAATATGGCAGTTTACTCAGATGAATTCTTCCTTCTCTTTCAGTCCTACAGACACCAGCTGGTTACCCTCAGTGTGAAAAGTGAATCTGGTCACTTCACTTTACAAGCCCATCAAAATCTTGCATACAGGTGTTCATCACTATGTTCATTTTCATAATGGTAGGAAAGAGGTGTCAAACAACTTCTAGCAATTCTTTGATCTTGTGTTAATCATAGGAAAGAGGGTGTAAAGCAAGTTCCAGCAATTTCTCAATCTTGGCAAAGTCCACAAATGTCACATGAACTTGGCATGTAGGTTTCAGAGTGTTGTGCCATATTGCATAGCACTTTGTGATGATTCCTTGACAAATAAGTCAACTGCTCCTTCCACAGCTAAGGAGTGATTATGACCCAGAAGCACTTGGGTTACTCAACTTGGGGCAGCTGCTCATCCCTCATTTGCAGGGAACAAGCCAGTCTGTTCCAGAACAGAAATGTGGCTTCAGGTTTGGTAGTCCTCGTTTTCATCTCAACCACATCATACTCAACTGTGAACCATTCCAGTGTGCCTCTCAGATGTGATGAGGTCAGTAGGATCTACCAGAGATGCTGGAAAGTATGTGCGTGTTTTGGCTAATGTGCCTTTGTTATATAGTGAAAATCAGGGACAGTGTCTTTTAAATAGGGGGACAGTAATGTGTATTCCAGTTACTTAGACTTTCCAGAGGAGTATGGCTCATGTCTCATTGATAGCCTTGAGACACTCCTCCACCTCTGGTTTTCCAGGAGTTCTAGTTCCAATCCATTCTCATGGATCTATGCACAACTCATTCTGTTGCTGGTAAGCTTCCAAGCTCATCTGCTTTTATCTGGGTGGAGTTCATCTACCTTTTTCCTGTTACTTTGTGCCATCCTTAACATGATGGATGAAATTTGTTATCTAAAAGGGTTTCTCTTGAAAAACTTTGCATTTCCTCTTCCTTAAAACTAACCCCATATTCCCTCTTTTTATCTGCTGTAACAAAGGCGCTATATAGGCGCCCGACCCGGCACAGATAGACAAAGAGGCATGTACCAAATACAACCAGACTTTATTATTTTCTTCACCCGTGGGCGCACGTCTTCCCCGTGACCCACAGGCAATACAAAGTCCACAAGCACTATTCCACAACACAACACAATCCTCTCTCCTTTACCACCTCTCTGAGTGGTGATGGCTGGCCCTTTTTATAGCCCACCCGGAAGCATTCCAGGTGCTTGACCACCTGGTCCTAATTGCACTTCCGGGTGGGGTTGAAGATTCGTCCAGCCGGGCTGCTGACTCCATGCAGCTCCCCCTAGCGGCCATTCGAGCCCCCAACCAGGCTGTGGAGGACTCCATCTCCCATGGAGCCATGCGACAGGTTGGGGGAATCACCGTTCACCAGGGAGGCTGCCACCAAGTGTCCCGGGGGAGGTATTGAGCTGCCCATGGTTGCTCCCCCGGAATAGATGCAGAAAGGGCGTCCCTGCCGGGCATGGGACCCGGCTGTCCGCCACACTGCCTAAACACCATGTCTTTTCAACATTCTTATTGTAACTTTAAATAAGACAATATTCTGAAGATGGTTTTAAAAGGGACATCTGAGACCAATCAACACATCTAATGTGTATGCTATTCTCAGATATTTGTAGCTGGTAGTGCATATTTGGAGCAGTTCATCAGGAAAGCTGTTAGAAAAATAGGAAACACTGAAGCATACCTAATGTTCCTTTATGTTAAACAAATTAAAATAAACTTATAAATAAGTGACATCTATGTATCATAAAAAATTAAGCTTAAATACTATAAAGAACATATAGTAAAGATGCACAGAGCCCTTGCAGTGCAGGGTATGGAGGGGTAAGGAACCCTTTTTCTAGTATTTATGACAAGTCAGAGATTTTCTTCTCCTTCCTTCTCTTCCACTGCCAATCTTCCTGTGACATGCATTGTACTGTGTGATTGTAATTTGCTGCTTTTGTTATTGACTGATTTTTTTATACTATTAAATAAATGTTACATTAATATCCAGTTGCTGGCTACAACATTAATAAAATGTAATACCTGGAAAAGCACATTTTTTATAAGCTGTAAGAATGAATTTACAAAAGCATAATATATAATTTTGTCACACTACAATAAAATATTATGCCCCAGGAAATTCTCAGAAGAAAAAAAAATTCTTTTCAACAGCCACCTATCCTTACATTAAGTAACAGATGCCAAGCCTCCCTCTGTGATGTTCGCAGAACACATGCCAGTTATCAACAGTTACAGCATGGAGAGCTAATTTTATTTTAAAGATATAACAAACTATTTATGTAATCTACATGAAGGGTGCTTAGTTGGTTTGTTTTTGTAGTCAGTAGCTACTGTATATCTTTGAGTGTACTTGAACTTAAAATGTTGGTGAAACATTAAATATACCGCTTTGTCATTTTTTAATGTAGAAAGTTTAGAAAGAAACTGAAAAATACAATAGATAATATAAAATTCTTGGATTAGTCCCCAAATTTAGGGTAGACAGGTATCTGTATTTCTCAGGACAGTCCTGTATATCAGTCACAATTTAACTCTCCCAACCCATTCTTTAGAAACCTTTATTTGGATATGACTAAATCCTCATTCAGGTCACTTCTGCGAGATAAATTTTGTTACTCAGAGATTGTTGCTCACAGTATTTTAGCCCATTGGACTACATCTAAAAAACAGATTCTCCGAGTGAAATTCATGAAGCAAGGTGAGGATAGCAAAAATACCTTTATTATTGACACATGTGAGGAGTCACTGCTCTACCAGAAAGGAGATGACTGAATTACAGCAGTTGATTACACTTCTTAAATACACAGTTAATTACCGGAGTATGTGATTTGTGAGTATTTCTCATGTCCTTGCAAGTTACTGATAAATGGACCCTTGAAGTCAGAATGCCTGCTACTCTTGCTTGTACTGGTTTTCTCATCAGTGCTTAACCTTGTACAGGAGTGACAGCAGGACTAAGTCACACTTCAAGAGGCTTAAATTAAATTGCTTTCTAAGAAAGCTAAGGGCAAAAGCTAACAATTAAAAGGATATAATTATCAATATACAATCAAATAGTAAAAAATCATATTTAACAGTAAAAATCACCTCTGACAGCCCCTCCTCCCTTTTGTTCTTCTAGAAGAACAAGCAATAAACATGCGCCTTAAAATACAATCAGATGTCCTGTTTCACAGAAGCTGCTCACATCTACAGTATGCCAGCGCACACTACCAAATTACAGTGCATCCAGAAAGTATTCACAGCGCATCACTTTTTCCACATTTTATGTTACAGCCTTATTCCAAAATGGATTAAATTCATTTTATTCCTCAGAATTCTGCACACAACACCCCATAATGACAACGTGAAAAAAGTTTACTTGAGGTTTTTGCAAATTTATTAAAAATAAAAAAACTGAGAAATCACATGTACATAAGTATTCACAGCCTTTGCTCAATACTTTGTCGATGCACCTTTGGCCGCAATTACAGCCTCAAGTCTTGTTGAATATGATGCCACAAGCTTGGCACACCTATCCTTGGCCAGTTTCGCCCATTCCTCTTTGCAGCACCTCTCAAGCTCCATCAGGTTGGATGGGAAGCGTCAGTGCACAGCCATTTTAAGATCTCTCCAGGGATGTTCAATCGGATTCAAGTCTGGGCTCTGGCTGGGCCACTCAAGGACATTCACAGAGTTGTGCTGAAGCCACTCCTTTGATATCTTGGCTGTGTACTTAGGGTCGTTGTCCTGCTGAAAGATGAACCGTCGCCCCAGTCTGAGGTCAAGAGTGCTCTGGAGCAGGTTTTCATCCAGGATGTCTCTGTACATTGCTGCAGTCATCTTTCCCTTTATCCTGACTAGTCTCCCAGTTCCTGCCGCTGAAAAACATCCCTACAGCATGATGCTGCCACCACCATGCTTCACTGTAGGGATGGTGCCAGGTTTCCTCCAAACGTGACGCCTGGCATTCACACCAAACAGTTCAATCTTTGTCTCATCAGACCAGAGAATTTTCTTTCTCATGGTCTAAGAATCCTTCAGGTGCCTTTTGGCAAACTCCAGGCATGCTGCCATGTGCCTTTTACTAAGGAGTGGCTTCCGTCTGGCCACTCTACCATACAGGCCTGATTGGTGGATTGCTGCAGAGATGGTTGTCCTTCTGGAAGGATCTCCTCTCTCCACAGAGGACCTCTGGAGCTCTGACAGAGTGACCATCAGGTTCTTGGTCACCTCCCTGACTAAGGCCCTTCTCCCCTGATCGCTCAGTTTAGATGGCCTGGCCAGCTCTAGGAAAAGTCCTGGTGGTTTTGAACTTCTTCCAATTACGGATGATGGAGGCTACTGTGCTCATTGGGACCTTCAAAGCAGCAGAAATTTTTCTGTAACCTTCCCCAGATATGTGCATCAAGACAATCCTGTCTCGGAGGTCTACAGATAATTCCTTTGACTTCATGCTTGGTTTGTGCTCTGACATGAACTGTCAACTGTGGGACCTCATATAGACAGGTGTGTGCCTTTCCAAATCATGTCCAATCAACTGAATTTACCACAGGTGGACTCCAATTAAGCTGCAGAAACATCTCAAGGATGATCAGGGGAAGCAGGATGCACCAGAGCTCAATTTTGAGCTTCATGGCAAAGGCTGTGAATACTTATGTACATGTGCTTTCTCAATTTTTTATTTTTAATAAATTTGCAAAAACCTCAAGTAAACTTTTTTCACGTTGTCATTATGGGGTGTTGTGTGTAGAATTCTGAGGAAAAAAATGAATTTAATCCATTTTGGAATAAGGCTGTAACATAACAAAATGTGAAAAAAGTGATGCGCTGTGAATACTTTCCGGATGCACTGTATCTCACTTTACCGGTGTATACCCCTTGAAAATGATGGCTTCAAATAAAAAACACAATCCTGAGACAAACAAAGATAAGCCCATCATTCCCAGTTAAGAAAGAATACTGTAAAATCTTCTTTTTGAAAATTATACCAGAGTGGTCAGTCGATGTGGTCATTAACATTACTTGTTTTTGATTTTCAGGTCATGGTTAATAGTTTGGTTCCAGTATTCCAGTAATGGTCTTTGTCCTCTTTTTTATCATTTTATTTGATTTATGTAAGGCTTTATCTACAGTACACCAATAATGTAGTCTAAATGAGTCTTTGGTGAAAGATATGAGTATGAGATTATTTTGAATTGAACTGCAATGAACTTTATCTCTAGGCAAAATAATTGCTGGGAGTTTGTCTTGATGTTACAGGCATACAGTAGGTATGACAATAGTAAAATACAATTGACAGTTCATTATACAATATATGACATATATGATATATACAAAATGAAATTAATTAATATATAAAATTATAATGTTAAGAATTGCACTCATACTTCATGCAGAATATGTATTTAAAAAGTAAACCAAATGAGGCTAATGGAGGTGTTTGGAGAGAGGGATTTATAGAGGTGAATCAAAATTTATGATTTATCACAATGACTCCAATTTCAAAGTAACTGTTGTGAAATGATTGTACAGACACAGAAAGAAGTTTGGGGGCAGCCACCTGTATACTTGAATCAGGCTGCCAAAATGAAAGATTGGTTCCAAATTACATGTCTCAATAGACTTCAGTCCAACAAAAGAACGACAACAATAGGCAAACATGGCAGTTTCAAAGCTGGGCAGGGGAAGTGATGTCTGCCGGGCAGGAACCGGAAGTGATGTCCTCAGGCCCGTAAACGGAAGTGTCGTCATCGGGCCTGGAACTGGAAGTGACATCCTTGAGTCCAGGTAAAATTTCCCATGGTTGGTCTGCTGATGAAAAAGAAGAAGGATTAGTGCACTCTGCCACCCCCTGGTCTGGCACAGAATTATCCCTTTGTGAGACCTTTAGCTGCCTCCCATGCACACATGTGTGACACTGTTTATGACTGAAATGTCTCTTTCTCTGTGTGACCAAAAATGTTTCAGTGATGGTAATAACTAAAATATTTTCCCCCAAGTGACTGTGGTCTTTAATTATGTTGCTTTTCGGCAAGCCTATAATTCTTTCTGATGTCCGAACAGCATACTACAGTTTATGTTTCGAATAGACACATGCCCTGTGTGGAGGACGGCCGGGGTCCATGCCCGGCCAGGACACCCCTTCTGCTTATGTTCCGGGGGAGCAGCCATGGACTCCTCAGTACCTCCCCCGGGAAGCTTGGTGGCAGCCTCCCTGGTTAATGATGACGCCTCAGTTTCCCGCAGGGTTTCATGGGAGATGGAGCTCTTCCCAATCCTGTGAGGACCTGGGATGGCCGCCAGGGGGCGAGACAGAGATAGTTAAGCCCAGCTGGTCTAATCACTGGGCCCACACGGGAGTGCAATTGGGAACAGGTGAGCAAGCACCAGGAGCACTCCCGGGAGGGCCATAAAAGAAGCCAGCAACCACCACTCAGGGCCAGGATCGGGAGGAAGAGGACGAGGTTGCCTGAGAGGAGTGGTGGTGCCAGTGGAAGGATTACTGTCGGGACAACAAGGTACTTTGGGACTGTGTTATACCTGTGGGGTTCACGGGGAAGACGTGCCCCACAGGTGAAGAAAAAATAAAAGATTTGTTCCATTTACACGTGCCTCAGTGTGAATCTGTGCCAGGTCGGATGCTTATATAGTGCCTTATTCACACCTGCCATACCATATCATCATGAAGAAAGTAAAAGTACCTTCAATAAAACCTGGGGACCTGGGTTCGCTTCCCGGGTCCTCCCTGAGTGGAGTTTGCATGTTCTCCCCGTGTCTGCGTGGGTTTCCTCCGGGCGCTCCGGTTTCCTCCCACAGTCCAAAGACATGCTGGTTAGGTGGACTGGCGATTCTAAATTGGCCCTAGTGTGTGCTTGGTGTGTGGGTGTGTTTGTGTGTGTCCTGCAGTGGGTTGACACCATGCCCGGGATTGGTTCCTGCCTTGTGCCCTGTGTTGGCTGGGATTGGCTCCAGCAGACCCCCGTGACCCTGTGTTCAGATTCAGCGGGTTGGAAAATGGATGGATGGATGGATATTTTCTATTAAAGACACACATCCTTTTAACACTGACAGCATTTTATGCTGCAGTACGAGAGGTAAAATCCGAAATCATTTCCACCATTTATAGGATATAAGTGCATACCAACTTGCCAGGTGATCATTTCTTATCTACATCTGTGATCAACCTGAAATTTTACAAAGGAAATTTATTGATGTAGAGGGAGAAAGGTAGAAAAGGCAGTAAACACCCCTGTGGGGACCTTGTGTTCTGTGTCCAGGTCTGGGAACTCTGACCTGGTGTCCACCCAGATTTACTGCCTTACATCTGTTCCTCACAAAGTCAGAGATGTAGAGAAATATGGCCAGACACATGTTTATGTAAGGAGTTTGCTATGAAAAATCTCTGTTATGATTGCCTTAAATACTAAGGTAAAACCCATAGAGTCCTAGCATAAGAACCTGCAAGACGTAGTGGAGAGTCAAGTTTACTGCATATTTAACCAATTCGGTGGCAAAATTAGCAAAATGAAATGGGGAAAAAAAGGAATTCTGTGAGATATCGAAGAATTAGCATGTCATATGTTTTTATTTTTCTGTAGGTCAGTGCCCCAGGTCTGTAATCATTAAGATAGAAAATGTTTAGCTAAGTGGGCAGTTGATTAATTATGGATACTTAAAAACTGTCAAGACTTCTGCTATTTTGACCAAACAGTGGTTAAAAATGTCTGTAAACACAAGTAATAACTGGTCTTCACAGTGTCTTAATATGAAGTGACTGACTTTGTCTTTGCCAGCTGCTTCATGACAGGTTCTGTTTTCAGAAGAGCGAACGCATTTCATGTGTAGTGATATGGATAGGAGATTAAGAATTAGAGTGTAAGAGTGATAAGTTAGGTGGAGCGGGGCATTGTTTCCAATCCATGTGTTGGAGGAGTGCCTCTCAGACCTGCTGTAAAAGCTGTTCAACTGATTAGGTAGAGAGGGATCAGTCAGAGGCAGGGAGGATTTGCATTTGTAATCAGTAATCATGTATAATCTACATTAAGTATTCTTAACTTTCCTGTGTAGCTGATATTTTGCTTTTCTGTATGTAGCCTTATCTCTTGTTCATAAGTTTTTTCTTTGAAGGTAGTATTCCTGGCTGAAACCGATGTAAGATGTAGCAGTGTCTGCATACAGCAGCCCAGAGTGCTTCTCTGAACAGTGCTGATTGCAAGCCATCTTGAAGTCTCTCTACAGCCTCACTATTGTCTACTTACACAATGTTTTAATGTCTTGTTCTGCTGATTGTATTTTCTGTATGTAAAAAGGAACAAGAAATGTCTTGGTGTGGTCTGAGTTCTACAACAGGACCCATGGAATAACAGTAGATACTACTATATATCTGGGATAGTGCTGTGGAAGTGATCCAAAGATTTTCTCTCTCTATAGTAGTTCATCTCACCAGTTGCTTATACAGTTTGTGAGGAATTCAAAAACCGATGTGGAATGATTAAAGGTACCCAAGTTTTTAAATTTATGAAAAGAATTAGGCTGTTACTTTAAAATGAGTTCAACAAGGACACAGGGATAAACATTGTTGGTTTAACATACATCTAGTGATGTGCTGTGACACAACATTAATGATGGTTCCTGGGGTCATCGGGTGTTTCAGGTCTTTCAACATTAGACACCCTCACCCAGGCATCCCACCCAGGGTTGATCAGGCCCTGATTTGTGTCGCAATAACGTTAGTCCATGGATCATTCCTGCTTATCCAGGCCCATCTGGAGGTTCTCTCTGCAGTCTCTAGGGCTACTCTGATGCCTCTGTTCCTTGCTACCTCTATGCTGTCAAGCAGAGTGTAAATTTGCCCAGTGAGCAGCCAACGAATTCTCTGCACTTGACTTCGATAGAGTCACACCATGTTCTCCATCATTTCCTGCAGCATTATTGCACCAGCTTCGTACTTGTGAATTAGTTTGAAAGTTTTTCCTCACACAGAGAATGATAGACATGTGAAATAAATCAACAAGTAGTGTGGTAGAGAGTAGTATTGTAGTGAGCTTTAAAATGAGACTTCACTTTATTTTGGAGCAATTAGGTGGATAGGGTTGGTGAGCTTTGTTAAGCTGAATGGTCTGTTTTTGTCAACATTTTTATAATGCTCTAATGTTATAAAAGATAAAACAGCTGTGCAGTCAAGATATGTAAAAAGCTGCATTGCACTCATAGCATTTGCTTGAGGGGCAACATAAACTCAAATCAGAATAACTGATGCAAATTCTAGCAGATAAAATGGTATTACATTTCATTATCAGCAAATCTGGATTAGGTCAGCAGGTTCTTCCCAACACTGTAACATTGGTTTCAACATAAATTGTTAATATAGAAGCAAACTCCACCTCATTTACATTTATTGCAAAGTTCATCATGCTGGTTGCCTTGGAAAAAAACTATATCTAGAAAGAGCAGCAGAAACATTGCAGATTAAATTATTTAGTCAAGTCTTGGTAAAAGTAAACAATTAAATAAAAGAGTAATCTGTCCTGGTGAGTACAAGTAATTGAAGGGTCCCAGGTCAGATCTGGGAACATATTTGAATGGCACATTATAATAATTACATAATTTATATGAATCAGAAGTCAACCAACTAAGTATCTCCTTCAGCACTGAAATCCTCCTTCATCAGCTAAAAACCCTATTACTGGTTATGGGGAAACAAGGTCATCCTACCTAAACTGGTCTGGTGTCAGTGTTGGTATTGCCCTGGTATGGACTGGTACTCCATCTGTGGTTGATTTCTTGATTTGCTACCATTGCTACTCATATGGATCATTTCTGCCATGAGCATTTACTGTGGATCAAACAAATGAATAATTGAATGGGTCACAAAGCTGACGAAGGAGCCCTCATGCATTTGATATTTCAGTAGTTTCAATGTTGACATAAAATGATAAAATGGAAGTGGACTGTTTGAACATATAATAAACCAATGCATCCTGGTACTAGGCAAAATGTCAGCGTCAGGTGTAAATGAAAATTAAACCCTCAAATAAAAAGGCTACATTTTGACAAACTCTTCTTGGTGTATTATAGCTTAAGTGTAAATATACTCTCCACTTGTCCCAATAATTATGACCATTCTATGATATGTTGTATCCCTCTCAGTAAAGGCTGCAGGATTTTTTTCCCCTTTCTCTGTCAAAGTGTGATTCTTTCATGATGAATGACAAGGTACGATAATAGCCTAGGTTTCCATGGAAACCAGACAGCAGTACTCAGTGTCTTGCATTTTTTTCATCAGAAAATGAAACCAGAGGCGTTAGGGTGGTAGTGGTGGGGGCTGTCTAAGGAAGCGGGGAAAACGAGAGAGACAGAACCAACAGTTTAAAACTGCACGTACTCATCAATAGATAAAAAACGACTGACAGTAATATAGGTAGAGAAGTAAAAAAGGGGAATTTTACATGAAATGATTAAAATGTTTGTATCTGAGCTCTACGCTTGATCAATGCCAGTTTGTGATTAACTAGCTTTAAAGAGATTTTTTTTCTAAAAGATGCAAATAAATTAACTTTAGAGAGAACAGTTTAAATTTGCAGTGAATATTTAAAGTGGAAATAAAGACCTGTTCAAGTTGTGTGTAAGGTAATAAACTAAGAAAACTGTTTGCGAAAGTTGTTGTATAAATGTACAAATCAGCACCTATTAATTCTTCCCTTTTCATTTTGCATAGAACCTTTACTAAATTTATTAAAAACTGACTGCATAAATGTAAAGGGATGTATTTTTGCAATACTGTATATTCTTGTATGCAACACCAATTAAAGCCTTGAACACTGTTAAGGTTGATCCAACAGAATTGTTTTAATTAAATAGTAAATATGAACTCAGATTAAAGAGAATTCATTCAAAGGAGAAGCCAGGAAGCACTTTTTACCTAAAGGGTTGTGGGAATCGAGAATAACCTACAATGTAATGTAGCTCAAACAAAAATTTTGGCCACGTTTAGAAAGTGTTAGGGCAACTTAGCTATTAGTCAAAAAAATCCCTGATCAATTGAAAGGATGTCTGTCGTTTGTCATCTTTCATTGTCTTTCTCAAAATATGGTCATAAAGAGAAACTGCATATCCTTACACCATTCAGCAAAAAGCAGGACTCACATTCACTCATGGTGCTGGCATGCACTTGTTTGAAAACTCCAAAATATCTGAAGGAAACCCATGGGTAGTGGAATGAGAACACACAAAATTTACATAGGCATTATCAGGTCAAAAATGAAACCTAGGACGCTGGACCTGTGGGGAAACGGTGGCACTGTATCACTATCTTGCCCTTTTGAGTTCTGATAATGTACTGTATATGCAAGGAATATATACATTTTCAATAGTCAAAAGTCTCAGCTTTTATTTAATTAGAAACAATATTACAAATATTTCGAAGCTAATGAATAGATAAATGAAGACAATTAGATCGATTATTTCAATGCATTGCCTTACTTTCTAGATGGCCCTCATATGTTACAACTGAATACTGTATAAGACATTGATATAAAATGTGCAGTATAATAGATAGATATGCTGATACAAAGATCAGAAAATCACTACATTGAAATTGTATTTAACAATTAGCTAGGACTTTGGCTTTTTATAGAAACTCTTAAAAAATATGCAAATAGATAAATAAATACATATATATACATAATATGCTCTGAACATACAGCAGAATGACTAAAAAGGAAGAAGATTTAAAAATAAAGACAACTTCTGGCTTGGCAGTCACAATAACACTGAGGCATTGTGTATTGTTGTTGGTATAAAGGAGCCTCAGTACCATTCTTGACACACTTCTGCTGAATAATTTGTTGGCTGAAACATCTCAGTGTTAGTGTGTCAGAAAGAGGATGTGCAGCTTTGTTCATAATGGCACTCAATTTTGCTTTGTCCTTTGCTACTACTTCAAGGAGGTCCAATGTGTGTCCCATAATTGAGCCTGTCCTTTTAATTAGCTTGTTGATTCTGTGGGCTTCCCTTGAAGTGATGTTTCCAGCCCAGCACATAACAGCGTAGAAAATTGCTCTACCCATCACAGAGTTGTAGAAGATGAGAATAATGTCATTACCAGTGGTGGGCCGTCAGGGCCTGCAAGGCCTTCTCTGCTGGCCTAAAAAAATATCTGAATCACAAACTGATGTTAATTATATTTTGTCCATGAATACTTATTAAATAATTTCAAATAGTCTGTCCGCTTCCTTTCATAGCTTTTCCGATGGTTGTGCTGCTTCCAGACATGTATTTTCGTATTAAAGCATTTCACCAATCACATTTCAGCCATCATTTGTTGCCAGGCAGGGTCAAAGTCAAAGAAGTCTGTCCGGAGGCCTTCACAATCCGTTCTGCAGGCCCTCTAACACAAAATAAATGTCGATTAAACTGTTGCTTCAACCAATCAGATTTTGAGTTGGTGTCACTAGGGCCCTCTAGCAGGCGTACGGCAATGTCACCGTATTCAGACCCGTTGATAGGATAGGATGGTGTAATAGAAAAATCTGAATGAGAGCATGGGGCAGCTGTACACATTGGTATGTTTGGCGGTGACCATTCCTGTGTCCACTGCTTCTGTCGAGCGGACATTTTCAGCCCTAAAGCGAATTAAAACTTATGCCAGAAATACGACAGGGCAGGTTCGACTTTCAGCATTAGCTTCAATGGTGATACAAAGGGACTTCGTGATGGAACTGAAGCGCACGGATAAGCTGTATGACAGAGTAATTGAACTGTTTTTGAGGAAAGAGAGGAGGATGGATTTTGTTTACAAATAATCTGAACTTTTGGTGAGTAAAATGTTATGAATTTCCTAAATAATATTGCACGTTTATGAGTTATTATTGATGTTTTTTATGTGTGTCGTGGCTGTAGCTGCAGTAGAAAGGAACTTGTTCACCCCTGGTTTGTCTATTCAATAAAGGCATTTATTGTAGCTACAGGAGTTATCTATCTGTGATGCAATGGCTCTTTATACTGTATTTCTGCACATTAAGATGGTTTTTATAACCATAAATTAGTTTTTGAGGGGCGGGTTGATTCAGACGGAGCACTACTGAAGGCCTAGGTGTGAAATGCACGGTCCGCCACTGGTCATTACCCATATTAAAGAAACACAGTCTCCTAGTGCCCTTTCTTATTTAGTTAATTTGTATTATGAGACCAGTCCAACCTGTCATTAATGTGGCCTAGGAGTGGACCGCCTCTACATCCACTCCCAGAACAGTGACCGGACATTGAGGCTCTTTGGTGTGGCAAAAGTCAATCACCAGTTCTTTGGTTTTTCTGATGTTAAGATGCAGACAATTCTCTTTGCACCAAGAGACAAACTTTTCCACCTGACTCCTAAGAGCAAAGAAAACCATAGGGTATAAAACAGAGTACACAAAGAAATGCTTGTCTACAGACAGGAATGAAACAACACATATGAGAAACACGATTTCTCAGACCATAAGAAAAATACATTTCAAATGCAGAGTTGAATGTTGAATGTGAAAATGCAATTAAGTATATTAAATGGACATTAAATACAGTAAATGAATAAATACAATAAACTAATATATACTGTAAGTAAATAAATAAATTGGTATTAAAAGTCCACATACCCTATTTGAAATTTCAGCTTTTATTGATGAAAAGGCTGAACTCAAGACAAATCACTCAGGTTTTTTAAATGAAAATATTTCAATGAAAAACTTTAATAAAATATTTTTTATTTTTATATTTTCTATTTCTTCAGTGAGAAATAAAATACAACTGTTCAAAAGGATGGTAATATTCAAATGTTCTGCGGCGGTGGGGGATGGAATAGCAGGCTGCTTGCTGCTTGTCTTAATCTGCACATTCATAGGACAAAAGACGCTGAGGGAGAGGTGCGAACGGATTTAAGGTGGGCTGGATCTACAAGTTTTTTCGTAGGCTCTGGTAATTCTAGTGTTAAAATACCAGTACTTACAGCACTAGTTTTGGCACGCCACACCACTACAACATATACACGTCCACCTTGTCACAAACGTGTGCAAAGGGGGGGTGCCTTCAAAACTTTGACATGATAAGCAATACCACCAACCTTGTCTTTCCATCCGCAGTGCTGAATGACTGCAGTCAGAGGATGCCTGTCCACAACCCTGACGGCCTTCCAAGCTGCGCCCCTTCCAGGCTTGGGAGTATAGAAAGAAATGCTCAACAGAAGTCATTTAGACCAGGGTATGAGAGAGAAAATACAGCAGAGTTGCTCTGTGTCAAAAAAGCTTCCTTATTTGATGAACCCTATAATTTTAATGTTGTTTTACTTAAATGGGGATCACTTGGTTGTGCAATCTGCGGTGGGTTGGCACCCTGCCCGGGATTGGTTCCTGCCTTGTTCCCTGTGTTGGCTGGGATTGGCTCCAGCAGACCCCCGTGACCCTGTGTTCGGATTCAGCGGGTTGGAAAATGGATGGATGGATGGATGGTTGTGCAATGTTAAGGTAAATTGTCTGCTCTTGTTGTGTTCTAATGTTCTATTATCATTTCCAAAATATATTGCTACATTTTTCAAGCCTAGTTAGTCCATTATTGGGTAGTGACAACCAACACTACATGGGGCCTCACACTTATCAGGCTGGAGATGGAGAGATGAACTGGAAAACACAAAGGAAGCATATATGAAATCAAGAAGAACATAGAATGAATGACAAATGTGTGGAGAATATTCAGTCCATGAAATTTGTTTGGTTAACTAATACCTATTTTGCTAAGAACATATGAACTCCACATACAAAGTGACCTGGATGGAAATTCAAACCCAGGTCATTGGATTTGTCAGATAGCTGTTTTAACTGGCATGCCTCCATATGGAAAAATAAATAATACAATCAGTCAGCAACCTATGACTTCGCTTTTAAGGCTCACAGTGGGCCAAACCATTCTAGCATTAGGTCATTATAATGCCATATTCTTTTACTTTTAATAAATTGGACTGTGCTGGAAATGCAGCATTTTTCTCTTGGAAGAAGTAGAAATGTGATCTATTTATTTGCTCAGGAGCCCACTTGATTCTTACGCTATTTAAATACCTGGAATTCCAAAGCCTGCACAACTGACACCATACTTCAGATGAAATCCAAAGATTTATTTTCTTTAGACAAATTCACAGAATTGTTTTTATTCACACACATCTGCAGACTTACTTGAACTCCCTCTTTCCTTGGTTCAGTGCACCACAGGCAAGTCAGAAAGCTTATTCAGTAATGCTATTACACAAAAGCAGGCCAGATGTTTTAAATGTGCACCGTACATTCTTTCTATCAATTATCGTGCATGTGTGTCTGAGGCAGCAAAGCCACCTTACAAACTGTTGTAATTCCGTTACAATGTGCACAATTCAGAGGCAGATTAAGCAGAAATGTCCTCTAATCAGTGAAAGGTGTCTGTCATTCCTTAGCACCAGATGGTATCAGTATATAAGCTGTAATTGATCTGTCCGATGTTCTGATATTGGGTTTAATGTGTATTCTCCTGCTCACACTGTTTACAGGTCAAATGCAGCAGATGGTATAAAAACTATGTACCTGTAAAATCAATTATATTGTATGTCCTCCATTCACATTACTCTGGACCAGTGATGAGTAAACCCCATGGAGTTTGGTGAAATCATTGAAATGTTCCGGACCTTCGCCAAACTCCACGAAATGCACTGAAGTCAATAGTAAAGAAGGAACTAAACTATTTTTGGTTGGATTTCAATGGTTCAATTATATTTTAAGGGGTTGTGAAACTGCCCCCTGTGGTTTATTGAATGCGCTCATGGTGTTGGTGAGTTCTGGTGTCTATTGCTTTGTTTACAATGCATTGTTCTGGATTTCAAACTTTTGCTCCATTTATTCGACTACTCCTTTTGATTTGTGCATTGGGACATTGTTTGTTGAAGGGTTACATATTTTTGGCAAATTCTTCTTTGCCTTTTGGGCCCATCTGAGCCTCCATCGATTAAGAGAGCTTTTTGAAAAAATAAATCTTTCTATTTATAAAGATGATACATTTGCCCTTTTCACAACTACTTGGGATTTGAAGCCTCCCTTTAACCACCAGTGAGCATTTTGGAGGGGTCCTGGGACTCTGTTTGCTTTCTTTAAGTGCTTCTCAAACACAACAAGTGCAAATCAGGCTGGAGTACAGATTGGGTTGTGAAGCATGTGTGAAGCAGATAGGGCAGCAATCTTACTTTGCACGTGTGGAAGTTCTGTGCATGGCTGATACAACTCTATAATGCCATGTTGGCCTCATAGAGCATCAATAGAGATGTGGTAAAAATGTTTAAGTGGCTGCAAGGTAAATTTTCAGAAACATATTCAGCAAACAAGGTTACTGGTGAATACAACATATTCACTGCAAGAGAAGCTTTAATGAGTATTTGATGATCAGTGATACATTTTCCCCTAGACAGAAATAAAGTTCTATCTATCTATCTATCTATCTATCTATCTATCTATCTATCTATCTATCTATCTATCTATCTATCTATCTATCTATCTATCTATCTATCTATCTATCTATCTATCTATCTAATGTGGAGGGTGCTTTTTTTAAATATGTGACATGTTACATATTTTCTGCATGAAGAAACAGGAAAATGCACCAACATTCACATTAACGTGTTAATACCGGAATCTTGTCTCCCTAGCAACAACTGTTTTTGCAGTTGAGAGTGGCCACATGTACACTCTAATTGCTGTGGAGCAAAGTGCAGTGCTGTCTGTTGAGAACTCTCTCCTCTTACAACCAGGGAGCAAAGAAGGGACCTGTTATAAATTAACAATGAAAGATTAATGTACGTGGCCAAATGTTTATGCATGTTCTCTGAATGTGGCAGAAAAATCCTCCAAGTTTTTATTTCTTCCCTAAGGAGTTTTATTAAAATATAAAAGCTTAAACGGCACCTACCTTGAGTTACATGAGTTACATGTCAGTAGTATTTTTCACAAGTCAGACAAAAACAAAATACTACATGAAATGATCACATCTACAATATTAAAATGTATTAGTTACAAAATGAATAAGTCAGAATCACTGTTGCAAACTTTTGTGTAAATTCATAATCAAATTTCTTATACAAAGAATTTTTGAGTTCGCTGCTCCAATACTTCGAAGGCCACTTCTTACTGATTAGATATTGTGCCATAACATCTGACCTATGGGGAACCTATAAGTTTCTATCCACTTTCTGAAAACCTTGTATTCACACCAGGTTTACAGATGTAAGGGACTCTGGACAGAATGTTAGTTTCTCATAGGTCACATTCATGCACACGCTCACGTAGGCCCAAATTAAAGTTGCCGTTTAACCCAATAAACTTTGAACTACTGGCAAAATCTATACAGAAAAAGCACTTCAATGTATAGAGTGACAAGGCTGGGCATAGTACCCAGATTTCTACCGCTGTGAATCAGCAGCACTAACTATCACTCCACTATATTTCACTAGAAGGATTACAAAAAGTTTGGTAAATTGCAATTTTCTAAACATTTTCTAGACTTTTTCTCATTATTCCCATACATCTGATAGATGTGTATATTAGGTAGAAAGGTGACTTTAGACTCTAAACATTGTCACACATGCATACTGTACATAGGGATCACCTTCCACACTCAGACAAGGTAAGAACTACCACCCCGAGACAAGAGTGGCCACTGTTGCTAATGATATCTTCTCTTTTGCCTCCATATTCAAAGATCCAAAGTCTGATGAGGTTGTCTAGCACTCCCCACGCTCTGCCCAGACCTGCCACACTCTGTTCGGTGGACCTGCCATAACAAGGGATGCGAATCACAGAAGGGTATTAGAACTCAACAAAGCATTGCCACAGACAGAGCTCCCTACAAAACCTTATTTTTTGATAGCAAAAGGCTATAGCAAAGAGCCTTTTTTGTTGTGTCCTCCTGGCCATCTGACCTTATCACTTTAATGACTTGCATCATGACATTTTACATATGGACATTACTCTTCTACTAGTTATACTGTATATCTGTTTTATAAGATTGTATAAATGTATTTTTTTCTTTGATACTTATTCATTAATATTTTTACCTACTCTTATTTGTTTTTCTTTTCTTATAACTTTCTGTTTGACATCTAGTAAAGCACATTGAGCAACATTGTATGAAAATGTGCTATTGAAATAAATATTGTCGTTTGTTGCTGTTGCTCGCTGCACTATTTTGAATTGTTTTATAAACTTACTAAAAGGAGTGACATGGAAGGTGCCCCAACATTCCTTTTTTGTTGTGGTGGGTCTCTATCTCGATCACAATATGCATGCTCTTCTCATGTCCTCAATTCAGGTATACAATGTAGTATTCCAAGTACATCTCAAAGATATCACATATTAATTTGCAACTGTAAATTGGCTCTGATTGAGGGAGTGCAGGTGGATGCATACATCCACTGTTGGGTCCTGCTCGGCACCTAATGCTGCCAGGGTAACCTAACCAGGTTTGCATGCTTTGCCCATAACATATTATTAAGATCCTAGTGACTGGGCAAACTTAACACATACATACCACCACTTACACCAAGAAAATTTAGATGCACCACTTGACCTATAATGTTTGTCTAAGGAATGTAAGAAGAAATCAGAACTATTTAGAATAATCAATCAATTCATTTTCAGCCTGCATATTCCAGTTCAGGGGTGTAGGGAGCAGGGGCCAATCACAGCAGCAGTGAGGGCAAAACCAGTGCCATGAGGGATGCCAGTATCACCCCCGTAAACCACAGTCATGCATATTGGGTCAAATTAGAGTCACTGGAAGATGTAACTTGTACCTTTTAAGATATACCGTTTGGAAAGTACTATGGAACCACAGTAAATGTATGAAATGAAGCAAAACATAAAATGCTGTGTGTAACATGGAATATTAAAGTGAAAAGGTGGAAAGCTTTTACTGTATGTGCTTTCACTGGACTTTTACCTGGGATTTCTGTCAAGTTTTTTTTTGCTATCAGAGGAGTTTCCTCACATGTGTCTGTGTGTGTTCTTAACCAACACAGAAGAAAATATAAAAAAATTAAGAAAAAGAAAAGATGTCAATTTTCATATTTGGTAAGGATTAGGTCCTTGTAAAACTGCCATATTACTTTTTTCTTTAATCCCAACCTCCTTCTCCTCCTCCTCCTTCGATTGCACAGTGTAAGGTTTTTGTGCTTTTTCTTTTAAATGACTCTATAAAAATGATTTATGACTAAAGGTTATGTCTTCTATCTCCCTAAGCTCTAGAAATCAGAAAGTACTAATCTTGTAATATCCTATTCATTTTTACAAAGTTGCCTGTCTGAAAGGGCTCATGTTGTTTTCTTAGAAGATGTCCTCCCTGCTATTTGCAAACAATGAAATTCTGGAGATGAAGGATTGTTTGTAATATTCCAGAGTGTCTTGATGTGTTAGACTGAGAGACGTAGTTAATGTGAGCTCATGAACTACATTCCATTCTTTTGTTGTATCCATTGTGCAGGAGATTTTGAAGCTCCTTTTGTTAGATCACAAAGTTATATGGAGCAGGGGCCTATCCTGGTAGCCTTAGTCACTGTTCCTGATGGCGCGACAGTATTCAGCAAGACTTTCACATGCACACACTTTAGAGGTTCTACAGTAGTCAGACTTACAGTCAAATTCACATTTGATGAATCCAGATAAAGTCTATGTGGACATGAGGGGAATATTTCAGTTCTGTCAGGAATGAAACATAGGCTCCACAAGCTGTGAGATGGCAGCATGAGTCACTTTAAAGTATTTTTTTTCATATTATTTGCTAATTAAAAAAGAATCCATCCATCCATTTTCCAACCCACTGAATCCGAACACAGGGTCACGGGGGTCTGCTGGAGCCAATCCCAGCCAACACACGGCAGGAACCAATCCCGGGCAGGGTGCCAACCCACTGCAGGACAAACACAAACACACCCACACACCAAAGCCAATGTAGAATCGCCAATCCACCTAACCTGCATGTCTTTGGACTGTGGGAGGAAACCGGAGTGCCCGGAGAAAACCCACACAGACATGGGGAGAACATGCAAACTCCACACAGGGAGGCCCCGGGAATCGAACCCAGGTCTCCTAACTGCGAGGCAGCAGCACTACCACTGTGCCACCCAGAATGTAGAATTATTTTCATAATTATCGGTACCAGGCAGACCAGAGTATATACTTTCCTATTTTTAAAATTCAAACTAGAACAATTCTGTTTTATTTTTCATTATCTACCAGATAATTGGAAAGCAGTAGCACATGCTGGAAGACTGACATTTATACTAAAGAAGTGGGAAGGCAATGAAAGTGATAAATTATACATAATTACAGTAATATTCTTAAGAAACAACCCAACAAGACAGGGATTATCAAAAGGAAAACACAAAGTTTTAAAAGAAAAGTTACTACCTCCATTAAAGGTAATGTGTTCCTGTCTTTCAGATGGTGGAGTTTCCCTATTTTCCCTATTCTGATGACACACAAAATCTGTATTTCCTTCAGTTCTACTATTTCTCATTCTCTAGTATCTAAGAAGGAAAGAAGGAAAGTGGGGAAGCCATTCCACCAGTCAGTCAGGTCAAGATCCTGCTCTAGTTGCTACAGTTCAGATTCTTTATACATTTTTTCTGAGATTATTCTGCACATTTTTTGTTTTTGTTTTTTTTTTACCTTCATACTATACTTTGAAACTTGTGGAATTCATTTCTGCTCATAAAATATTTTTAGATCTGTTTTTTAAGTCATTAATATATTTTCATTTCTTCCCCAGTGCCAGCAAGTGATTCCATGAATGTTTCAATTTTGCTCAAACAGGACCATGCTGTGTGACGTCAATGGCCGGGTGTACGCAAGTTCAGGAAAGGCCTACTGGACTTCATGTATGCCCAGGCAAAATTCATCTTCATAGCCACCTGTCGTTGCAGAATAAGAAGCGTGGAGAGTTTAATACATACATGCATGCTTTATTTCAGAGAAGAGAATACCAAGATAAAGTTACAAAAAAACCCCACTTACTATAGTAAGTCTGGAGAATAGATCTGCTCATCTAGCTGAAACACACCGTGGGTGCACTAGCGTGCATATGAGGCCTCCATGCAATTTAATACAGGCCTTCCAGGGGAGGAGTGTAGCATGGAGTGGAATACGCCTGCGTCAGCCGCAATTGGAGGAAGGGAGCGGCATAACACAGGACTGGTTGGAATTTACACTCCCCGGTATAAAAAGCACTTTCTGCCTGCAGTTGTCATCTTTTAACTCAGTCGTGGTGGTGAGTGAGAGTTTTGTGTAGCTTATTCCTAATGCTACATCAAGCATAGCGGCTTGTGCCTTATTTTATATATATTTTCTTTTTATAAATATACAGTATATACTCACGTTTAAGTTCTCCCGCAGATAGGTCGGGGCTTTATTTTACCGTATAATTTACGGCATTTTATAATGTTGGACGTATAAGTCAAATGCAGAAAACTCACGCTATTGGTCCAAGAGATTTTGATATGCTAACATCCACTTGAGAGAGTAACCACGGAGCACACTGCCTTTTTTGTCAATGAATTGTGCCTACATGACCACACATTAATACCTGAACTATTCTGAAGTGATGTTTGCACAATTTTGTGTTTTTTGTATCTCACACCCTCATACACCTTTATCGTAAGAGCATCCCATATCTATGATGGAGCATTTGATCAAAAGAAAATATGAAGCTGATTTTAAATTTAAAGTCTTTGATGTGGCGAAAGAAATAGGTAACGGTGCTGCTGCAACAAAATATGATGTATCTGAGAAACTGGTGCGAGATTGGAGGAAGCAAGAAGATGTAACAAAAAAAAAAAATTAAGTGTTGTATTTTTGAACAGGAGTATAAGTTGGGGTCTGATTTTATGATCAATTTTTCAAGTTTCAAGACCCAACTTATACGCAAGTGTATATGGTAGATATAAATATCTCCTAGTTATAGTATAATTTTGATGGTGGTATTTATATGATTTGGGTTTGTGGTGCACCTTTTTGTCTCTTTGTACATACACTAATTTTTTTCTTTGTTAATATTTTTTGAGGATTGCAGAACTGGAAGAAATGTGCTTCTGTGTTGTATCTTCCAGTTTGTATTTTTATTTAGGACGATTATCAAATTTTCGGGGCGGCACAGTGGCGCAGTGGGTAGCGCTGCTGCCTCGCAGTTGAGAGATCTGGGGACCTGGGTTCGCTTCCCGGGTCCTCCCTGTGTGGAGTTTGCATGTTCTCCCCGTGTCTGCGTGGGTTTCCTCCGGGCGCTCCGGTTTCCTCCCACAGTCCAAAGACATGCAGGTTAGGTGGATTGGCGATTCTAAATTGGCCCTAGTGTGTGCTTGGTGTGTTTGTGTGTGTCCTGAGGTGGGTTGGCACCCTGCCCAGGATTGGTTCCTGCCTTGTGCCCTGTGTTGGCTGGGATTGGCTCCAGCAGACCCTCGTGACCCTGTGTTCGGATTCAGCGGGTTGGATAATGGATGGATGGATGGATCAAATTTTCGTATACTGTATATACAATTATTGTTTTTGATTCTTGCAATTCACATTGTAAGCATTGTACAGTTTCACTATTTTTATTTTTTTTTATTGGGACATTAAGTTGCGGTGAGAACTGTGTAAAAAAGCCCATCTGATATTATTTTTACATGCACCTGTTTTTTGTAATACCATCTTTTTGTGTCTGTGCTTCCCTGTCTAACACCTCAGTCCTGAACTATAAGACACCCAGTATGTAGTCTGGTGCTATTCTTCACACTACACAGACAGCTCTACAATTTAGGTGAACTAGTTGATCGCCTAGGGCATCAAAATCTGAAGCCTTTAAACAACACAAACCCTGTCTTGTGAATAAAGATGTCAGTTTCGGTGGAAATCCTGCAGGACTTGTGGGACCTGACTACATTTTTGCAGTTCAGGACTAAAATTTAAGAGTAGTATGTGGACAAAGGTGAGTAGATTTATTCCAGGGTTGTGAGCGGGTGGTTAGTGCGTAGATGAATTTCTAAGAAAATTCTTTTAAAACAAAGAATTTCAAAATAAAAAACTTTCTCTCTCTTTTTCTCATAACTAATTAATATAGAGTCAATGTAAAAGTACATGCAGACAGAAAAGAAGAAAAGGTTGACTGCATGGGCCTGTGATGCAGTTTTGTCTTTTTTTTTTTTCAGATGAATCATTCCAGGCATTATGGTGCACATGTGTAGGTCCTTGTAAGGAAGCGCACAATATAATTACTGGTTGGAGGGGAAAGTGAGAATGTGGCCAGGATCAGAATGGAACTTTTTGCAGGTACAAGAGAAAGGGATAGAATTTTGTTGGGAGCGGATGGGAGTGGAATGAAACTATGGCATGAGTGGTTAGGAGCAGGACCGAAAACTGAGCACCATGTAGGCCTCAACTTACAAACACTATATTACTACTATCCAACTTCCATTAACCCAGTTATATTGTAATGACCACAGGACTGAAGAAACAGGTGCATACACACATACACATATATACACAGGATACTCAGACAACTGGGCTTATTTATTGTTTCACAAAATGACACAAGGGGAACACCACCCAAAACAACAAATATAATGCAAAACACCCATATAAGTCATGCTATTGCCTCACCTCACATTGTCCCCTCTGCATGTATACCATGCTGTTCTTCAGTTGCACCATATTGCAATGTCTTTACGTGAATCATCAGGATTTCCGACTCCTGCCTCTTTGCCCACTCCGCCGCATTAAATACTTCAGCTTCTGCATCCAACTTCAGTCATCCACCTGGAGGTCCTCCTCACGCAGGCTGCTCTTTGCCATCATCGGGCTTCCTGACCGCTGCAATGCTCCTGTTTAAATAACCTGCACCTCATGGTGCTCAGCCTATAGATAGATCTTCCTAGAATGCAATGGGACAGATGTGATGTTTTTAGGGAGTTCACTGTCTATCAGGTACCTGGCTCCACATGATTGATTCCTGTTTCAGTCTTCTGTTTGCTACAGTATTTTTTTTATATTTTGCAAACTAGCAATGTTAAGTCTTTATGTCTGATGTTCTATATGACTTTTCATGGTACTTCCAAACCCTGAGGATGCTGCACCGTAATCAACTTTTTTTTTGCAGAACACTCTTGTTTCTTTCATTTTTTCAGGTGCAGGTCAGTAGTTTCACTTTTGTTCTAGTTATGATTTTCTTTCAGCAAGTTTGTTCTTCATCTTATTTTCCATCAATATTTCAACATTGGGGTGCTTCATATTTTGGATACATACATATGTTTCTCTTTCCATTTCTTCCTTTATTTTGCAAGGACAATGCATTGCTATTATGAGCAGTTTTTCAAGGATCATTTATGTGGCTGTGATGAATCCTGAGAATATTTAAGAAACAAAAATACTTCATGGCTGGGTTATACTTCACAACCTTGCCATTTCTTGGACTGTATAGTAATAACGTGTATATTCTGCCTGTTTTATATTACTATAATTATTATTATGTACTAGTATTACCGTGAATAATTTGTGAATTTTCCAGTAGGAATTCGCCAGGCTAATACAGTGGAGCACTTTAAAAAACTGCTGAAAACACATTATTTTAACATGGCCTTCTCATAACTTCACTGTAATTTAATCCTGATACTCTGTATATCCAATTCATTATAATAACTATTCATTCAAAATCTGTACTAACCCCTACTCTCTCTTCTGTTTCCTTTTCCGGTGTCCTGTTGGTGGTGGCTTGCGCCACCACTCTCTACCGAAAGCACCATGATGTTCCAACACTGATGGATGGATTAAAAGCCAGAAGTCTGTATGACCATCAGCATCAAGTTCTTCCGTGAGAACCCTAACTACAAAGAGGACTATTTCATTTATATTAGGTAGAATGCCCAGAGGGGACTGGGTGGTCTCGTGGCCTGGAACCCCTACAGATTTTATTTTTTTCTCCAGCCTTCTGGAGTTTTTTTTTGTTTTTTCTGTCCACCCTGGCCATCGGACCTTACTCCTTTTCTATGTTAACTAATGTTGTCGTATTTTAATTTCTTACTTTGTCTTTTATTTTTCTTTTCTTCATTATGTAAAGCACTTTGAGCTACTTTTTGTATGAAAATGTGCTATATAAATAAATGTTGTTGTTGTTGTTGTTGAAACTGGTGGAAATTATAGAAAAAAACAATCATACAGTATATATGCATCCGGCGCCGCCGTGAGTGGCAGCCTTTTCAGCAGCTCCGTGTATGACTGTATATGTATGTGTACTTTTCTACTTTTATTTTTCTATTTTTATTTATTGATCACTCCTACCACTTTATTTTATGTGGATTCCTTCCCTGGACACACTTACTTTTACAACGTGGGCATGGATTTTAACACGCCGAGACTCGCCTATTCAAGTACTCAACTTCGGGCGCTGAGAACAAATGCCAGTGCCGGTGTGGTTCCATATTTACCCGACGAGGTAAGAAGGCGGTATCGTGGCAGCAGAGCCGGCACTAAGCTAAAAAAGAAGCGGCTTGCGAGAAAGTGGCGTTTCAAGCCTTCGGTGCCTTCTGTGATTCTGGGGAATGTAAACTCAATCTCAAATAAGATCGACGAACTGGCTGCGCTGGTGAAAAATGTAAGGACCTACAGAGAATGCAGTTTGTTGTGTTTCTGCGAAACGTGGCTAAATAACACCATCCCAGATGCCAACGTGGAGCTACCCGGGTTTAGCACAGTTAGAGCGGACAGAGATGCAAGTACCTGTGGTAAGCACAAAGGAGGAGGACTCGCTCTCTATGTTAATACACGGTGGTGTCACTCTGGACATGTTAACGTCAAAATCTCCACTTGCTGCAGGGATATCGAACTGTTGGCCGTAAGTTTACGTCCCTACTATTTGCCCAGAGAGTTTGGACATGTCATTGTTGTTATTGTATACATTCCTCCTCGGGCAGACGTGGAGTCAGCGAGTGACATCATCCATTCCGCTGTTGCTAAGTTACAAACGCAGCACCCTGAGGCACTTGTGCTAATCGCTGGAGACTTTAACCATGTGACGCTGGACAAAACATTGCCTGCATTCTCCCAGTATGTGGACTGTAACACCCGGGGAAATAAGACTATTGATTTACTGTATGCAAACGTTAAAGACGCATACAGCGCCACCCCACTGCCTGCGCTTGGGAAAGGAGATCATAACCTGGTTCAGCTTCAGCCTCACTATAAACCAAAAGTGAGGGTCCTACCTACAACTACACGCTCATTCAGGAAGTGGACCCCGGAGGCTGAGAATACTCTGAGAGAACTTTTTGGAACTACAGACTGGGATATCCTGCAGGGATCTCATAATGAGAACATTGAGGAAGTTGTTGACTGCACTACTGACTACATCAACTTCTGTATGGACATTGTAGTTCCAGTAAGAACTGTACGCTGCTATGCTAACAACAAGCCATGGATTACAAGTGACATCAAGGGCCTTTTGAATCAGAAGAAAAGGGCTTTTAAAGACGGTGATCAGCATGAGCTCAAGCGCGTGCAGAAGGAACTCCGAGTCCAACTCAGGGCGGCGAAGGAGCAGTACAGGAGAAAGCTGGAGCAGAAGTTGCAGAATAACAGCATGAAGGAAGTGTGGGATGGGATGAAGATCATCACTGGCTGCAGCTCGAAGCGGGGTACCACCATTGAGAGAGACGTGAAGAGAGCAAACCAAATGAACAACTTTTTTAACAGGTTTGACCACCCTAACCCACTCTCACTCTCACCTCGGAGTACTGCACCCTCCACACATCCTTCTGCTGATACCAGCATAGGAAAAACATCCCCACCCATAATAACAACAGCGCAAGTGAGCAGAGAGCTGAGGAGACTTCGTGCCAGCAAAGCAGCGGGTCCAGATGGAGTATCGCCACGACTGCTGAAGGTCTGTGCATCGGAGCTGGGGGGTCCTCTACAGCGCATCTTCAACCTGAGCCTGGAACAGGGGAGAGTCCCGAGGCTTTGGAAAACATCTTGTATCACCCCAGTCCCAAAGGTATCACGTCCTAGTGAGCTGAATGACTTTCGGCCTGTTGCTCTGACATCACATGTGATGAAGACCATGGAGAGGCTGCTGCTTCACTACCTTAGGCCACAGGTTCAACACGCCCTTGACCCTCTGCAGTTTGCATATCAGGAGAAGGTGGGAGCGGAAGATGCCATCATCTATATGCTACACCGATCCCTCTCTCACTTGGACAGAGGCAGTGGTGCTGTAAGAATTATGTTTCTAGACTTCTCTAGCGCCTTCAACACAATCCAACCTCTGCTCCTTAGGGACAAGCTGACAGAGATGGGATTAGATTCATACCTAGTGGCATGGATCGTAGACTATCTTAAAGACAGACCTCAGTATGTGCGTCTTGGGAACTGCACGTCTGACATTGTGGTCAGCAACACAGGAGCGCCACAAGGGACTGTACTTTCTCCGGTCCTGTTCAGCCTATATACATCGGACTTCCAATACAACTCGGAGTCCTGCCATGTGCAAAAGTTCGCTGATGACACTGCTATCGTGGGCTGTATCAGGAATGGGCTGGAGGAGGAGTATAGGGACCTAATCAATGACTTTGTTAAATGGTCCGACTCAAACCACCTACACCTGAACACCAGCAAAACCAAGGAGCTGGTGGTGGATTTTAGGAAGCCCAGACCCCTCATAGACCCAGTGATCATCAAAGGTGACTGTGTGCAGATGGTGCAGACCTATAAATATCTGGGAGTGCAGCTGGATGATAAATTAGACTGGACTGCCAATACTGATGCGCTGTGCAAGAAAGGACAAAGCCGGTTATACTTCCTTAGAAGGCTGGCTTCCTTCAACATCTGCAATAAGATGATGCAGATGTTCTATCAAACAGTTGTGGCGAGCGCCCTCTTCTACGCAGTGGTGTGCTGGGGAGGCAGCATTAAGAGGAAAGACGCCTCACGCCTGGACAAACTGGTGAGGAAGGCAGGCTCTATTGTTGGCATGGAGCTGGACAGTTTAACATCTGTGGCAGAGCGAAGGGCGCTCAGCAGGCTCCTATCAATTATGGAGAATCCACTGCATCCACTAAATAATGTCATCTCCAGACAGAAGAGCAGCTTCAGCGACAGACTGCTGTCACTGTCCTGCTCCACAGACAGATTGAGGAGATCGTTCCTCCCCCAAACTATGCGACTCTTTAATTCCACCAGGGGGGGTAAACGTTAATATTTAACATTATACATAGTTATTGTCTGTTTTTTTCACCTGTATTATTATCATTCTTTAATTTAATATTATTTATTGTATCAGTATGCTGCTGCTGAAGAATGTGAATTTCCCATTGGGATTAATAAAGTATCTATCTATCTATCTATCTATCTATCTATTGTCTTTTGAGTGGTTTGTAACCACATATTGTCATACGCTACTATAACATAAGGAGTGCTTCACAGGTGTTTCTTTGTATAAAAAATACTAGGGAAGGTATGGCTTTGACACTGCCACTAATGTAATTTTTGTTTTATTTAGAATAGAGGAGAACACCCCGGAATACCAATGATGTAATTTCCGCTCCTGACGTCACTGAGTCAACCATTAGCTTCCTAACCTATAAAGCCTATTGCCCAACAGGAAGTCTCTGTTACATCTAGACCACACTTGCAAAAAAGACACAACTCTGTTCAAAACAAAGCATTCTGACAGCTTTAAGGAGATGTAATTCATTATGAATCTGCACATATGTCATTCACATACACTCAGCAATAAAAAGAAGCCATCCCACTCAAAAAGTTCTCAATCTGTATATACAGTATATTTGGTTTATACTGTGTATGTTATGATTTATATATAATTTTTAGCAACCTTATCAGTGCAGAGTGAATGATCCCAAACAATGGATTAAAAGGAATTGTTCCTAATTTTTCAAAATCAAAGTCATGAAAAAAAGCATGTCTTGAATTACACTAATGTGTATTGTTATAGTTATAAATAACTTTAATAAACATATTATTGTTGTTTACTTTTTAGAATTAGAATTCTATCAAGTTATTAAATATTTATTATGGTTATATTTGTACAGTATATTGTTATATTTCTATTTATAGATAGATAGATAGATAGATAGATAGATAGATAGATAGATAGATAGATAGATAGATAGATACTTTATTAATCCCAATGGGAAATTCACATTCTTCAGCAGCAGCATACTGATACAATAAATAATATTAAATTAAAGAATGATAATACAGGTGAAAAAAAAAAAAAAAAACAGACAATAACTATGTATAATGTTAAATATTAACGTTTACCCCCCCTGGTGGAATTAAAGAGTCGCATAGTTTGGGGGAGGAACGATCTCCTCAATCTGTCTGTGGAGCAGGACAGTGACAGCAGTCTGTCGCTGAAGCTGCTCTTCTGTCTGGAGATGACATTATTTAGTGGATGCAGTGGATTCTCCATAATTGATAGGAGCCTGCTGAGCGCCCTTCGCTCTGCCACAGATGTTAAACTGTCCAGCTCCATGCCAACAATAGAGCCTGCCTTCCTCACCAGTTTGTCCAGGCGTGAGGCGTCTTTCTTCTTAATGCTGCCTCCCCAGCACACCACTGCGTAGAAGAGGGCGCTCGCCACAACTGTTTGATAGAACATCTGCAGCATCTTATTGCAGATGTTGAAGGAAGCCAGCCTTCTAAGAAAGTATAACCGGCTTTGTCCTTTCTTGCACAGCGCATCAGTATTGGCAGTCCAGTCTAATTTATCATCCAGCTGCACTCCCAGATATTTATAAGTCTGCACCATCTGCACACAATCACCTTTGATGATCACTGGGTCTATGAGGGGTCTGGGCCTCCTAAAATCCACCACCAGCTCCTTGGTTTTGCTGGTGTTCAGGTGTAGGTGGTTTGAGTCGGACCATTTAACAAAGTCATTGATTAGGTCCCTATACTCCTCCTCCAGCCCATTCCTGATACAGCCCACGATAGCAGTGTCATCAGCGAACTTTTGCACATTGCAGGACTCCGAGTTGTATTGGAAGTCCGATGTATATAGGCTGAACAGGACCGGAGAAAGTACAGTCCCTTGTGGCGCTCCTGTGTTGCTGACCACAATGTCAGACGTGCAGTTCCCAAGACGCACATACTGAGGTCTGTCTTTAAGATAGTCCACGATCCATGCCACTAGGTATGAATCTAATCCCATCTCTGTCAGCTTGTCCCTAAGGAGCAGAGGTTGGATTGTGTTGAAGGCGCTAGAGAAGTCTAGAAACATAATTCTTACAGCACCACTGCCTCTGTCCAAGTGAGAGAGGGATCGGTGTAGCATATAGATGATGGCATCTTCCGCTCCCACCTTCTCCTGATATGCAAACTGCAGAGGGTCAAGGGCGTGTTGAACCTGTGGCCTAAGGTGGTGAAGCAGCAGCCTCTCCATGGTCTTCATCACATGTGATGTCAGAGCAACAGGCCGAAAGTCATTCAGCTCACTAGGACGTGATACCTTTGGGACTGGGGTGATACAAGATGTTTTCCAAAGCCTCGGGACTCTCCCCTGTTCCAGGCTCAGGTTGAAGATGCGCTGTAGAGGACCCCCCAGCTCCGATGCACAGACCTTCAGCAGTCGTGGCGATACTCCATCTGGACCCGCTGCTTTGCTGGCACGAAGTCTCCTCAGCTCTCTGCTCACTTGCGCTGTTGTTATTATGGGTGGGGATGTTTTTCCTATGCTGGTATCAGCAGAAGGATGTGTGGAGGGTGCAGTACTCCGAGGTGAGAGTGAGAGTGGGTTAGGGTGGTCAAACCTGTTAAAAAAGTTGTTCATTTGGTTTGCTCTCTTCACGTCTCTCTCAATGGTGGTACCCCCGCTTCGAGCTGCAGCCAGTGATGATCTTCATCCCATCCCACACTTCCTTCATGCTGTTATTCTGCAACTTCTGCTCCAGCTTTCTCCTGTACTGCTCCTTCGCCGCCCTGAGTTGGACTCGGAGTTCCTTCTGCACGCGCTTGAGCTCATGCTGATCACCGTCTTAAAAAGCCCTTTTCTTCTGATTCAAAAGGCCCTTGATGTCACTTGTAATCCATGGCTTGTTGTTAGCATAGCAGCGTACAGTTCTTACTGGAACTACAATGTCCATACAGAAGTTGATGTAGTCAGTAGTGCAGTCAACAACTTCCTCAATGTTCTCATTATGAGATCCCTGCAGGATATCCCAGTCTGTAGTTCCAAAAAGTTCTCTCAGAGTATTCTCAGCCTCCGGAGTCCACTTCCTGAATGATCGTGTGGTTGTAGGTAGGACTCTAACTTTTGGTTTATAGTGAGGCTGAAGCTGAACCAGGTTATGATCTCCTTTCCCAAGCGCAGGCAGCGGGGTGGCGCTGTATGCGTCTTTAACGTTTGCATACAGTAAATCAATAGTCTTATTTCCCCGGGTGTTACAGTCCACATACTGGGAGAATGCAGGCGATGTTTTGTCCAGCGTCACATGGTTAAAGTCTCCAGCGATTAGCACAAGTGCCTCTGGGTGCTGCGTTTGTAACTTAGCAACAGCGGAATGGATGATGTCACTCGCTGACTCCACGTCTGCCCGAGGAGGAATGTATACAATAACAACAATGACATGTCCAAACTCTCTGGGCAAATAGTAGGGACGTAAACTTACGGCCAACAGTTCGATATCCCTGCAGCAAGTGGAGATTTTGACGTTAACATGTCCAGAGTGACACCACCGTGTATTAACATAGAGAGCGAGTCCTCCTCCTTTGTGCTTACCACAGGTACTTGCATCTCTGTCCGCTCTAACTGTGCTAAACCCGGGTAGCTCCACGTTGGCATCTGGGATGGTGTTATTTAGCCACGTTTCGCAGAAACACAACAAACTGCATTCTCTGTAGGTCCTGACATTTTTCACCAGCGCAGCCAGTTCGTCGATCTTATTTGAGATTGAGTTTACATTCCCCAGAATCACAGAAGGCACCGAAGGCTTGAAACGCCACTTTCTCGCAAGCCGCTTCTTTTTTAGCTTAGTGCCGGCTCTGCTGCCACGATACCGCCTTCTTACCTCGTCGGGTAAATATGGAACCACACCGGCACTGGCATTTGTTCTCAGCGCCCGAAGTTGAGTACTTGAATAGGCGAGTCTCGGCGTGTTAAAATCCATGCCCACGTTGTAAAAGTAAGTGTGTCCAGGGAACGAATCCACATAAAATAAAGTAATAGGAGTGATCAATAAATAAAAATAGAAAAATAAAAGTAGAAAAGTACACATACATATACAGTCATACACGGAGCTGCTGAAAAGGCTGCCACTCACGGCGGCGCCGGATGCAAGATTGCTGATTTATGCATTTTTAAATAAAATAAACTCAGTTCTAAAATGCTAAGGCACATTTACATTCATTTGCTTAATATCTAAACTACTAGCTTTCTTTGAAAACATTTATCAAGAATTTTAAACTTCACTAAAACAAATGTATACCATTAGTCAAAATAAAATGCATACATAAATGTGAATGTATAAATCAGCTCATAGTCCATTTAAACTACCAGATTTGAAACAAAATATTACACAGGTAAAACTATATCAAAGGGTAAAATAGCAATAATCCTATATTTATGAGACCATATGTCATAGAAAGGGTCATATGATTGGTTGGGGTGGCATGGGGGCACCATTTACTGTTCAACTGAGAGAAACTAACAAACTAGAGCCAGACCTGCCCACACTGCATGCACATGAAAGTAAGAATTTCACTGTACTTTGAACATGTGACAGTAATGGCCCCAAAAAACGTCAATTTAGTTAGACTGAATATTCATGAAATCCATCCATCCATTTTCCAACCCGCTGAATCCGAACACAGGGTCACGGGGGTCTGCTGGAGCCAATCCCAGCCAACACAGGGCACAAGGCAGGGAACCAATCCCGGGCAGGGTGCCAACCCACCGCAGGACACACACAAACACACCCACACACCAAGCACACACTAGGGCCAATTTAGAATCACCAATCCACCTAACCTGCATGTCTTTGGACTGTGGGAGGAAACCGGAGCGCCCGGAGGAAACCCACGCAGACACGGGGAGAACATGCAAACTCCACGCAGGGTGGACCCGGGAAGCGAACCCGGGTCTCCTAACTGCGAGGCAGCAGCGCTACCACTGCGCCACCGTGCCGCCCATATTCATGAAATGCAGTTAAATATTCATAACTTTAAATGTGCATTGTGCAGTATGTTAAAATGTTCCATACATGTTAAATAAACAATAGTGTTTGTATTTTCACAAATTATGACATTGAGATAGCTTTAATAATTTTGCATATTTAGAATATTATCTTTCAGCACGTCATATAATGCAGTGCACAAGTGCAGATATCTGGGTGCCATGACAGCTAAACACTATTAAAAAAGTGTCTTTTCTGAACTTGGATTGTTAAGCTATTACAATTAATTGTTATTGATTTAAATGTGGTAAACTGTCCCGACATCAATTAGAGGTCATATTGCCCATCCCTTCTGAGAAGATGAGGACTCTTGCTTGTGGCTGGAGGTTTTGATGTTGACTGTATTTTAAATTGAATAGGGAGAAGAGTGAACTGCAGGATTATCAGGATTTTAATTGTCATCCTGAAAAAAACTTCAGATTCTTTTTGTGAAGCCTCATGAAAAGATGAAAGCAGCGCAAAACTAGCACGGTATGCTGCACATAAATTATTACATGTGTAACATCAGATGCGTGTGATTCATTCAATTCATCTTTGTTGACTTCCACTTATTTTAGTGAATCACACTGTACTGAAATCCCATTTACAGCTGTCCTTTTTAGATTTAACATTGCATTGCTAAATACAGATATTTTTAATAAGTGTGTGAATTTTTTATGGTTCTGTAATGAAAAAGAGTATGTTTGTTTTTCTTGACTCAATATCTGCTTTAGTGCAGAGGATAAAAAACAAAACGAAGGCAAAATTATGTGAAATATAACTAAATATGAAAAAATGTATTCATAAAAATGTTCTGTTGGGTTCTATACACACTATATACTATAATACACAGTAATATGTTCATATCAGTGGGTTTTTTCTTATTGTTTTTGCTATTGTAGTGTTTTGTTTTTCTGTTATTCTCAATTATTATTTATTATTTCGGCAATGAAGGTTGAAATTTCATCCAACACCTAGAGATATCTCCATGAACTTGATTTAAATGCACATATACATGTTTGTTTATCTTCAAATAAAATATACATATAATCAGATCTTTATATACATTTCCAAAATATTTTAAGATCATTTTGAATCATGTTAAGCAGATTTCAAACTGTTGTTAAAAGATGTTTACCATTTTTTAACCCTTCTAAAATATACTGCAGATATGTAAGTCACTTCTTGCTTATTTAGCAATATTAAATGAATTACAAATATTACTTCCTAACAAATAAAATTGTTAAATTTCCCCTTGGGACAAATAAAGTACTTTCTAACTAATACCAATTGCTTAAATAAGGATGTGCTTGAGCATTCAGGTGATTTTTCTTGAATGGCTGCAGGATCTCAGGATGCCATTTCTTTTGTATTTGTAACAAACAGATGGAATTTTTAATATAATTTAAAGCAGATTACAGGATAGCAACCTACACAGATGGAACTTCACAGATATCCTTTGAACAAAGTTCTAGAGAGTGGAGATAGAAAGCTGAATTAATATTTACTAAGCGGTGCATAACAGGGCCCTGAACAGCATGAAAACCAGCATAAAATGATCAACATGTTTACATGGTATAGACAAAGTATACAACATTGATCCTAGCAGTGGGCTAAAAATGAGTGGAAAATGTTAAAATACATTTAAACCCAAAACACGCACACAGAAGGAAACTTGAAATGTGCTAGTGTATTTGTGTCTCAAAGGTAGTGTCTTGTTGTATGGACTTACATGTGACCTCTGTGTGATACATGACCCCACCCCTTTAATAGTATTACCCAGAGTGCTGAGCAGTTGATACAAACAGGACAGTGTGAAGAAGCCACGTACTTTAGTGTTACACTTATTTGGAAGCTGAGGCAATGAATGAGCAGAAGGATCAGGGAAAGAAAAATAAACTGTACTTTTGGGTTAGAGAACCGAGTACCTGCTATTGAATTTGTGATGTGCAAGCCTTAGTGAATTCATGCTTCCTGTCTGCAACTGACTGCTAGAAATGTTACTGTTCTGATATTAAATTTTTTAAAAATTTTGTCTAAAGGAGGCGCAGCGACTAGCACTGGTGCCTCACAGCTCAGGTCACAATTTTGGCCACAATAATTGGGTCAACACAGTTGGCAGCTGCTTACCCAGCCATCAGGAACTCCTAAAAAACCCATTGCACCTGTCACGGATCTGGCCAGGATGTAATTATTATGGGGAGAGAGCGGACTCAGGGAATTTCCTCCTCTGGGTCACTAGGTGGCAACCCCCGGACTCCCACAGGGCCCCATGGGAGTTGAAGTTTTGAGCAAACATGTTGGATTTCGTGGGTGCCACCAGGGGGTGTTGGAAGAACAACTGAGCCTTTTGTTGTAGCACTTCCACCACACCCGGAAGTTTTGCTGGAAGAAGATCACTGGACACCAGGAGCACTTCTGGGTGCCCTAAAAAAGGAGCCAGCTGCCACTACTCCAGGAGGCAGAGTTGAGTGAGAGGGCAAAGCTTGCTGGATGAGGAGTGGAGGCGAAGAAGAGAGACAGAGAGAGAAGAAGAGCAAAGAACAAAGGACTGTGTACTTATTGTGCTTGGTGCTTTGTACTGTCTGCTGTGGGGAGCGAGGGAAAAGCGCTTCCCCACATGAATAAAAATGTGTTCTGTGCTGGAACTTACAGTCCTGCTGTCTGTTTGTGTCAGGTTTGGGTGGCTGGAGCGCCCTCGGCTGGTCACACACCATAATCATACGCTCAAAACTACTTCAGACTCTCCTTCCACACTGTCTTCAATGCATTTTGCTGATTGTGGTGAAAGTTCTGAACATCTGTGCGATTTCAGAGAACGCAAGGTGAACTGATTTCATTACAGTTCACTCATCATTATTAATGAGCATCAAGGAGTGAATATTTGTATACAGCTGAGTGTTATCATTATTCGAATTGGAATATAAAGGTCATGTTAACAGATGAAGTAAACACAATAACTATGTCATTTTTAAAAGAAGTACAGGAAAGGCAAGTCTTGAGCGATTCTACAGAGATGTGAATACCAGAAGTGTGATTCACCATCAAAGAAATTTTCTTACATGTTGTAAGTGAGATAAAGTAATATCCAAAAGTAAAGGTTCCTTTCAGTCCAGCATAATTATATGGACATTTTGTTATATTCACCAGCGTCAAAAACAGCAGTGTGGTCAATCACTCTTCCAGCATCCTTAAGATTCAAGAAGAGATGCAGGTAGAGGATCTAGAGAGTAGTCATCTATATTTGTGGGTCACACACTAAACAAATTAAAGTCCCATTTCAGCAAACAGCTTTTGCTCATTGAATGGCAACATTTGAATCTTTGCTAATAGCACTCCGTCAAATATGGGAAACCACACTGACTTTCCTGGAGTGGGAGATGATAACTGATGAAATTTCTCTACTTAAAGTTGCTATGCTAGAAAGAGGAAGTCACCTTGTGATACACTGATGCTGAATTATTACAAGATGTTTCTTCAACTGAAAGCAAAGATTTTGAGATCATTGAAGTTGAGAAAAATGTTATTCAGACCCTCTCCTTTGCACTGTTATCAATTTAAGGTATTTTGATTTTTATTGCCAGCCTACCTTAGCAACTATGAATACAATTGTTCTGTTTTAGGGGTTTTTGCACATGGAGAATTCAATTCTTCCATTCACTTTTGATTTTGCTTTGACATGGTTAAACTTATTTAATGTCTTACTTCATTTATTACAAGCTGTCATTTTGTTTTCATGAGCATTGTGACAACTCTGAAATGTGTGAAGCTATTGTCATACTGGTATAAAGGACAGCTTCATGCACTGTCAAGTTGTCCAAGATTGTGGATAAATGTTAAAACATGTCTGCTCTTTTACGTTCATTTCAGTTTAAAACATTTAGACCTTGGCAATAAGTTAATTTCCTTTGAGTTTTGTTTAACATGTTGAGCTTAGTTGTATGATATCCTTTCTAACTTAAGACTTGACTTCCATAAAGTATTTAGACTATGAGTTTTATGGATTTGTTTGGGTTTTGATACTTGATATTAAAGTTTCCCTAGCTTCTTTTCAACTCCGATTTCATTTCTTTCTAGCCCACCACTTTCTTTTCACATCTTTGTCAGCACACATCACACCAAGTGATAGAAATGGGGTACAAGCAAATGCACCTGAGATTCTACTCCAACATCCTGTGTTGCAGGTCAGTTCCCATTCAGCTCTGGTGAATGAATGGTAACTGGGCAGTGCTTGACAGGAAGATGGTTCACTGGGACTTAATGATACAGCCATTCTTTATTGAGTGAGAAGCCATAAGCAATTTTTAGTTGGCTTACTAACCGAATCATTGATTCTAATAGAACAAAAATGCAAAAGTGATCCACCAACTTTGATTTCTTAATCAGATGAAAATTCTACTTGTTGATTCTCAACAAAGAAAATAACAAGTGTGACACCGCACTGCAGTTTTATCTGATTTGACTATTACGAATTTCTTTATTGTAACATATGCCGGTTTTCATAAATGTACATAATTACTCTAACTAAATTGGTTTGAATACACATTAAAATTCATTCCATTGCAGGAATATAGAGAAAATAAGTTTGAAGAAATAATAAAGTAAAAAATGTTCATTAACGCATGTTCTGCAGCGATTTACATGAATCCATTGTAGCACTGTATAACCAGTAAAAACATATATATATATAGCTTACATTGTTCTTAATGTGCTGCTCACCTCAATAATTCCAATACATTTTATACATTTATAGGTTTCAATTAGCCCAGTTTGTATTTATTTTTCATACAAATGTGCTATTTTATTTCATGCAATTAATATAATTTTAAATACAAATATGTAAAATTATCTTGCTACAGGATACACAGCCACATAAAAAGTGCCCCTACTAACTGCCCCTTTCACAATGTGCTTAAAATAGCTAAACTAGACAATCCTCTTATTTTCAATAAATTCATATTGGGAGAGGGCAGGGAGTTAAATATCTTATAATTCCTTTAATTCTAAACACACCCAATTGTGCACATTCCTGCACAGAGTCAGTACTGCAAAAATGATAACAATAGAGAGGCTGTCAAACCTACATTAGAAGGGTGATTCCATACATAACCATTTTGTCTTTTCATCCCTCATAATAGAGTCATTGTGCTTTGAATAAAAGCAAGCAGTGTCAGAAGCAACAAATGGACATGTAACTTTTTGACAAAAGACTTTCTGTATTTTCACTTACTGTTGTATTTAGCTGTATCCCCTTTTTAATGCTCTATAAATATTTAGATAAGTAGTGACCTTCGTCAGTTTTGAGAAGAATTAAAAAAATTGTTTGATTTAATTTATTAAAATTTTGCATTATATCATGTCAACGTTTTCTGAATGTAAAATAAAAATAATAATAATAATAATATTCTCAATTCCTTTAAATCTATTTGAATGTCATATGCAGTTATAGCCTACCCTAGTGCAAGAAAGTTACCAGTTTTGGACAGAGCACCAGTGTATACATACACACGCTCACACTGGGGCAGTTTAGAATGGCTCAGAAACCTAACACACACAGGTTTTTGGGTTGTGGGAGGAAAGCTAACTCAGATATTTGCAGAATTTGCAAATTCCAAGCAGAAAATGACTGTGTCCATATTTGCAACCCAGTGACTGTCTTGATCATGAAGAGAGGAGAAACTGAGAGGTGTAAATATAAAGAGCAATGTGAGGGATGTGTCAAGGGTCAAAACATTAAATATCTGAGATTAACAACAAAGTCACTAAACTAACAAAAGTCAGTTTCAGAATATTCCTGAAAAGATTTTTGGTCAAGAACCTCCTTTATTCTTTCATATGTTGGTTTTCCTTCACACAAATAAAGACTGGGCATCCTTCAACACATGGCTAGTTCTTAAATAGGCAGCAACCATGATGCCACATGTCATAAAACTTGGACGTACGTAGCTTGATAGCAACCAAGACACAAAATGCACATGATTAGCACATCACTGTGATTTATACTTTAAACAGTTGTCCAGATATATATGATTTTTTGCTATATTTATGTATATTACTAGCCACTGAACCTGTCAAAGACAGGCCTGTTGCTCTGACATCACATGTGATGAAGACCATGGAGAGGCTGCTGCTTCACCACCTTAGGCCACAGGTTCAACACGCCCTTGACCCTCTGCAGTTTGCATATCAGGAGAAGGTGGGAGCAGAGGATGCCATCATCTATATGCTACACCAATCCCTCTCTCACTTGGACAGAGGTAGTGGTGCTGTAAGAATTATGTTTCTAGACTTTTCTAGCGCCTTCAACACAATCCAACCTCTGCTCCTTAGGGACAAGCTGACAGAGATGGGATTAGATTCATACCTAGTGGCATGGATCGTGGACTATCTTAAAGACAGACCTCAGTATGTGCGTCTTGGGAACTGCACGTCTGACATTGTGGTCAGCAACACAGGAGCGCCACAGGGGACTGAACTTTCTCCGGTCCTGTTCAGCCTATATACATCGGACTTCCAATACAACTCGGAGTCTGGTGGTGGATTTTAGGAGGCCCAGACCCCTCATAGACCCAGTGATCATCAAAGGTGACTGTGTGCAGATGGTGCAGACCTATAAATATCTGGGAGTGCAGCTGGATGATAAATTAGACTGGACTGCCAATACTGATGCGCTGTGCAAGAAAGGACAGAGCCGTTATACTACCTTAGAAGGCTGGCGTCCTTCAACATCTGCAATAAGATGCTGCAGATGTTCTATCAGACAGTTGTGGCGAGCGCCCTCTTCTACGCAGTGGTGTGCTGGGGAGGCAGCATTAAAAGGAAAGACGCCTCACATCTGGACAAACTGGTGAGGAAGGCAAGCTCTATTGTTGGCATGGAGCTGGACAGTTTAACATCTGTGGCAGAGCGAAGGGCGCTCAGCAGGCTCCTATCAATTATGGAGAATCCACTGCATCCACTTAATAGTATCATCTCCAGACAGAAGAGCAGCTTCAGCGACAGACTGCTGTCACTGTCCTGCTCCACTGACAGATTAACATTCAACATTATACATAGTTATTGTCTGTTTTTCACCTGCATTGTTATCATTCTTTAATTTAATATTATTTATTGTATCAGTATGCTGCTGCTGAAGAATGTGAATTTCCCATTGGGATTAATAAAGTATCTATCTATCTATCTATCTATCTATCTATCTATCTATCTATCTATCTATCTATCTATCTATCTATCTATCTATCTATCTATCTATCTATCTAATAGAATAATTTTAAAATGTTTGCTATCTCTTGCCATATGTGTACCTCCAATGCCTTTCCTCTGTAGTCTGAACATCTCTTCATTGGTGCTCCCTCTCTCAAGCACATTCCTGTAAAACTGGAACAGGTCATTATTTTTGAGGCACTTTTGTCGCCTTCTGTCCAGTTTTATATTTTCTGTCTTTGAAAGGGACTCTCCCAATGTGTCTCCTATGCCCCTTTTCTTAAATATGTCTCTGACGTTCTCACTTCCTCATTCAATAATATCACCAAAGCCAAACCGACCAATCAGATTGCTCTGAGGGACTGGATACCCAGACCTTAGTTATTATTAATTTTATAGCACATTGCGTGCTTTCCCCACAGACTTTGTAGTGCTGGCTGAGAAAAACGTTCATCTTATGTTTTAATGCAGAATTGAGAAAAAGAACTTTATGATATAACAAGTCAGTAGTGACCAATGCTGTACAATGGCAAATAATGTGAAAAACATCCATGGAAAAAGAAAAAAAAATCTTATGTTACAAGTGTAGCGTAATCCATATGTTTGTTATCCAGTTGTTTGCTGAAATTATTCATTTAAAAAACATTTTTTTCCTAAAATAATGCTATTTACGTTTAGCCTCTACCTAACTTAGAGAACTATCTACTATACAATAAAACACTAAGGCCTGTGTGTCCATTCTCATAGAGCAATCTGATTGTTCAGTTTGTCTTTCTTAACATGGCTTTCTCATAGCTTCATTTTAGTGTAACCCTGATATTCTGTATACGCATTTAATTTTTTTTTTTTTTTCATGGCTCCAAAATCCGTACTAACCCTTACTTTCTCTTTCTGGTTTTCTGTGGTGATGATCTGTGCCACCACCACCTGATCAAGGCACCATGCAGTCCCTACTTTGATGGATTGAAGACCAGAGGTCCACATGACCATCATCGTCTAAGCCTTCCACGTGAAGCATGAAAACCATGAGGACTGATTGAGATCATTTATGTCAGGTAGAGGGGGCTGGGAGGTCTTGTGGCCATGGAACCCCTTCAGATTTTGTTTTTTTCTCCAGCCCACTGGAGTTTTTTTTTTTTTTGTTTTTCTGTCCTCCCCGACCATCGGGCCTTACTTTATTCTTTGTTAATTAGTATTGTCTAACTTTATCTTTATATATTTTTTTCTTTCTTTTTTTCATTTTCCATCTTGTAAAGCACTTTGAGCTACATCATTTGTATGAAAAATGCTACATAAATAAATGTTGTTGTTGGTGGTGGTGATGTGACATAAGAGGAAGTGTGAGTATAAGATGCAGAAGAATTAATAAAGGTGCATGCTGAGAGAGTCGCTGTCAAAGGCAGCAAGTATAAAACTGAGCAGGAGGTGAAATGAAAATAGTAACAGAATCTCAGAAACAGGCTTTGTAGGACCGTGCTCACAATAGGGAACACTGGTGAACAGAGGTTCAGGCACATGTGTATACAGAATAAAGGGCATTGAAGATACACATAGGTAAACAGATAACACACATTTTTAATTATTAATTATTCTGTTACCTGTCTTTGTCAGGTGCAGTAGCTAGTACGATATAAAACACCCATATTTTAAGTGGTTCTTCATGTAGAATAAATGAGCAGTTAAACTAAAAAGATTCATCACAGGCCTGGCATGCTTACTTTAGAATTAACATTAATCGGTTTGGCAAACTGGTGAAGAGATCCTACTGAAAAAACAGATTTTATTCTAATTTGAGACAATATAGGACATCTCTTACACACTGAGTATTGAATGATGGATTACGATTTTTCCAGTTGAGTAAAATAAGTGCATGTAATGTAGTATTGGACATTATATCAGATTTTTCATAGCACGATATTATTCCTGTCTGACATTACTCTAACAAATGTTGTTAAAGCATTAGGAGTGATTTAGATCCAAGGCTATATGAGGCAAAATGTTTGCTCAAAATGGTTTGAGTATAGAGCATTCTCATAACATGTACCCTCTCTATGCAGACACTTGATGACGTTGCCTATTGGTTGGATTTTACTGTACAGTATTTTAGACAACTTGAAATTAGATGTACAGTACGTGAATGAAGTACTATTTTTAGTTATGTTTTATGTTATTGATTTTAATTAAAAGCTACTAACAATCCATACAATCAAATCAAACTTAAGAAGAGAGAGTGCCAGCCAACAAAGCAAATCTTTGAAGCACCAAGGAAGAAAGAGTATCCTTTTCCCCAATATAGAGGCTAATTCTAAAATTTTATTGATTAAATCCTGACATATTTTTAAAAAGTTTTGAACAGATTCTCTAAGTGATAATTTGATTTTTTTCCAATTTCAAATAGTATAGGACATCCATTACCCACTAACTTATAACAGGTGGGTTGGGATTCTTCCAGTTGAGCAAGATAGGTCTATGTGCTAGCTGTGTGGTATAAGTGATTACAATCAATTTGTCCTTCTCTACTTTAAGCCCATCTGGGAGTACACCAAACTCAACTGTTAATGGATTAGGATTGATTGTGACACCAATGCTATCTGATAGGCAATCAAAGGTTTTTGTCCAAAGCAATGTTAATTAGGTGCACACCCAGAACATTTCGCCCAATGAGGCGGGAGCTTGAAATGCAACATTCACAGGTTGAATCTTGCCCTGGAAACATTTTGGATAGTTTTAATCAATATATATACGCTTGAGAGAAGAATAATTGAGTGCTTTACACATATGTAGCTAGAGTGTATTCTGTGCATGGCTGCCTTCCACTCCTTTTCTGAAATGTTCAGTGAAAGATCCTTTCCCCATCGTGCCCTGGGATCTTTGAAAGGAAGGGACTTTAAAATAGTTTTATAAATTGTGGAGATGCTATCTAAGTCTTCAAGACTCATCAATATTTCTTCTGGAAAGAAATAGGTGGAAGGTGAATAAAATGGGGCAGGTACCATTTAGCAAAGTGTCCCAGACATTTTCTAAGCATTAAATGTGTGAGAGGGTGGAAAAAAGTGGTTGTTATATAGAGGTGCAATAGATAAGAGCTTCTCTGTCTTAAAGTGCTTCCTACATTGGTTCCATATTCAGAATAAATGAAGGGCAATTGGATTATTAGTGTATTGATGATAGTTAGTATTTAATGGAGCACAGAGCAGGGAATATAAAATAAGTACTCAAGATTTTAATTTTATTGTAGATCAGGCTTGTATATGTTCATTAACTTGTGTCGATGTCCAGGTCTTTATGGCTTGTATATTTGCTGCCCAGTAATAAAATTGAAAGTTAGGTAGTACTATGCCCCATTCTGCTTTAGATCGTTGTACAGTTGCCCTTTGAATGTGTGGATGTTCGAATTCCAAATAAATGAGGTTATGATTGAATCTAATTTCTTTAAAAAAGATTTGTTAATGTATATGGGGATGGTTTTAAATAGAAAAAGAAACTTGGGAAGGATGTTTATCTTAACAGTGTTGATTCTCCCTGCTAATGTGAGAGGTGTACCATCTATTCAAATCTTGTTTACATTTTTGCATGCAGAAAACAAAATTTTGTTGAAAAAGATCTTTATATTTATATGTGTTACTTACCCCTAGATATTTAAACTGATCTGCTAAGATAAATGGGAAGGTGTCCAGTCTAGTATTGTGTGCTATAGAGTTCATTGGAAAAACCACGCTTTTATTCAAATCTATTTTGAGTCCGGATATCGTTTGAAAATCTGCTAGTGTTTTTAGGACTGCTAATTTAGGACAGATATATTCAGTACCATGTCATCTGCATATAGTGATATTTTCTATTCAAGTCCTTCTCTGAAAATCCCCTTTATCTCTGATGCATTTCAAAAGTAAACAGCCAATGGCTCAATGGAGATTGCAAAGAGCATTAGTGATAGGGGGCATACTTGTCAAGTACCATGTTCTAGTTTGAAGAAGTCCAAAATAATGTCATTAATGCAAGCTAGCAATGGACAGTATGTTTGGGCCGAACCCAAATTTGTGCAATGTGGTGAATAGGCAGTCCCAACATAATTTTTAGTTAAACTGTGGCATGCTTGACACATACTAAACTGACATGTTTATTTTATTATCCCAAAGATCATCAAGATTTAAATTCCTTAACATTTAATCATATACTCCAGAGATGGATCTAGATCTTCATCCAACTAGTCAGCATCACCTTAGTGACAGATATTCATGAAAGATGAGGGACAGTGGGTCCTTTGCTTCTGACAAAGTTTCTAATTTGCCTATAAAAGTAACAGTTCAAAGGACACAAGCAGTTGATCAATTTAGAGATCTCTGTCAATTTCTTAGCAATCCAGTAGTTTCCCATTTAAGCCTGTCAGTTTATTTTTGGTTTACTTTAACCTATGCAATATTCAGTCTATAGAAGTTACTAGGAATCTAAACATTTTGAGGGTTCTACATTGATAAAAATTCAATTTCTGTGTATGCTCCCTGAAGTTGTGTCACATAATACCATATATATGTGCTACTGACTTCAGGCTAGAGCCATCTGCACCAGCTCCCTGCACCTTTTGTTTTAAGGCAGCTTCTCAGCAACCTCTCTATTATGTTCTTTTCTGGGACTGTGTACTGTTTGGTGGCCAAGATTCCACTTCTAGAATTCCCACTAGAACGTGGATCAAGCATCCCTAGCAAATAAAAATTACATTTTAAAAAAAAAGTAATTTTAGACAAATCTGCAACCTTTTATATGCCAGAGGCGAATTAAGTCTCAATAATTAACTCTCATATGTTTCTGAATATGCAAATTATCTTTCCAACACAGCTATAACATTGTATAAGCATAAATATGTTATCCATTCAGCCATCACCTTGGGAAGAAATTTACAATGTTAGAATTTGAATTGTGCTCACTCTAAGAAGTTAAGATTTGAAAATAACATATCAGATGCCAAGCAAATGGATGCCTCAAGTTGAATACCAGAGAAATCACTAATATTACAAAACTCATCATTATTCCTGATGTACTTATTCATGAGGGCTAAAAACTCATAAAGACTTATTTTCAGAGGAAAGATCTGAGAATAATGTCACAGAATATGAATGTGATATCGGCTCCTTTTTTTTTTCTTCAGAAATGTAGCCATTCCCAAATACAAATACAAAAAAACTGCAAAGAGTGAAATTAAATTAAAAAACACATTTTAATTTAAGGCTACTTTGCCACATTTATGTAAATGTAGAAGTAATTATTGGTCATTATTATGTTCTGAAAAGACAAACCAAAGCTGTTTTTTTTTTACTTTGTTTCAAAATGTACTGCTGAAAACAACAATATTACAAAACTTAAAAGAGAATGAGTGGATAAAACTAATCATAAAATTTTAAATGGAACTTGTTTAGCCTTATGATTCAAGTTTATTTAGGACTAAACAGTGAAAAAATACTAATAATAATAGTGATAATAGTGTACTCTTTCTGAAAATGTGAATGTTGAAATCATACACCCAATGAACAATAATAAATGAATACCCAGCTTCAGTTCGAAACACTCAAGGGCAGTAAAAATAAGTGATGTACATTGCTGATTAATTCAGTGGTAAACTATTTTTTAGCACAAGTCTGCAAATTGCTTTTGCAAGAGCATCTCAGTGGGTTTGACAGATACAGGCTATACGTAGAAGTGGATTTCACTCTGAACCTGTTTAAAAATATGTTTGCCAATGAAATGTTAACACTGCCATACTTGCACACTACTAACCATATACAGTATCATTCTATCTGTTTTTGGTAAATGTGTACTCCAGTGCTGGATAAAATGGTTATCAAACAGGCTTTCAAAAATGCTGTGTGCCTTTATTAAAGAAGCAATTACCTTGTTAAACAAATTTTAATAACACATCAAAAAGTCAATTTTTTCAGTGAAATCTGAAGTTTTTTTATTTCAAAATATCAATATGTAACAGCAAAAATGAATTGCACATAAGAAATAACAAACACAAATAGTGTCCATAATCCACCCTGCAATTATGTTGTATATAAAGGCAAATCCAAAAGAAAGAATATTTTAATTAATTAAAGACCAGAAGGAAGAGAGAATACAGCATCTGAGGAGAAGAAACCAAAGAATAGTCAAGAAACAGGCAAGGGACTGAAACGAGGCACAATCAAAAAGCAATCAGGGACAAACCCAGAATGAAAAACAATAAATATTTCAAGAAGTAATTATGATTTATATTCTTTTACCTAAGTGATGCTAACATTTAAAGGCATTTTTGAAATTTTTTTAACAACTGCAAAAGCTTGGATGCCTGATGCTGCACAATGCCATCTTAAACAGACACAATGATTCTCAAATACATGCTCTGGGCATTGCTGCCATTTAAAACATGGTCAGTGACAAAAAAGTTAAGCTGAAAATAGTGTCACAAAACACTATTAAAAAATCAATAATATTAAAAAAAACAACACACACAGGAGATGATGATATCCTAGCAAAGAGGGGTAGATTTCAGGAGATACTGAAACAAATGACATGTGGAGGGAAACTGGTTTATAGGGAGACTTACACAGCAACGAATAGAAAATTGAACCTGGCTTTCTGACAGGTAGAGGAGATATGAATGAGATCACAGAGAAACTTTGAGCACAGTGCAGAAAAAGGAAGAAGAGAAGTACCAGACAATGAGCAGGGGTTGAATGGTAGTAGAAGGACTTCTGACAGTTAATTTTACAGCCTGACGTAGTTTGAAGGATTTGAAAACATCATTTTCTTTTTACGTTGTTTTTCAATGGCATCTACAAGGATCAACATTGGTTTTTGCAATATTATGTGTTCTACCCATTGCCATGTGAGTTTTCTTCCAGTGCTGCAATTCACAAGCTAATAAGATAGGCAGGTGAATCTCCATTGCCTTAGTGTAAATTAGTGTTGGAGTATCTGAGACCACCCTATGACCGATTGCTATTGTTTTCAGTACTATATTGTACTTTATGCTGACATTGATACAAAACAGGTGTAACATTAAAACCTTATGCTGTTAAATTTCTTTCTATTTATATAAACCCACAATTTCCTATGTTGTTCAAAAATACTGTAAATAAAACTTCATATAAGCATATTTGTAATGCTTAGTAAGATAGCACGCTGAGCCATGACTGCAGCAGAGACAGAAATACAGTAATATGTTGTAACCAAGCAGTGACTAGTCCACTGCATCTCATTTCTAAAAGTTATATTCAGTGTAATGGTCAAAATAGTCTATGAGCTTGGTCCTTTTAAATATCATTCCTGCATGTTTGTTCTCTTAATACTATAACTAAGATTAGTAAAAAAAGATAAGTAACAAGCCAAAAATAGTGATGCCACAACAATGACACTTGGAATGCAAAAGAAGGCTCTGCTCAATATCTGTCTGGTGCTTTTTTATGGTGTTTCGGTTAAACAAATGCTTCATGCACCTTAAACTTGGTTTTCTTTTCCAGGGAGAGATAAGTTTGTTTTTTTTTTTGCCACAACTAGCTTCTCCAGTGCTTCAAATTCAACATTCTCAATTTAAAGAAGACCCTTCTGACAAGTTGTAACCTTTTAAATGTGAAAGCCAGAAGATAGCAAGGACTTCAATGATAGTTTCAGAGAGAAATTATGAGAGTGGAGTTGGTGAAGGAAGACGGCATAGGAGACTCATTTCCTGTCATTGAAATTGCCAAACACTGTCAAACTCAGAGTGTCTTGTGCTTTTGCTGTAGCTGAAAGAATTCACTCTACCAAGCAGCATTCGCAGAATGATAAAAAGAAATATAGTTGTAGCTTCTGGTATAATGAGAGAGCTGGTATGGAACAAAACATATAATGCTATAAAGAAACTAATCAGCAAAGGTATGCTCTGTCAAAAGATGAAGGACACACAGGTAGGTGGTGGCCTTTTTTGAGAATCAAGTAATACATAGTAGTATTAATGGCTGTATGAATACAGTGGATCTGGGGAAAGAAGTGTTTAGAATAGGCAAAGTTAAGGGGTGAATTAAGAAGACACCATATACAGATGCAATCTGAATATCAAAGAGTCAAAAAATTGATGGAGCAAATTCAACAGGACAAATCCTGTTTCACTAATTTACTGGGATATTACAAGGAAGCACTTTTTAATTGTATTTTCATAAATAGCTCAAGTGTATGTATCAATACAATTTCTGCTATAAGAGCCAGTGGTACGCAGCCCCACAAGGTATTGCAAAAAACAAGTAATAAACTTCCCTCAGTAATTGAAATTATTATTCACATGTTTATAAAAATCCTTAGCTTTGTCTTCTTAAGCATTTTTTTATCATATGCTCAGTGTAATTACCTATCTAATAAAACATCTTGCTCCTTGTAGTATGTGAAACTGTCTTTGTGCTGACTGAAGGGCCCTGCACAGTGTTCTGTAAAACTCTAGGTAAGTGTGCGTATGTGCAACCTGAAATTCCCAGTTTAGCGATGGAGCCTGAATGTATTTTCCCATGTTGAAATGAGCACTGCCTGTTGTTATTGTTTTTAAGTGCATACTTCCAGCTAGATTTTTTCCCATTGAAGAAGTAGCATCTACTTCTTCAAAGGCAGCCACAGTGATCTGAAAAAAAAAAACAAAAAAGAGATCAATATTGGGAATTCATCATTCACAAGACATTACTGCGCATGTTGATTTTTTGCTGAGGATGACTATGCTAAATTGGAAAAAGCCACTAAGGAAGTCTATATGTGCTCCTTCCATTTTGTAGGAAAGAAGAGAACAGTAGGATGTTCCTTCTTCAAAGAACTACAAAATCCTGGTGCAGAATGAACAGGTATATATGGAGAAAATCATGTTTTCCATTGCAAACACCTCGCTGCACATAAAATGTTGCTGCTACCAGACGTGCAGCGTGTAGTTGGAGTTGTCCAGTGTGCGAAGTCTGCATTTTCTTTACATGTTATTGTGGGTGGTCATTTTTCACATCAAAGAAGTTTGATTCTAAATTTGATACAGTATATTCATTTTTCAATTTAGGCAGTTCTTAGCCAAAATACATTCCTGAGCAGTGAGTGGTTGAGAAGCTCTTGCTTTTTGTGGCTGTATTTTGTCAGATGATGATGATATTACAAGGTATCACAATGATCTGATGCCAATTGAGATAGACCAGGCACCAGTATCCTATTATTTTATTGTCTGTGATGTGATAGGTATGTGAAAAATGAGTGAAAGGTGTTTTGCACCTATAGGGACAATCTGGTATGGCTTCACTAGAATTTTCATGTCAGAAACGTCCCTGATAAGTATGTCTATTCTGTGCTTGAATAACATTCCATGCTGCGCTGGTTATTACCTTGCACCCATTTCTGAAAGGACAGATTCATGGCAGATTAATTATTATGAAAGTTAATGGATTAATAAATCCATGGATTGATTTAGTGAGTATTTAATAATCTCAACCGCTTTGCATGGAAAATCAATCCATTGATTTTTAATTAATGGTAAGGTTGCAGTTCTATCCATAAAACTAAATAAATCCAGCATGGTAGATTTAATGTCAAAAATAGTCTTACTTTATTTCTTGCAATTGTTTCATTATTTTTAGTTCAGATTCCTTTGAAACAAAGATCCAATGTATCTGACAACTTAAGATGCTGGTGGCTGCTGTACGTGTGTGCATGAGCACCTGATAAGGAACAAGGAAACCGGTGATGTCATCAAAAGTTGACTTCAAATCAGTTATGTAAACATGGAAACGATACATATTATTCAAATAATACTGAAACTAAAAAAATAACAATATAATAATAGCATTAACTATTTCCAGAATGTAACATGAAATCAAAAACATCAGATTTGGTAATAGTAAGTTATCTTTTGTTAGGTGACCAATTGTTCAGAAAACTGTATACATTTTTTTTAATCACAGTCAATCACAATTTCAAATGTGGTTGAAATGATATATAGATGATTAAAGAACAAATGTAACAAATATATTAACAGACTTATACAGTTTAGCATATAGAGTGGAGGAAAAAGGATTATGAATTCTTTAGAATGGTGGCACAGTGGCAGCGCTTCTAATGAGACCATGGTACATATTCTGGGTGCTCTCTGCATGGAGTTTGCATATTCTCCCCATATGCATGTAGATTAACACCGAAGAAATGATCACCAAAATACATTGTTTTTATCCAATCCAATGGATAACAGGAAGTGTTCATCCTGATTTACAGTCATGTCAATGACGTCATATGGTGGGGGTGCCCATGTGAAAAACAAAATCGTGACATGGTGTAACGCTAAAAATGTACAGCTATCTCAGAACATCTTAAAATTCAAAATAAATTCCAGAATGTAATTCCTTGGGTATCAAAATCCTAGAATAGGCATATAGATTGTCAAAACATTTTAGGAAGGAGTGTGAGAAATTAAAGAATGATACCAGTCATAACAGAAAATGTTGACACTGTTTAGCGAATTGTAATCAAATAGTGATGGTTCATTAGATAGCAGGCACTGTAGGGATAGGCTATGGGTAAGTTGAATCCATTCTTCATAAAGACTTAAAGTTGAGGAAGCTGTGTGTATGTGGAGTCCCCATAATACTGACACCTGAAATGAAGCATCACAACATCCAGTTTTCCAATGTGAATGTAAAAGTAATGAGTTTGGACTGGGAGAAAGTTATGCATTTCATAACTTGAGATGAAACACTGATACATCATTAAGACTCAGAATGGAAACAACAATTAAAAAATGGAAGAATTGTGATTCCCCATCAGCAAAAAAAATCCAGATCTAAGCCAGTAATAGCACAATCAAATGTGCAATAAATTATAATGAAGAAGATGCAGTCCATTTTGTATCATAACTAGTTAATATTACCAGATTTAATTTGGAGTTTGGGTCAGTCAGTCAATGAAAAGTAGAGGAAAAATGTTGATCTGCTCTGTTTCATTAAAATGTCTGTGTTCCCATGGCAAGGTTGGTAAAGGCTGCTCTGTAAACCAAGGGGGTCTAAAGAGATGCCATAGCTACCCTATTTTCAATATCGTGTCCTATGTCATTTTAGCTTGATGCCCAATCTGAAGGCTTACCTCTGTGTGACACATAATGCCAGTAATGAAGAGGCCATGTCAGCTACATACGTAAGAAAAAATGTTTTATTTGAGTGGCATAGAGATTCTAACAAATGAATCAATGTTCAGTGGGATTCCGTTTAAAAGAAAAAAAAACTATTTGGTTTTACTTTTTTTTTGTGTGTCTGGCTTAAAACTGGTTTATTAACTCTTGTACGTACAAATTTATGTATTTGTATATGTTAAAAAATTAAGAACTTCTCCATTTTATTTGAAAAATGTATTTTATGGAGATAATGATGTCATTGCCTGGTTTTGCTATTTGTAGAATTGCATTTGAATATCATAAAAACCGCCTTGTGTTGCACTCAGCTTTGTTTCTTTACGCAGCCATTCAAAGGGAGATGCCCCTTTGGCCTATGGTACCACTACCACACAAGCAGAGAGAGAAACATGTCAACGGATGAGTATGTGAATTTCTAGATTCTCTTAATAGGCCAAAGTAATATTTGTGCATTTCTTAACTGTTAAAGAAAATACATTTTTTATTAATGCTAGTTGACTCATTTTGCTCATTCTACCTTTGTAACTGACTACCCTGCATCACTTGCTGCCAGGCCTTTTCCTCAAAAAATGTTCTCATTCAATTCTGTACACCTTTAAAATATCATTTACATTGGTGTCATTGACCGAGTTTCTACTTTCATATTATTCTTAATACAGTAGATAAAAGACATCCACATGAAAAGTTGTACAATCCACAAATAAAGCTAATCTTGCCAGCTCTGACAATAATGATAAGCACTCAGTGCTGCAAGTGTAGCATACTGTACTTCTCCTGGGTAATAAACAAAGTGCTTTTTTGTGCTTTCACAGCAAAATGGGTAATTTAACTTTATTTTGCATAGCATTCTTTTGTGGCCTAGCCCTGAAGCTCCATTGAGTCTAATGTATACATTCAGGTAGAGATTTGCATTCTTGCAGAAATCATGTGATATCCACAGGACTTGATAATATGGGCCTAAGTTACAGAGATGTAAGCAGCCATGGGTGGTTAGACCTTAGGTATGTGCTCATGAGCAGGTGGTGACAGCATAAACGAACCTGTGAGAAAACTGCTTTTTGAAAAGTGAATAAATTAACTGCCATCGATATTTTAATCAATAGTGTTTTTACTGTAAAAGTACATGCAGCTGGAAGAGAAGAAAACAAAAGCATTGTCATGTCTATGATAAGATGGAATCTTTTGTTCTTTTTTAAGCTGAGTTTTCAAATCAGTTATTACTGTGTGGTGAATATATGTAATTGTTTTTAAAAGTGATGGCTGGTTTGTTTTTCCCCTTTTAGATTCTAATGTTTAAAGAACTCAGTTAGGCTATGTGCTCATTTCATATGCCATTTAGACGGGAGAACAGGAATGTATTTAGGAGCTGGATGGAGCTTTCACGGAAGTGGGAGAAAGTTGGAGGGAGCAGCCGGATATTTTTCGGGAATGGCTGAGAGTAGGATCAAACTTTGTTGGGAGCAGCCAGGATTGAGATCAAAAAATCAATACCTTGCAGACCTCATCATCCAGATAAAAGACCTCTCAGCTCTATTGCATACTAAGGATAGCGTTCTTGTGGTGACAAAATGGCGCAGTGATTTTCAGCAGCCATGCACTCTCTGTGCGGTTTATTAGTTATTGCATCAGTTCTTTCCACCAGTCCATAGAATTTCTGAAAAATTAGTTGGTGACACTAAACTGGTTTGGTCTGAGTGAATAAGATGTGTTGTGTGTCTTGTAATGTACTACATTCCCATCTCTGGATGATATTCATCATATATCCATATCTGCTTGGATACGTTTTGGCTACCTAGTCCCCTGCACTGGAAAAGTAGGATCAGAAAATGGATGGATGGATAGACAGATGATCAGTTGCTATGTATGGTAATAAAATTGTATATATTTTCCTATTTCTAGTTGACTTTGCAGTATGTTTCTCATCAATTAAATGTTCATTCTGAATCACTGTGCATTGCTAAAGTGAAGCCTACACAAACACACAGAGAACAAATAGCAGAAAACTATGCAGAAGCTAAATATACAGCATATTCTGGAACATATAGGATTTAGTCACACCAATGCTCACCTGCTACTCCCTAGCATGTTACAAAAACAGCATCAAAGTTAAATAATACGCCATGGTTTATTTTGCTGAAGGCTGAGGGAATAAAAATGAATGAATGGCACAGAACATTATCTCTTCAACATGCAGATAACATTTTGACAAACTGTAGAAGAGTTCTGCCAACAGATGTTCTGTCAGCAGGGGTTCGTATGCTGAATGACAATGCTGGGCCAATGATGGATAAGCATGCAACAGTTGACCTCTAAGGCTGTCCATCACTCACCATACTGGCGTATACAGTACACAGGATCCTTTTTCATCATACATTAGCCTTCTTCTAATACAGTGTTGCCTACAAGACACAACAAAAGATAATAAAATATTATCTAAATTAGTGGAAGCTGCACTTTTTATAGACACAGCGCCCACTTTGTGAAGGCAAAGAGAATGTAGTATGTGTCAGAGCAGCACGGCACCCAGCATACTGACAAGACCTCCTATAACACATGGCAGCACTGAAGTAGCCATGCATCTCTTACAGGAAAAGAACTAACAACTCAAACGGGATATATAAAACCAGCATATTAGAAGAGATAACCCAATCAGCCTCTTTAGAATTAAAACCACTAAAATCTCTTATCGTAACACTTTCAAGCTGTAAGTATCTTATTTTTCATAGCTGTTTGTAATGAGTTTTACCATGAAAAGTACTTTTATAAAGCAAGTACTGACCAACTCAGCTGCCAAGGTACAGCATTATGCTTATACCGGACATCAATGTTTTATTTCTTTCTTTTGTTTTACATTGTCTGGAATTCAATGGGGGTATGCCAGGCTACAGCCTTTTACCAAAATCCAGAGTCACTAAAGTGAATTTCACCTACTTAACATTGCCTACCTTCCACAGCAAAAGCACCAACAGTGCATATTTGAACTTGCACTGCAGCACATTTATTTCTTTACTCAGAAAATTCAGAGCCAAACTTTGATACTACATTTTGTGTGCTGGGAAATGCTGTACATATTGTACTATGTGGCATTATGAGGCTTTGCAGATTCTTGAGGGGTCTGCTGTAGAGACGTTGTTAAAAAAAAAAAGATCAAAAAAGGAAATGTAACCCGCCTAGAAAATGACCTACCTAAATCAACCTCTCATTACTCAGAAATACGCAACAAAGTAGAGTGAAACTGAACACCCGATTGCCAGGGAGTCATCGTCAACTGCTTTAGGGGCCTGATCAGGGGGCAGAGAAATCAAAGAGAAAGCGCATGAGGATGCCGGCCAGGCAGTTCGTCATCTGTCTATAATTACAAAAAAAGACCTGCTCAATTTTGATCATTGAAAAAGTTATGAGAAATTATTTTTATTACATATGGGGAAGAAAAGTGACCATTTGAGAGCTGAAGTAAAACATTTCTCATTGTCAGGAACTTAAATAATAACAGGTTGAAAGGCCCTTCCCTGCTAAGTCACAACCTAAACAAATTTAAAGCTTATGCTGCTACTTTTCTGACATTTCTCAGCAATTGGCTTCAGGAGGAAACCAAAAGCATCTAAAGTATGGGCATAATGTTTTATGGGTACTGCACTAAACTGAAAAGATGGATAAGCAGAATACAATTTATATAAGTGAAATAAAAAAAAAATTAAGTTGTGTTGAGAATACTCATTGAATGCACACAAGCAGCCTTGGAGCTGATTTACTTCACTTCTTAAAGAACACAGATATAAGTTCCTCTGATGTTTCTCCCAATGCAGCAGACAAAAGAGGGTGAGCTTGTGTATGTGTAAGTGCTGAGCAAATTCCCTAATCAACTGAAGTAAATAATTAGAGAATTGCATGTAACTGTGACAGGAAACTGTACAATTTATTATAACAAGAGCCATTGATGTACGGCAAACCCTGTATATTAAATGATATGGAAAAGGCGTAAAGGAAATGCATCATACAGCAAAAAAGGTTGAGTCATTTTGAGGTTCAATTGGACTGCCCAAGAGGGTGGTATTTCCAGAAGTGACGTCGGGGTGGAAATGCACCAGTCTTTCTGTCTGTAGAAGGGAAAGGAAAAGAGAGACAGTTATTACACAGTGCTCCTCATGTCTCGGTGGAGAACTACATTCACATAAGTCCTTAACTTACTCCTCAAGTGCACGTGTGTGACAGTAGAACCCCCCCAGCCAAGATCTGTTGGCGAACTGAGCCATGAGGTCATAGACACAACACAGTGCATCTACTTTGTCATGGAGAGTACCTTGGCAATGCAGGACCATGAGGTTGCCGGCTGCAGGTCAATAAACCATCTGGTCACATGGGGTCCCTGAGGCATGGGATAATTTGTGCATTGTCAGTCAATCAGAACCATCACATTCAAAGGAGACTTCAGGGAATCATCATTCCATTGCTCCCATTTGTCTAATTTAAACTGTAATTGTATGAGTGGGTTATTGGGGACCTCAAAAGGCAGAGTTATGTCCTGGGCTGTCATGTCCTCTGGAATGTCAGTCTTTTTCCACCGAGTAGCCACCTGACCTTGTTCAACTGCCAGTTGTATACAAGTCATGGAAACAGCTTGTGACAGATTTTCACCATCAATAACTAGGCCCAGTGTTTTGTTAGAGGTGGAATGTATGCTTCTGTTTTTAATGTCCAACCAGTCTTGCCTGAGGATTACAGGGTAGGGGGAGCTACACATGACAGCCACCATGATTTTTTGGGTTAGCCCTTTATATGTGATAATACATCGGTTGGACCTATACCGCCAGGGTTTCCCATGAATATAGGTTAGACTGGTCAACTCAGACTCCCATTGTCGCAAAAGTGTATATAGTGACAATAGAAATGTTACTGCAGGAATCAATTAGTGCTGAGACCTTATGCCTATTAACTCCTGCCACCTCATCAGGGGAAGAGACAGTGTTTGTAAAACAACAGTACCTCTCTGCTCTCACCCAACTGCAGTACATTGGCTCATCGAAACAGGGACAGTTGGGAATGGTGTGTTCTAACTCCCCATTCTTGTAGCAGTGGGGAGGTGCCATGTGCTTCTTCTTAGGGTGCACCACAGGCTCCGAATTGTGACAGGCAAGATCCAGATTAGCAACGCACCCCTGCCAGGATTTATGATGATCAGTGTGCCACTCAATCTGTTTGACCTGTGAGGTGACATGGTTGTGCTCGAGGGCTGTGATCAGGATGTCCATGTCTTTATATTCTTTCCTCCAGACCGGATGGGCGAGATGTTCTGGCAGGGCTTGACTAAGAAATCACAGGTGATTGATTTGTCTTCAATTTTGTTTGGTTATAAATTGATCTATTTGTATGGAATGATTACAATAAAAATTAATAAATAAAATAAAAAAATAAAAAAAAGAAATCACAGGTGACCAACTCTGGAATTGCTTCTGGAGTCAATGTTACCCTCAGTAAGTCAAGTGGGAGTCTCCTCAGAATGTTCTCTGACATGTCCCCAATACCTATTTAAATGTCAGATAGCCTTAATGTACCAGACTTTGCTTGTTCCTCAGCGCAAATAGGGATACTTACCACTTGAACGCCTTCTGCTAAAACTTGCCAGTTGGGAATTTTTCCAGAAACCTCTAATATATCTTTCTGCCTGGTCCGCACAACTGCACAGTCACTTACTTGTTATTGTCCATGCTCTGAACAGGCAGCAACTCTTTTTTCTTTGTGTCAGCCAACCATATACTGTCCTTCCAGGGCACCCAGTACACATGCATGACATAGTGCCCCCTGTTGGCTATTTTCTCATGCTGGAGTAAGTGAAGAAGATCTCCTGTGTGGCCAGGCCCGTCTCTTTTCTTGCTTTTACTTTGAGCTGCCTCCAGCCCTGTTACCTCCTTAACAACCCAGCAACACAAAACAGTTTCTTAACCTATGAATGCAGATGATGTCAATCCATATTTGACTTATATGTTTTAATCCCATATATCTGTGATGTTAAATGATAAATACTTCCAGATTAATGCTTAGAAGATAATGTACCCTTCACATGCTACAGTCACTTCGTTTAAAGGATAAGTTTCAATATATTTGAATTTATTTAAGAAAATGTAAAATGTTCTATTTATGCTTCAAAAGAAGTGGTGCAGCATCATAACAGGCAGCCTTGTGGATTCTTGTGTGTAGTTTGCATGTTCTTTCCCAGTTTGCACAACTCTGATTGTATGCCCTCTCAAGTGGAAAAACATTTCTTTCTGGGCTTTTTCCATTGTGCCATTTTGCTCTCCACAATTTTACCTAGGACAATGGATGGATGGAGGAACTTCTAAACCCAGCTACTATATGTACCACTAATATTTACAAAAATGCAACTATAGTGAATTACTGTAATGTATAACAGGGCTAATTTGTATAAGAATAAGTGAAAATGGTGTTGAGATGCATTGATGAAAGGTAATAAAAATAAATTAGATAGATAGATAGATAGATAGATAGATAGATAGATAGATAGATAGATAGATAGATAGATAGATAGATAGATACTTTATTAATTTTTTCTTTTTTTTAAATATTTTTATTTTATTAATTTTCATTGTAATCATTCCATACAAACAGATCAATTTATAACCCAACAAAATTGAAGACAAATCAAACCCCACCACTGAGAAGGACAGCTTAGCTAAAGGAAAATTGCTTAAGGCTTTTTAATAAGGCAACATTAAACAAGAGAAAGGGAGAAGTAAATATATATGTAAATAGGAGATGGAGAAGGGAGTTAAATGCGGTAATAGTTATTTCTCTTATTCTAAAATAATATCGAATAAATCCTGCCAGGTTTTGAAAAAATTTTGTACAGATCCTCTAACTGAGAATTTGATTTTTTCCAATTTCAAATAATATAAAACATCGGTTTCCCACTGACTTATAAGAGGAGAATTAGGATTCTTCCAATTTAACAAAATAAGTCTGCGTGTCAAAAGTGTAGTGAATGCAATCACCGTTTGCTTGTCTACTTTATTAATCCCCAAGGGGAAACTCACAAATTATTACATTACAAATGTCAATTAAATAATGACAGTGAGAGAAACAATTTTGCTTTTTAAGACAGGAACTAGGAAACACTTCTTTACACAACCAATGATGAAAATCAAAAACAAATTATCAGGTCACGTAGCTAAAGCAGAAATGTTGACAGCTTTTTAAAAAGTATCTAGATGAGTTATTGTGACAAATTAACTAGTAACCTGAGGGACTGATTGGTCTCTCTTCATTTATAGACTTCTTACGTTGAGAAGACAAAAGTTTCTCTTCTTGTGGCTAGAGGTCTTGATGTGGACTATATTTATATTTGGAGATGGAGGGATGAGCATGTCCAAAAAATGTTGAAACACTGCTTGTGTAGTTTCTTCAATGGCTAACTGAAATAGTAATGAACCAACATGATGTGCCCGCGAGGTGACACTTCTCTGGTCATGGGTGACTTCAATAAGAACACTGGCACTGACAAAGCTGGTTATGACGATTGTGTCAGTCCCCATATGTGTGGTAATCGTGGTGAAAGTGGCTCCATGTTTCTTGACTTTCGCTGGGTCCTGCTTCCTGCAGGGTCTACAAAAAATTTAATTCTGACCAAAGATACTGTATGTTGTTGCTACTCTGAAGATCCAGCTTAGGTCCAGTAGTCTACCGCTTACTAGGAGAATGAGGCTGGACCTGGCCAGACTCCAAGATAAGGCTGTTTTTAACGAGTTCGAATGCAGTTTTTGTGAGGAACTTGCAGACCTGGGTGCGACTGCTGATCCTAATGTGATGTGGGAGATCTTTCGTGTCAAGACTCTGAAGGTTGCTGAGGGTTGTGTTGGTGTTGCCAGTGTTCCCATAAGGAGGTGTTTCATCACACAGGGCACCCTAGATATCATTGAGAGTGAAGTCAGTAGACACAAGGGGGGTCATGAGGTTGCTTTTTTAGAGTCCTGGTGCTTCCTGTTTTGCTATATGGTTGTGAGACATGGATGCTGACTAGTGACCTGAAACAAAGACTGGACTTCTTTGGTACTGTGTCTCTTCAGAGGTTCCTTGGTTACCATTGGTTTGACTTTGTGTCGAACGAGCAGGTGTTCACAGAGTCCCAAATGAGGAACATTACCTGCATTGTGAGGGAACGTCAGTTACGCAATTCCCCGAGGGTGATCCGGCTCACAAGATCCTCATTGTTGAGGACCCGAGTGGCTGGACCGGGCCAAAGGGATGCGCATGTAACACATGGATACGACAGATATATGGTCATTTCTGGGGGGGTGGGACTGGACCACATGTCTGCCTGGGGGTTGCCAACCAGGATCCTGAGCTGTTTTTAATCATGTGGTGAGTGCGGCAACGTGTTGTACCGGTGCATGCTCCCTGACCAGACCTGACCTGACCTGACCAACATGACAATCTGCATGTAAAGCCTTACAAACAGAGAGTTGTATGTGTGAGATTTGTTCAATTTGTCTTCATTAATTTCACTGGTTTTACTGCACAATCCCATTCACGTCTTTGCTTTTTATCATTAACTTTCCATCCTCACATACAGATATTTTTATTTAGGTTGATAGTCTACAGTACTGTAATCATTAAAAGAGCATTTAGTTGCCTGGATGCCACTCTGTCTTTAGTAGAGGGGATCATACAAAAAATACAAAATGATAAAAATATATAATAATCCTTAACAATTTTTTTACAAGTATGTTTATATGAGGCCATAACAAAATGAATTATTAAATACAAGGAAAAGGATTGAATGCATCTCAAGTGTTAACTAAATGCTGTAAATGCAAGAGAACTCTGCCTCATTTTAGAGAAACTACCAATGTAAATTTCCATGGCTATAATGAGGTAAATGAGTAACGAACAACCCAACAGAAAACAGAGATAAACAGATAAAAAAGCCCATACACCCCTCCTATGAAGTGGTGTTAAGATCAATAGGACATTCCGCAAAATCGACATAAGTCAGAAATTACTGGTGGCCTTAGTTGACTGGAGGAAGTAATAAAGTTCTGCATTTGAGTCAGATGACATGATGTATTAGATGAGGTAATGGTAATTAGGAGAAGTATAAACACAGATGGATTGTTTAATTTATTGCTCACTCCATATACTAAGATACTTCTGCATAAACCTGAACAAATAAAGAAATGTTCTGCATTCTCGTCTGGACTCTGTGACTGCCTTATTTGAAGATGGAGGGAAGTTTTTTCCATGATAGTATCTAAAGTATGCTGCTATCTCCAAATATTTCATTTTTCAAAAGCACTTTATTTATTAAAAAAAGTGTGTAATTCATTGAATTTGTTTTTGTTATATTGTGTTTAATTTATCTAAGAAAACAAGTCAATGTGTTGGAAGTATTGTATTAACAAAACAATATGCTCTTAAATGTGTTCCACTGTGTGACACTGTCATTATTTTTCATATTCTAAAAAAATAATTTGCATAGTGAAACCTCTTCCTAAGTAATCACCAATATATATGTACAAAAATACCCTGTATTTTGATTTCTTGTGCAGTTAATTTTACTCTTTATATCTGTTACATTACAAGCAGTGTATTGTTTTATTTTGAAATTATTAATTTATTCATTCAATCAATCAATCACTCAACTAAGCAATCTATGAGTACCTCCATCAATGAAAATGCTAGTTACATATCTACCTCCTCTCTTCAGTATTCTGAAACTTCATTTCATGCTTTTCACTCACCCAAGCCGATCCGAAGCACTGCCTTTACTTTCTGCTCTATTATTATGTTCAATCGATTCACATTTACTTCATTAAACTGTTTGCTTTTTATAGTGCTTTTTGATGGTAAGCACTATTACAAGCATGTATTTCTCATAAAATAATCATTATTGGATAGATGATTAATTTGTTTAGTGACTTCACAGTATATACTGAATGTATCAGAAAAAAGTATTTTATTATTTTTGATGGAAATTGAAGAAATATCATAAAATGCTTAATTTATCATCCTCTCCTTGTTTCAAATGTCTGTTTAAAGGTTCAATTACCTTATTTTTAAGAGCTTTTTCAACTATCAATTCATGCAAATCTTGTTTTAAATGTTTGGGGTCTTGCAGAAATCCATCCTTGAAGTATAAAACAAATGATATAAAAAGCGATGACCTAGAATCAGGCAAATATATCATAAAACAAATAATTAATATTTGCTTACTTGTGCACATTGCCCAGGACAATGATAAGAAACCAGACATGATGCACACTACAAACTCCCTGTTATCTGGAGCAACAAGTAAACTTTAAAAGGCAGGAACTTTCTAATATACATTGGGTGGTCTCAATCATAACACAACTATTCATTCTATTGTTTCAATTTCTAAAGTAACTGTACACAGAGACAGTATGTTGTTTAAAAGTTCTTTCCAGTCTGTCTTATGAAAAGGCCTTCAGAGATGGACATTGTAATTAAGCATAGGATACATGGTATTGTTTGCAAAAAGAAGCCTACTGTGAGTATCTGTATAGTCTCAGATCCTGCTTAACATTAGGGTAACTAGCTATCTTAGATGGCTTGAGGGTTATTTCTGCTCATGGCCATATCTGTTCTTTTCTTATGCCCACACACTCATCTCATTTATAAACGAGTAGAGGACAGTAGACAAAAGAAAGAGAAAAGTGGACAATACAATTATATGGTGAGTCACACCTTAGCAGGTGCTAAAGTCTGAAGCAAAGAACAAAAACAGATCAAAATTTAGCAAGGAGTAGGCCGGAAGTCAGTAATTGGAGAAAGCAAACAAAAACAACAACAAAACATGACGGAGGCATAATCTCATGAGTCTAAAGGTCAGAATTCATATCAGGTGGGACTGGTTACAGAAATAAAGGAGAAAGAAACAAAGACAAATGCAAAAACTGGGGTCAAAAAAGGGAAATGAGGTCCATTTGTAAGCAAGAGACTAAAATGATGAAAAGCATTCACTGAAGGACCTCCATACGAGAGGCCTGGATAATCACACGTACACCCTCACCCACACGCAACCTAACCTAATCTAAACCATAACATGTATTACTACGCAACACATGCTGAGAAACAAGATTAGGATAAGCTGGATGTGGAGTGATCATGACAAAGAAGGTGTTGCTGAGTGGGGAGGTGTGGACAAAGGTGTAGCATGACAATACCCCCAACTGATTCATGGCTCTTAGACATAACTAATACTTCTATTCAGGAATAGCAAGGAGACAGTTAGGAGAAATTATAGTGGTTGAGGACATGACCCTGAACCCTAAAACTCATTAATAATAACCTTGGTTTTGGCACTAACTGTATCCAAAACATAAATCCAAACTTTCAAAAATATCAGGGGCATATGTAAAACAAGAAACAGTAGCATAATAATATAGACACGGTTAGAGCAGAAGACTAGCATGAACTCTTCATAGGCAGTTTCAGAAACTGTTGTGTAGTCAATTGGAACAAAACAAAAATTGTAAGTAAATATTTTCCTTGGTTATTTAATGGTATTTTATGTTTCTTTACTGGGTTTTGTAATTCCTTGTAGAACCCTTGGCTGACAAAGCACTGTTTCATTCTGGGAAAGGTTCTTTGCACATGAAGTTGATTGTTTGTGTTTTGAAAAACCTGTTAATATGTGAAAAAGAAACTGAAATCTTTAATGTATGAACATTAAACATAATGATATATATATTCAGAGCGCAAAAATACATTTTAAACAGACAAGATGGGTTTCCAAGTTCTCAACACTGGTGATGTTTAGTCCTTGTAAAGTTACAGATTGTTCCTTATTTAATAAGGGAGTATTTAATCATAAGAGTAAAAAAGTGTTACAATATGATATTAACATTATATTCCGAAATTTTCACATCAAGGCTGTTTATATTTTTATCTTCAGGCAATCACAGGGTATACAACTAAACCTACAAATCAGGATTGCAGTTCAAATGAATCCACAGCACAAAAATGGCATGATACCAAGCTAGGAAAATGGCCATTAACTTTCTAGAGCTAGTGAGTATTGCTCTAAATTAAGAAGCCGTGTTTTGGACTAAAAAGGGTGATCTTTATCAAGCTAATGCAGAATCTTAATATGTCATGGTTGCTGAAGCTCTGAATGTGGGGTGTAAGTGGGCTCTAGTCTTAACTTGGGAATAGTATCATCTTGGTCACCAGATCAATCAACATGCTTAATGGTGACATTTTGACATTTATACTGATTCTTATGCTAAAAGATACCTTATAAGGGAGTACAAACAGCCACTTTCAACAATGTCCAATAAAACACATGAAGCTAAAATCAGAGTATCAGAAGGAAGATAATCTAAATAGAAGTTGTAAAGTGGTTAAAAATAAGATATGAAAAAAGGACTGGGATTTATGCTGCCATTACTGTTTAGAAACACGTGTTTAGTAAGGTTTTATTTGGTGTCAGTGTCTGTTTGTACCTTTCATTGTTTCTATAAATAATAAATACTAGTGTTGATCGGCAAAATTCAATGAATCGTTTTCCACAGCAAATAGGCTGATTTCACTGGTGAACTTGTTCATTAAATATATTTTTGTATACTTGCCTTATGGCAGGCTTAGGTGAACATTTTTTCCCAGTGTTCCATGATGCTTTGTGAGGCTAGCATGACATAATAGACCTGTAGCAGCCATGCTCAGAACTTTCATGCATGCATACTATTTTGGGCATGCACGATGTGATGACCCGATCAGTAACCCAGCCTTCTTCCCAGCATGTGTTAAACACACCAAAAAAAAAACTTTTTTCAGTATTCAGTATTTTCATTTGAGGGGTACAGTAGCTGATCATAATGAGAAGATTATGAGTACTGCCACTGGATATATAACACTGATCTTTTTATGCTGGCAGCACAGCACCATATGGCTAATTTGCAGGCATTATTAGCCATGTACTGAAGCTACAATCCAAAACAAGGCTTAAAGGAGCTCTCCATCCCACCGCCACAAGTAATAAAACACATGCAACCATGTGAAGTAATAACAGAAGATATATTACTCTTTACAAAGCATTTCTACCTTCATCATGGAGGAAAAAAAGTGCAAAGCATCGCTGTAGAGATTTAGAAACAAAAAAGATGTTCCTGCTGAGCATGGAGTCACAGCTACAAACAATGGAATGAGCCAGTCTCATGGCACTGCTTCATTGTACATCTAATGTGTTCCCTAGGACTGGAACTCTGCAAGTTCAATGATTTAGATTTTTTTTTAATTATTGCTAGTTTGTGGCCATTTGTTTTGCGTGTGGTTACTGTTCCATCTGTGTCACTCAAAACTAGTTCAATTCCTCATTCCTCATTTTCAATGCATTTGATGGAGTTCAGTGACGTTTCCAAACTTATTCAGTATTTCAATGAACTCACTGCAAAGCAAACTCTGTAGGGTTTGCTCATCACCACTTAAGACCATCTGAAGAGTTCATGGAAGCCTGTGGTCTACTTTGAAAGAAGCAACTGCCTCAGAGGTCCAATAAGAACTAAAAGGGGCCTGGGCTGACCATACCTCAAAGATTAAAAGAGCAGTGGCAAAACATGGAACTGAAAAACAGCAGCACCAGAGAGAAAATGGAGGCAATTGATTGCATTCAGAGGAAAAAATACACCACCCACAGAAATCCCTCAGATAAACCTGAATTCATTTCTACAGAAAGCAAGAGAGACTGAATGGTTTAAAGACTTCTTCTCCTTTTGAAGGTGAATCTGAGAGGGGACCTGGGTAAAATGACGGTACATAATAACAATAATTTAGAATTTTATGGCTCTGAAAAACCCTTGTTCTAAAGAAGAAGGCAAAAAAACTTTCTTTTGATGGGCCTTTAAAGAACATTTTTACTTACTGTTAATTCATAACTGTTATTTCTTTATTTTATTAGTATATATTAGTGGCTTCCCGTGACCCTGTAGTTAGGATATAGCGGGTTGGATAATGGATGGATGGATGGATTAGTGGCTTATATATTGAGTGTTTTGTATTGTAATTCATGTGTAGGGACGTACACTACATCGTGGGACTTTGTAAATGGTCGATTATATTGTTGTGTGTATTTTGTCTGGAATTATAATAATAACTTTAATCCCATTCTTATATTTGCTTCTGTTAGTACACTCTGTGCTTGTTGTTGTGGCTAGTAATGTTGGTCACTTGCAACAGTGGCCGCTGATTCATAGGGCATAATATATTCATCCCGTCTGAGGGTGGGAAAAGGATCTCAAGAATAGGTACACAGTCATGGCATCTCTAAGGGTTTTGGACGTTCAAAGATTTTGACCATCATCCATTTTAGACATTCTAAAATACTGTACATTTGTTGCTTTCTTTTTGATCCTTGTCCTTCTCTTTCATTGGCTTAACTTCAGCTTCTAGACCAAAGGTCTCACACTTACTTTCATAACACTCTTATATATCTTAGATTCAACATTAGCAAGACTTTCAGGTCCTGCGACAACAATTCTTCATGGCTGGTTTGAGTTTTTCCTTGTCAAAAGTTACAGCTTATTTTTCCCCAAGATGATATTTTGATTTATGGCCTACCAATTTCAGATTTGACTCATTTGTCCAAACACTGCATCAGAAGTTTTGTGATTCATTCGGCTGTTGTTTTGCAAAGGAAAGCTATGAATAATTATTTTGAAGAGCAGTAGTTTCCATAGACACCTTTAGCTTCTTGATGTTTACTGTATTATACTGGCAGATCCTGCTGAGAATTTAGTAGAAAGCAACTCCTGTGTAGACTGGCAATGATCCTAAATTTTCTCATTTTGTAAATTATATTTGTTACTGAGGAGTGATTTTGTTAATGTGGTTTGGAAATATCTTTATAACCATTTTATGGTACTATAATGATACGTTTCTCTGCAAAAATGCAGTATGTATTATTTGGAATACTTTTTCATCTAATGAGTGGCTCATTTGGACAAGATATAGTAGGACTGGCCCAGTGTGAGTGAGTGTGCACTCTGACATGCTTTTCTCCTGACCATACCAGGCTTTGATCCCCTAAGTTCATGTAGTGGGAATGAATTCAATTTCCATGTTAAATCATATGGTAGAACTCAATGTGCAATTACCTTTTTCACAATCAGTCACTGAATGTTGGTTTTATTTTATTCTTTACCAAGAAAGTATAGTTTGTGTGTGTTATTTAATAAATTAGGTTACCTTTTGTTACTATTTAGACTCAGAGAAGTTCAGTTGCAAATAAAAATGTTCATCCGTGCAAGCCTAGAGCAGTGTAGTATTATCTTAGCACAAAGCACTTTGTTAGCATACAGTCTACAAATTAAAAGAAATTAATGGTGCATAGCACTTACAATGTGTCATAAAGACTGCAACAGGTTATGCAGTTTATCAACACAGTGCGTTTTACTTCTAATTAAGCCTCCTGAGGTTTCTTTGAAATAGAACATGAAAAAGGAACTGTATTTTTCCTTCTGAATGCCAGCTGTGTTCCCCATACTGCTGCACAAATAGAAATAAAGCAGTATCTGCATTCCAGCTTTACAGCAAGTAAAAAAATTGGAATAGAGGCAGAGCACAATTGATATAACTTGTTTTATTTATGAAAGGTACATACAATGTTGCCCATTTGTATTTACATCAAACTTAATATGGCACAATCTTCTTCTTCTTCTTTTGGCTGCTCCTGTTAGGGGTTGCCACAGTGGATCATCTGTCTACATATTGATTTGGCAAAATTTTACACCGGATGCCCTTCCTGACGTAGCCCTCCCCATTTATCCGGGCTTAGGACCGGCACGAAGAAACACACTGGTTTGTGCATCCCCCGTGGCTGGGTTCTTAATATGGTACAATCTATATATATATAATTCACTAAGCCGGAAGACAAGTAGCCACCCATGGAAAGCACGCCGGAAGGGGCATGGATTCACTAACCAGCCGACAAGTAAGACGCCCAAGACCATTGGATACGACGACAACTCGCAGAGCCACGCCCACCAACTCGGATGCGACAACTCTGAAAAAAACGACATAATTTATGTTCGGCTGGGCTACAGTACACATGCACCTCTGAGCCACGTTGACTTTTCGGCTTACGAGGCACGACCGCGTGCACCATAGCAAACTGTTTTACACGCTACATACAGCAATTCGCATCCGCGACAAACATGCGGCTTCTTAGATGGTCCTGCAGGAACACGGAAGACGTTTCCCCGCCCACCAACACTCCTTTTTTCCCGGCCCACGTCTACCTTCGCTCTCTAGGCATTCACACTGCCTGCTCATGTGCCCAGATGCAAAAACTCACCGACCACCCAGTTAGCTGGGGAGACATTCCTACAACCGTAGCATCTACAGGAATAGCTGCAACATTATTACCGGGTGGACGAACTGCCCATTCTGTTTTTAAAATACCGTTGAAGCTCAATACTACTTCCACATGCAACATCAAACCTTCATCACCACAAGCTCAACATCTTCTACAATCCAAAGTTATTATATGGGACGAGGCGCCAATGACACACGCATACGCATTCCAGGCAGTTGACAGGTTATTACGTGACCTCACTGGTGACACACAGCCTCTTGGAGGCAAAACAATACTATTGGGTGGAGATTTCCGACAAATTCTCCCCGTCATTATGCGTGGCTCCCGTGCCCTTACTGTCACCAGTTGCATTAACAAGCACCCTTTGTGGCGTCACATGCATGTTCTTACACTGACAACAAATATTAGAGCTCTTCCTGAAGAACAACATTTCGCACAATGGCTCCTTGAAGTTGGGGACGGGATAAACGGAACACCTGTGACATTGCCTTCACATTGTTTTCCTTTAATTTCTGATCCCGTTCAACAACTGTATGGCGACATCGACTTCTCAACTGTCACTCTGGAACAACTCAGCACGCGAGCTATATTAAGCGTCACCAACGAGGACTCGCTATTCCTTAATGAACAAGTGCTAAAACTTATCCCTAACAATGAGGTGACTTTCACGAGCGTGGACTGCATCGTCACAGATGATCGTGCAGATCAACTTTCATTCCCCGAGGAATTTCTTAATAGTCTTACTCCTACTGGCATGCCTCCACATAAACTCAAAATTAAAAATGGATCCGTCATCATGCTTCTCAGAAACCTCCTGCCTGCAAAAGGTCTTTGTAATGGCACTATACTGTCTGTTAGCGCCATTCACCGCAATGTATTGGAGTGTAAAACTATCACATCTGTAACCTCACAAACTGTCCTTATTCCCCAGATATGCCTGACCCCGTCAGATTCAAATTTGCCTTTTACTTTTACCCGAAGACAATTTCCTATTTGATTGGCATTTGCGATGACAATTAATAAGGCACAGGGACACACTTTCAAAAAGATATGCCTGTATCTGCCAAAACCAGTCTTCACTCCCGGACAATTATATGTTGCTCTCTCCAGAGTTCCATCTTTGGTATGGTACGCCGCGGGTTGGCTAATATTGTTTAACCCCTTAGCCGCCCTCTGCCGGATATATCTGGCATCGTTGTTTTATTGCTAACGCCATACTGCCGGAATTATCCGGCACATTTGCCTGTGGTTATATGAATGCCTGGCAAGTAGTATAACTGACGGTTTGGCGTGGGTATTATTACTACGTTGTATTTCGACAAGTCTGTGGTTGTTTTGGCCGGTCATGTGACGTGATTCGCATGTAACAGCTGTGAATATGGCGAAACGTAAACTGACTTCAAGTGAGGCTTTGCAGGCGATTTTGGACAGTTCTGATCATGATTGTAGCAGTTCTGAAGAAGATTTTAGTGACAGTGATGAGCAGCAACGTGCGCTGCATGATACTGTGAATGAAGAGGCATCGGATGACGGCGCTGAGTGGGTGTATCCCCAGCATCTCAGCTGGGCTGCTGCCCGTGGTGAACTACCTTTTCTGCATTCGTTTGAGGGAACGTGTGGCTTTATTGTTGATGTAAACAATTACACTGCTGAGCAGTTTTATGAGCTGTTTGTGTCACCTGATTTGATCAGACATTTTGTTCATCAGACAAATCTGTATGCAGCACAGTTTATTGAGAAAAATCCCAATTTACCTCCACATTCCCGTGTTCGTGCTTGGTTTGACACTGATGAAAACGAAATGAAAAAATTCATTGGGATTTTGATGTTGATGGGAATAATCAGAAAACCAGATATTGAGATGTACTGGTCTACAGATCCTATGTATGCAACACCTATTTTTGCAGCTGTCATGACACGTAACCGATTCTCTTTGCTGCTGAAATTCTTTCATTTGAATGACAACAGAAACGAGCCAGATAAGAAAGATCCAAACCGCGACCACTTGTTCAAGCTATGTCCTTTGATTGATCATTTATTTGAAGCATTTCAGTTGCCCTACATGCCAGGACCGTCAGTTGCAGTTGATGAAAGTTTATTGTCGTGGAAGGGCCGCTTACAGTTTCGACAGTATCTACCATTGAAAAGGGCATGGTTTGGTATCAAGATGTTTTGCTTAGCTGAGAATTCAGGTTACATTTATAGATTTCGTGTATACACTGGCAACTTGCACAACATTTAGTGGTCAATACTGCTTGAATAAATGTAAAAAATGTAAAAAAGTAAAAAAACGAAAATTGTTCAGATTTCGCCTGGCGTGGGGAATATTTAGGGAGTTGGCGGTTAAAGGGTTAATAATAATGAAATAGACGAATTTCCAGTATGTCTTCACTCAGTTTTTGCTTCCACGGTCATGATACCTATTAAAACTGTGTAACTAAACAAAGAAATCAAGTGGTTGATTAATAGAGACTGGAAAACAAAATGAAGGAAACAACATATAATACTAGAAGACTTATCAGGCCTTAACACTACAGCATTATAAAAGTAGCTAATGCATAAAGGCTTTATGGGATTACTTCACTCACCTGAATCTCAATGGCTAGATGTTGGTTCCTTCCCTGTCCAACACCTATAGATGAGTACAAATTAAGCCACAGCACTACAATAAAACAGGACAGAAGTGTGTTCAAAAGATTTCAAAGAACAATATATAAAAAAACAAAGAGGTAATTTCTGTAAAAATAGTAAGTAGAATGAAATGCCAAATTGGTGGGATCAGAGAAACTAACAACATCACCTCTTAATAAAGCTAGTGATGGCTTAAGTTCACCTATAAGCTGCATTCACCCAGGGATTCATGTATTCCTTTTTGAGAATTTTTATTTCATTCATTTATTTTACTTCTGAAATTTCTCTGGCACGTGAAATAAAATTACACTAAAGGCTGATTTATTAATGACGCATCAACAGTGTCATGGAGGTGGCATGGCCATAATGATGTCATATGGTGTAGTGTTTTAGTCCTATACTGTCTTTTGCCATGTTGTTCACATTCAAATTTTCCAAATACGATAAAATATTAATGTAGATAATATTTAAAGAAAAAAAGATGATTTTAAAGAGAGAAAATAAAGGTGCTGTACGATTTGGCAATGGGTGAAAGGTAATAGGATCCTTATACCTCAGAGTTTAATTACACAAGTTGCAGTTTGCTATTAGATCCTACCAGTTTTACGCAGTGACTGTAAATTCTTCAGGCACAAGAAGACAGTCTAGTTTAAACTTTTCGGCCCTACAGTACATACTGTACATTGATGAATTGTGATGTGCTTATATGGTATTGTCTTGTGATGCTGGGATGAACTCTATTGCCATGTGTCTGTATAGGAAAGAAAATTAGTAGATTAACTTAACAGACTTTTAGTTTAAAGTTTTCGGCCCTATACAGTATGCTGTACACCGATTGGCTTGTGATGAACTTGCATTGGGATGGTATTGTCTTGTGATGCTGTGATGCTGGGATGAACTCTGACACCACTTATCTATAAAAGAAAGTGTGGGTTCAGAAAATTAATAGGTTAACCATAGCTTAGCAGACTGTTTTGAATCCTTGTTCATCAGGGCTGTGTTTCCTGAAAGCATCATAAAACTAGGTGCGTTGTAAAATCAATTTTAAGATTGATCGTTAATTTATGAGTATTTCTCAAACTTCATCGTAACTAAAATAACGATATGTTCCAACACCCAGTGCTTAATCGTGAAGTGTTCCTTAAATGGGTTTCCTTGTGCGTGGACCATTTCCACAGGCCACAGACACCAAACATATTATGTTGCACTCACATTATGACAGCTCTCTGAACTTTTTGAATATTAAAATTTATATCAGGATTTTATTTTCATGATGAAATGCTTTACATCAATTATAGTATGACATTTTATAGATAAATGATTACATTCATTTGAATAATTTATACTGTTAACATAAGTAAATTCATAAGTTAGGTTTTCTTTGTTCTTTAAAAGTTATGAAGAATCAGTGTTTTAAGGTTGCAAGTAGCTTTACATTCACAGAGACCTTTGTTACGTTGCAATTAGTCAGGTGGAGAAGGAAGAAAAAATGGAAAGATGGGAACGAGGGGTTGATACATATGGACTGAGAAAATATTGCTGCAATAAAGAAAGTTGACGCTGAAGAATATCCTTTTGAGTCTTTAATCACCAGCTCTCAAACCCAACCCTTACACATTGTTTAAATTAAAGCAGTGGGCTGTAGCTGGTACCCATTCATATGCCACTTGGAGCCTTGTTACACCTGCCATAAAGGTTCTCTCCATTTAACCTAGTAGTGATTTTGCAATCGCTAAAGTCTTTTTATGAATATTGTGTCAAGGTGCCATTGGTGTACCCACAGCATCTTCAATGAGCCAATTCAACAGTTTATCAACAGGCAAGAAATAAGGAGTTTAGTGGTGGATGGCTACTACGTGATAGTGGGTATTCACTTTGCGCATGCCTGTTGAAATCCATAACTAGCTCATAGAGAGTCACCGAAGAACAATACAACACAGCACATCAGCAAACCCGCAGCATGGTGGAAAGCAAGGTGCACACACAGCTATATGGAAAATGAGCTTCCTCTGTCTTCATGTGAATGGCTTCATTATCTATAATAATAAAAGGCAAAGCCCTCACTGACTGACTGACTAACTGACTGACTCACTCATCACTAATTCTCCAACTTCCCGTGTAGGTGGAAGGCTGAAATTTGGCAGGCTCATTCCTTATAGCTTACTTACAAAAGTTAGGCAGGTTTCATTTCGAAATTCAAAGGGTAATGGTCATAACTGGAACATATTTTTTGTCCATACACTGTAATGGAGGAGGCGGAGTCACGTATCGCGTCATCATGCCTCCTACGTAATCACATGAACTAAAAACAAGGAAGACATTTACAGCACGAGTCACACGCGGGAACGAAGGTAAATGACGTTAATTTTTGACTGTCTTTTAATACTGTGTAAGCATACATATTAACACATGTGCAATTAAACGTGTGCATTTACGGGGTGATTTCTCAGGCTTAAAAGCTCACCTTTTATCAAACGCGGGAACAAAGGTAAGTGACGTTGTTCACTGTCTTTTAATACTGTGTAACCATACATATTAACACATGTCCAATTAAACGTGTGCATTTACAGGGTGATTTCTCAGGCTTAAAAGCTCGCCTTTTACTAAAAAGGTAAATGCAAAACTATTTTCAATCAGTTTATTGAAACGCTCCCGTTAAGGATTGCAATAACATATTCGCGAGATAAAAGAACGAAGTAGGGGGAAATGGAGGAACAGCTGCAAACAGCGAAGAGCAAAAAATTAATTAAACAATTGAGAACGGAGCGAGTTAAGCATACAAGCATGTTCATAAGGGAAACAAAGCACGGTGTAAAACGTAACTTTAAATTAAGTTTATAGAAACGCTCCCGCTGCGGATTGCAATAACATATTCGCGAGATAAAAGTTTAATGAGAAGACACGAGGTATAAACGAACCACACGCCGTGGCGCAACGTTAGGGGCAACAGTTTCAACCATTCTATGATCTGCTTCTCGCAACTGAAAGACGGCACATGGCGGATGTTAGCCGACTTGCTGACCGCAACGTTAGGGGCTTCAACTATGGCGCTGACGCCACATCTCAGTGCCAACACTTTGCAGACTGTACTTAAAAGACACGCCCTCCTCACTGGACAGTTAAAAACACCAATCAAACTAACGATGACATCAAGTATTACCCAATCAAAACTAGGAAAGGAGGCATCTTCATAAAATGCGTGTGGGATGATTTGCATGAGACGCTGCTTTAAAAAAAAAATGATAAAAAAAATACGGGACAAATCCCGTCCAGTATTGACTCAAAACGGGACGCGCAATTTCATTCTCAAACGCGGCACGATTCCGTATTTTAAAGGACGGGTGGCAACCCTACAGTGCCAGGTAACCACCCATACAATCAGATTGTGATTCAGACTAGGAATGCAATGAATGTAATTACCCCGATCTACATACAAGGCGAAAGTCTTGCAACATTCAAAGATGATGGTTTGGGATAATTAGTACTTATTAAGTACACCATGGAACATAAAAGAGCTTATGAAGCCTTGAACCGAAAAAAGCAAGATCTCAGAGATCGTAAAAAAAAAAAGGAGGTAATGTCGTTTTACTCGCTGTAGATTTTAGTCAAACATTACCAGTTATTCCACGAGGGAGACCAGCAGATGAACTCAACGCGTGTTTAAAATCCATGCTTCTCCCACGGTCGGTTATATGTCGCGTGTTCTCGGGTAGGTACACCAAAAAATGTATACATTTAAGCATGTAATGGGCAAAGAAAAAATGAGGTATACCCGAAGGCACTGCAGTAGTACTCAATGTAACTTTACTTCTTAAATGTTAATGTTTTACTGTTTAATAATTTATACGCTTCTTATATATTGTTCAAATTCTTTTATCAAAATACCAGTGACAGCGCAATGCACGATAACATGGAGTGAATACACCATACGCATCTGCCCACGGCCGCCCTGGTGTGCGCAGATAGGAGTTGATTCTAAAATAAAATAAACATAAAAAGAGTAATACATTCATCACCCATAAAGCGGATAGCAGACGTGACGTATTATATGTGTACCAGATTTCAAGTCAATACGTGAAACGGTTTGCAAGCTACATGTCATTTAAAATCCTGGACAGACCAACGAAAAGCCACGGTAGCAAATTATAGAAGATTTTACTGTTTAATAATTTATATTTATATGAAATGTGCTTCTTATATATTACTTCATATTCTCATATGATAATGATGTTAATGTTGTTTATATTGATTTCTATGTTATTGTAAGTGCATCTATGTGTGTATATGTATGTATGTATGTATGTATGTATGTGTATATATATATATATATATATATATATATATATATATATATATATATATATATATATATATAAAAAATATATATATAAAAAATATATGTGTATATGTATATATAATATATCTGTATATGTGTGTATATGTGTGTGTATATGTGTATATGTATATATATATATGACAGCAACACTCATAACAATGACAACACAATTACATTGACAATCATGTTACATTATTTTTTAAATGTTTCCTTTACTTTTTCATAACCTCTTTAACACACTACTTCTCCGCTGCGAAACGCGGGTATTTTGCTAGTATGTAATATAATACAATAAAATAAAATATAATATGTATTTGAGAAATAACCACACTAAGCACCATTACTATAAACTACATTTTACACGTTTATTTCGTTCAACTGAAGGACTAAAAACAAAAACACATAATGATATTATTACCAATTGACTGCATTTTCAATCGACTTATGATGCTTTTTTGTAGGCGACAGGATTACTACTTTAGAAAGTGGTTACTTAAGAAAGGTTTGAGAAACGCATTAAAAGGCATCACAGACATTATGCAGGGGCAATCTAATGTTGCTCGTGATTCACTAAAATTCATCTATACTAATAAAAGGCAAAGCCCTCACTGACTCACTCACTCACTCACTCATCACTAATTGTCCAACTTCCCGTGTAGGTGGAAGGCTGAAATTTGGCAGGCTCATTCCTTACAGCTTACTTACAAAAGTTAGGCAGGTTTCATTTTGAAATTGTACACGTAATGGTCATAACTGGAACCTCTTTTTTGTCCATATACTGTAATGGAGTGCAGCTCGATGGCTGTGGGAGGCGGAGTCGCGTATCGTGTCATCACGTCTCCTACATAATCACGTGAACTGAAAACAAGGAACAGCCACAAAGAACGCTGAAGAAAACATTCATTACACAATTGAGAAGGCAGTGAAACAATAAGAAGCGAGCGAGTGACGCATATGTAAACCGTAAGTTTAAATTAAGTTTATAGAAACGCTCCCCCTGCCGTTTGCAATACCATATTCACGAGATACAAGTTTAATGAGAAGACACGAGGTATAAATGAGACTTTGGATCACTTTGAAACACAGTTAAAATTGCTGTAGCGAGAAACTTTTAAGTGCCGGGTATTAGCTAACATTAAATAAAGCCGTGGACATCGCAACATCACACAAGAGAGAGGCTCCCGTGAAATGACTGAACACAGCACGAGTGATCACTTCGATGAATCAAACCTGTTCAAAAAACACATTACACAACTGATAAGGTACGAAAAGAATATGAAGCGACTGACGCATACAGGCATAAATTAAGTGTCTGTGTGTGTGTGTGTATATATATATATATATATATATATATATATATATATGTATGTATGTATGTGTGTATATATATATATGTGTATGTGTGTATATGTATGTGTATTATATGTTGATATGTGTATATATATATATATATATGTATATATATGTGTATGTGTGTATATGTATGTGTATTATATGTTGATATGTGTATATATATATATATGTATAGATAGATAGATAGATAGATACTTTATTAATCCCGATGGGAATATATATGTGTATGTGTATCTGTATATATATATATATATATATATATATATATATATGTGTATATGTAGATATGTATATATATATGTATATATGTATATATATATGTATATATATGTTTATGTATGTCTGTGTATGTATATATATATATGTATATATATATATATATATATATATATATATATATATATATATATATATATATGACAGCAAAACTCATAACAATGACAACACAATTACATTGACAATCATGTTATGTTATTTTTAAAATGTTTCCTTTTCTTTTTCATAACCTCTTTAATCTCTACTTCTCTGCTGCGAAGCGCGGGTATTTTGCTAGTTTTTTTCATAAAATGCAAACCAGATCTGCACCTTGCGCTCAAATTTTTTTGAAGACAATTCTCCTTATATATAACTGTTTGTCATTTCAGTTGATTTTTACCTTCACTGCCATGTGTCATGAAGGTAAGTATAGCTGAAATAAGTGTAGTTTGTTCATTCCATGTGAAAAGAGTACTGAAAATCCCAGCCATAACAAAAGAAATATCTTGGAACACAGCAGCATGATTTGAAGTGATATTTCTCAAATGGAATTATAGTTTATATAATGCGAAATTAATAAAGTTGTCTTTTATTAGTTTTATTTTAAATTGTTATGGTTCAACTATGGGTCTATCCCTGGTCTTTGTTTTATTTAATGCATTTTTTCATTTTGCTGCTTTCTGATAATTGTTGTGGGCTATTTTTCCATGTATACATTTTGCCAGTTCCCGTAATTTTTTATTGTGTTTTGGGTATTTAATTATTGTGTTATTGTTATGTATATTTAATTTATTAAATGTTTTTCTTATTCTGTATATATTGAGCCCAAAGGTGTGGGTGACACTGCATGTGACGACCACCTACAGATGATTTAATCTTTGAGATGCCTTAGCGCTAGTGATGAGGCTTTATGTTTTCTACTCTTGTTTTAGACTTCCTCATTTTTGAAGGTTTTTCAGCTTTCTCTGTAATTTCTTGTGTTTGCATTTTGGGATACAAAGTTGATTTTGTTCCACTTAGATTTGTCTCTTGTAAGTAACCTTTTGATACTTTTACTCTTGTATTGTTTATGAAGTCTTTTTGTTAATAAACTCCTTTGTGTTAATTGAGCCATGGGTTTTGCATTTTCTGTTTGCTTTTTGAGAAATATAAACTTAATCCCATTTTGTTTGTGCAGGCCACAAAAACTGCTTCTTGAGTTTTGGGAGCCAGGCTTGCTTTATGTTAGTGAGATGCGCTTAGTATTTTTTCAGTCCTGTTTTTAAAATTGAGGCTTGAATTTTAGATTTTTGAGCCCTGAGTTACATACGGTGTAAAATGTAACATCTTGACTTGATTTGGCTATTTAAAAACACTGGCACTAACAAGAATCCAGTGATGAAGATGGTAAAAAATGTATGTCTTCTAGAAATAGTAATAGAAAGAAACAATGCCAAAATGAAACAAAAAACACAGGTGAGATGCATAAAGGTCCAAAAGACATTCAATAAAAGACAGAAGAAAGAATTCATAAAATACACTAATCATAACACCACCAACTGATTTATTCCACATTCTTGATTTTAACACAAGGATCATCATGACCATACTATATGCTTTGAACGGCAATGTATAATAATATTTATTTTCTATGGGGCCTTGTCTCACTCAACAGTGATTTGAATCTCACCACCTACACATCCGACATGCCAAGAAGAGAAACCAGATGTCCCTGAAATACAAATACAATTAGGTCATTAAAGAAGAAAAGACAAAAGGAAGACTGCCCATTCTGGTGATGTGACCCTAACACTAAATTGAATGTATGAATATTGCTAAGAACAACACTATGCTTGCAAAAAAGCTCCACTTCACAGATCATTCATAGAGGTTCCTCATCAGAAGATTTGCGACAGATTTAGGCATCATTTCTTAAGTGATCATATATCTGCAATATTGTCAAATTTGTCAAATAAGGCATTGGCTTTATATTTTACTGCTTGAAATTTCAAAATACTGCCATGTAAAGTAAAGTGCCCATATTTCCTGTAATTTTTCAGTTTAATAGTTCTGTGAGGTAAGGTTTTATAGAGTGTGTGTGATTTTTGTTATGATTGTTATGATTCTGTTTGTTTTGAAATGTATTAATTTATTTGATGTGCTTTGTGTCTTTTTGGGTGGTTTAGAATGAGAAGTTATATTTAAGATTAATTTTATGCTAAATGCAACTGTTAAAATTGCTGAAATGATTTAACGTCTTATTATAACACCACTGTGTTTCTTGTGGGTGCTGCCATTTTAGACTTGCCTTATGAACGGTTGCTACACACATTACTATGCAGTACAGCCAAAAGGCCATGAACTGTGATGTTACTGAATAAAGAGCTATAAGATCAGGGGCCTCATGTATAAATGGTGCGTACACACAAAAACGTTGTGTATGCTTGTTTCCATGCTCACATTGAGATGCATAAAAATTAAATTTGGAAGTACAGCTAGGCGCATTTTCAAGGCAGCCTCAATCCATGCATACGCACGTTTTTGCTGGGCTTCGTAAATGAGTGGCACCCAGCATCAAAGCAATGTTAATGTTTCTGTGTGGTTTCCCTTTCTCTTTCAGATTTGCATCCATGATGTGGGCTTTATCAAATGCACTGATATTAATTGCATACTGTTTACAAATTTAAGGCATTTGATTGTAATTACTCTGTAACAATATAATGGTGCACAGAATGGTCAGACTTCCAACTACCATGGCTGCTTTAGTATTGTTAGAAGACATTGCAAGTGGAAGAATTACAGGAGTGCAAATTTAGAGATTGTACTGATTTCCTTTCCCATGATGATGACTGGCTTCTAAGTTGATTTAGATTTCCAAGAACTATGTGCTCAACCTGTTCCTTTGCAACTTCTGTCCACTCTCGGCTTTTTAGCTACAGGAGCTTTTCAAAGTGAACTGGCTGACCAATTGGGTGTTTCTCAGACATCACTGATTCACGCCATGCTAGCCATATGTGATGCTATTATCGGCTTATCATCCAGACATATAAGATTTCCTTACCCTATGGTTGAACAAGCAAACATCACAGTACAATTCGAAGCAATGTCTGGTTTTCCCAATGTAATCAGGGAGGTCAACTGCATGCACATTGCTATAAAGCTGCCGTCACAGAATGAATTTGTTTTGTAAATAGAAATTATTTCTATGCTATTGATGTGCTGATCTATAGTCCACTGAAAGTGTGTCGCATTGTGCAAGCATGTGGCGTGCTGCATAATGTGGCACACAATCCTGGCTTGTCTATACCTAAAGAGATATGCTATGATGAACCTGACCCACCAAATGATCAGCCAAATCGGACAGTGTTACAACTTCGTTTGAATGTAATTAGCAGAATGTAAAAACAGGTAATGAGATGCAGCATTTATTTTTTTAACCAATTCATTAAATTTCAGGTTAATATCACCTAGTACAGCATTTATATTCCTTAATTCCTTTCTTTACATCTTTTATAGCATCCACTATTGCATTTCGTGACTCCAGAACAGCGTCCGTCAGCATACGGCAACAAGTTTGCCAGGCATGGATATGTTTGTAGCCAGTGCCTGAAGATGTACTCACCATAACAGCACCATCAACATTTGTGGATTCTAATCCCCAGCATGGGGGTCACCTTTTGTAACATTATCTGAAAGAGAATAAACAGTAATACCTCATCTGTTGCCTGCTTGTCTGTCTTATTAAACATGCAAATTATTTACACTTAATGTACACTTCTTTTCTGTTTCGGCCACTGTGCGACATTCTGAACTTTAACTTCTGAGTGCCTTCGCCATGCTGTGCCACTCCATCAATTTCCTTTTGTTGCTTTTATCATTATTTAAGCCACCAAATGATACATTTTACCTTGAATCCTCTTCACTGAGCAGGACCTCCATTTTGCATTTGCTGAAAATTTTCTTTTTTACAGTAAAACACTGAACAGAAGGGTCTATTTAAATTGATTTGCATATTCAAATAGGCATAATTCTGGGAGGAGTCAGGGTGGGGCTATAGGCTCGTACATGTGCATTAAAATTCACTTTGATTGGGAATTATAATGGGAAACTGTGCACAACTTTGCTTATGCAGATTTATACACTTGTTTTGTCCATATGCATGTTTTAGTGTTAATCTATAATAATAAAAGGCAAAGCCCTCACTGACTGACTGACTGACTCACTGACTCACTCATCACTAATTCTCCAACTTCCCATGTAGGTGGAAGGCTGAAATTTGGCAGGCTCATTCCTTACAGCTTACTTACAAAAGTTAGGCAGGTTTCATTTCGAAATTCAAAGCGTAATGGTCATAACTGGAACATATTTTTTGTCCATACACTGTAATGGAGGAGGCGGAGTCACGTACCGCGTCATCACGCCTCCTACGTAATCACGTGAACTAAAAACAAGGAAGACATTTACAGCACGAGTCACACGCGGGAACGAAGGTAAATGACGTTAATTTTTGACTGTCTTTTAATACTGTGTAAGCATACATATTAACACATGTGCAATTAAACGTGTGCATTTACGGGGTGATTTCTCAGGCTTAAAAGCTCACCTTTTATCAAACGCGGGAAGAAAGGTAACTGACGTTGTTCACTGTCTTTTAATACTGTGTAACCATACATATTAACACATGTCCAATTAAACGTGTGCATTTACGGGGTGATTTCTCAGGCTTAAAAGCTCGCCTTTTACTAAAAAGGTAAATGCAAAACTATTTTCAATCAGTTTATTGAAACGCTCCCGTTAAGGATTGCAATAACATATTCGCGAGATAAAAGAACGAAGTAGGGGGAAATGGAGGAACAGCCGCAAACAGCGAAGAGCAAAAAATTAATTAAACAATTGAGAACGGAGCGAGTTAAGCATACAAGCATGTTCATAAGGGAAACAAAGCACGGTGTAAAACGTAAGTTTAAATTAAGTTTATAGAAACGCTCCCGCTGCGGATTGCAATAACATATTCGCGAGATAAAAGTTTAATGAGAAGACACGAGGTATAAACGACAGTTTGCATCACTTTGTAACAGAGTTAAAATTGCTGTAGCGAGAAACTTTTAACTGCCGGGTCTTAGCTAACATTAAATAAACCCGTGGACATCGCAACATCACACAAGAGAGTGGCTCACGTGAAGTGACTGAACGCAGCAGGAGTGATCACTTGCATTAATCAAACCTGTTCAAAAAACACATTACACAATTGATAAGGTAGGAAAAGAATATGAAACAAGGCACGGTATAAACCGTAACTTTAAGTTTATAGAAACGCTGCCGTTTGCAATACCATATTCGCCCCTGCGAAGCGCGGTGATTTTGCTATATATATTAAACTATTTCAACCATTGTATGATCTGCTTCTCGCAACTGAAAGAGGGCACCGTGGCAGAAGTTAGTCGACTTGCTCACCAACCACAAGCGTTACCTGGTAGGTAACCACCCATACAATCAGATTGTGAATCAGACTACGAATGCCTGCAATGTAATTACCCCGATCTACATGCTGTCAAATGAACGAACCTCACGCCGTGGCACAACGTTAGGGGCTTCGCCTCTACGTCCGAGGATCGATTCCCGTAAGGGAGTGCAGTAACTCTGTACAACTGATGAGCACACAATTACGGCGAAACACATGTCGCATACTATGCATCTTCAAAGCACGGTGTAAACAGTAAGTTTAAATTGAGTTTATAGAAACGCTCCCGCTGCCCTTTGCAATACCATATTAGATGACTTTGTAACAGAGTTAAAATTGCTGGAGCGATAAATTTTTAACTGCCGGGTCATGTCGCGTGTTCTTGGGTAGGTACACCAAAAAATGTATACATTTATGCATGTAATGGGCAAACAAAAAATGTACTATACCCGAAAGCACTACAGTAGTACTCAATGTATCTTTACTTCTTAAATGTTAATGTTTTACTGTTTAATAATTTATACGATTCTTATGTTATTCAGATTCTTTTATCAAAATACCAGTAACAGCGCACTCCACGATAACGTGGAGTGAATACACTTGACATGACCATTCATAGTATTTATCCTCTTTCTCTGTACGTTTACCATTCGTTTGCTCAGAGGTTGATGCGCTTGCTGCTTAATGAGCAGCTCTTCACCCTAGCGTCCCGCTGCTTCTCTTCTTTCGTCGGCATCTTTTCCCATTAAAAATGATTTCTTTTAAAACTTAGTACGTTTTCTTTAATTTTTCAGTTAAGCTGGCACTTAAGTCTTCAATCTGCCTCAACAATGATTAGCGAAGGTGGTAGACAATGAAAACGTCAGCCGTACGCATCCGCCACGCACACACTGGTGCGCGCAGCTGTAAGTTGATTCTACGATAAAATAAAATAAAGATAAAAAGAGTAATAACTTGCACCACCGCTATTCAATTACACTTGCCTAACGCCTCTCCTAAGGGGAAATACTGTGGGATCTGGACATCCGTCAAAGCAGCAATCACAAGCCCGATTACAAAGCGGGAAGCTGTGATTTGTCGTCTCCCTCCCATGTAACAATCACAGCCCGTGTTGCAACGCACTATGTATGTATATGTATATATGTGTATGTGTCTGTATATATATATATATATATATATATATATATATATGTATATGTGTTCATATGTGTGGGAAAGCGAATAGTACACGTGACGTAGTATCTGTGTACCAAATTTCAAGTCAATAGGTGAAACAGTTTGCGAGCTACAGCTCATTTAAAATCCTGGACAGACAAACTAATAGCCACGGTACTGTTTTATAGAAGAACATTTTAATGTTTAATAATTTATATTTATATGCAATGTGCTTCTTATATATTACTTTATATTCTCAAATGATAATGATGTTAATGTTGTTTATATTGATTTCTATGTTATTGTAAGTGCTCTTTATTTGTGGAAAAATAAATTTGGCAATTTTACTTATTTTATACATACATTTTATTTTTTTCTCTTGCACTCACTGAGCGAATCCACTGGCTAATCAGCTATATATATATATATATACAGTGGTGTGAAAAACTATTTGCCCCCTTCCTGATTTCTTATTCTTTTGCATGTTTGTCACACAAAATGTTTCTGATCATCAAACACATTTAACCATTAGTCAAATATAACACAAGTAAACACAAAATGCAGTTTGTAAATGGTGGTTTTTATTATTTAGGGAGAAAAAAAAATCCAAACCTACATGGCCCTGTGTGAAAAAGTAATTGCCCCCTGAACCTAATAACTGGTTGGGCCACCCTTAGCAGCAATAACTGCAATCAAGCATTTGCGATAACTTGCAATGAGTCTTTTACAGCGCTCTGGAGGAATTTTGGCCCACTCATCTTTGAAAAATTGTTGTAATTCAGCTTTATTTGAGGGTTTTCTAGCATGAACCGCCTTTTTAAGGTCATGCCATAACATCTCAATTGGATTCAGGTCAGGACTTTGACTAGGCCACTCCAAAGTCTTCATTTTGTTTTTCTTCAGCCATTCAGAGGTGGATTTGCTGGTGTGTTTTGGGTCATTGTCCTGTTGCAGCACCCAAGATCGCTTCAGCTTGAGTTGACGAACAGATGGCCGGACATTCTCCTTCAGGATTTTTTGGTAGACAGTAGAATTCATGGTTCCATCTATCACAGCAAGCCTTCCAGGTCCTGAAGCAGCAAAACAACCCCAGACCATCACACTACCACCACCATATTTTACTGTTGGTATGATGTTCTTTTTCTGAAATGCTGTGTTCCTTTTACGCCAGATGTAACGGGACATTTGCCTTCCAAAAAGTTCAACTTTTGACTCATCAGTCCACAAGGTATTTTCCCAAAAGTCTTGGCAATCATTGAGATGTTTCTTAGCAAAATTGAGACGAGCCCTAATGTTCTTTTTGCTTAACAGTGGTTTGCATCTTGGAAATCTGCCATGCAGGCTGTTTTTGCCCAGTCTCTTTCTTATGGTGGAGTCGTGAACACTGACCTTAATTGAGGCAAGTGAGGCCTGCAGTTCTTTAGACGTTGCCCTGGGGTCTTTTGTGACCTCTCGGATGAGTTGTCTCTGCGCTCTTGGGGTAATTTTGGTCGGCCGGCCACTCCTGGGAAGGTTCACCACTGTTCCATGTTTTTGCCATTTGTGGATAATGGCTCTCACTGTGGTTCGCTGGAGTCCCAAAGCTTTAGAAATGGCTTTATAACCTTTACCAGACTGATAGATCTCAATTACTTCTGTTCTCATTTGTTCCTGAATTTCTTTGGATCTTGGCATGATGTCTAGCTTTTGAGGTGCTTTTGGTCTACTTCTTTGTGTCAGGCAGCTCCTATTTAAGTGATTTCTTGATTGAAACAGGTGTGGCAGTAATCAGGCCTGGGGGTGGCTACGGAAATTGAACTCAGGTGTGATACACCACAGTTAGGTTATTTTTTAACAAGGGGGCAATTACTTTTTCACACAGGGCCATGTAGGTTTGGATTTTTTTTCTCCCTAAATAATAAAAACCATCATTTAAAAACTGCATTTTGTGTTTACTTGTGTTATATTTGACTAATGGTTAAATGTGTTTGATGATCAGAAACATTTTGTGTGACAAACATGCAAAAGAATAAGAAATCAGGAAGGGGGCAAATAGTTTTTCACACCACTGTATATATATATATATATATATATATATATATATGTGTATGTATGTAGATATACAAATATGTATATATATGTATATATGTTTATATATATGTAGATATACAAATATGTATATGTATATATATGTATATGTGTCTGCATGTGTGTGTGTGTATATATATATATATATATATATATATATATATATATATGTATGTGTATATATATGTTGATATATGTATATATATGTGGATGTGTATATGTATATATTTATGTATATACAGTATGTTTATGTATATATATGTTTACATAACCTCTTTAACACACTACTTCTCCGCTGCGAAGCGCGGGTATTTTGCTAGTTCTACATAAAGCTTTATACATGCGGCACCAGGAGTCACACTTTCTGATTATCCAAGATTGGATAGAAACCTAAAAAACTCGGAGAGTGTCTGTATTGTTGTAGTGTTCTTGGTTTCAGAATTTGTGCAATGGTATTTTAGCTATGTCTTTGTTTTATGATTTGGCTGCAATTACAGACAGGAAAGATTCGAATTTGCTTATTTTATGACTTACATTTCTTCTGCCACTTTCTATTTAAAAAATGTTTTTTGTTTCTTTTCCCTCGTAAGGCATTACAGCCATGATGCAACTGGTGAGGAAATGGCAATACCATCAATAAATTAATCCTGTCTTCTAGTGTTGATGACATTTTTGCTGATATACTCAGAAATCTTTTCTGTGCCTGTCCTGGTTTTTATTTAATTCTAAAAAAATAACTCTTTTTGTTAAAAAATGTTCAAGTGTAAACCTTCATTTAGTGAATTTTGTGTAAACCTACAAATTGACTAAAAAAGAGCAATGGCTGCATCAATGTGAATTTTCATTTTATGCAAGATGGTAACATTTGAATTTTATTTTAATAGGGATGCATGTCTTCAATTATTGTATCATAACTAAGGGGGAAAGTATGGTCTTTTCAATATACTACTGGATAAACATTGATATGTTAGATAACAAAAAAATATTACTATAACCATTTCCACCCTTCCGTCTTCCTAACCCACTTATCCAGGGCAGGGTTGTGAGGCAACTGGGAGTAAAATTTTCATGGAAGTAAAATTTATAATTTTATTGTAAGAGTTGGAAAAATTAAACTGGAAAAAAGTCCATGATTAGCTTTATGTAACTGTAACATATATTGCCAAACAGGGCTTCATCACACAGGCATTAATCGATTATTTACAAGTGTCAGCAGTATGGGACTTGAGATCAGTTTCAATTGATGAAACCTGAGAAAACATTATATATATATATATATATACATATATATACTGTATACATATATATATATACACTCAACAACCGCCGCACAATTTGACTACCTCATAGGTTTAGGGACCCAGGTACATCAGCTTGAAAGTATTTGTCTAACATTTGCTTGTTCTCCATGTGTCTACAGGTACTTTCATTGGATAATATGATATACTCCAGTTTTACAAAGACATTTATGTTAAGTTAGTAAATTGGCCCAGATTGAGGAATTGCAAGTTTGACTCATGATAAAAAAAATGTCAGTAGTGTTCCTGTCTTGTTCAAAATGATGTCTGGATAAGCTACAGTTCTCTATGATACTATATTAGAGTAAGCAGGGTAAAAAGATGAATGGATAGAAGTAATCAGTCAAAAGCAGAAAGTAACACAGATATTTATTGTTTTTAAACAAATATACAGTAACAAAAAATCATTGGTGTATACTGATTTAGCTACCTGGTAAATCCTAAAGAGGAGAAAGTGCACTTTCTTCAACTAAATGAAACTCTAGGTCTTAGCACTTAATAATACATGCCTAAATGAATGAAACAGTCTGTGTTTGTTGCTTTTCTGTTGTAACTGTAGAACTGGGCAAGCATTGTATTTCACCTATTATTCTTTTTTTTCTCATGCTGCAAAGTGCTTCTTGTGTGTTTCCAAATCTGCTGTTCACTTTTTTTTTTCTTTTTGATCTTTACTTACTTGGATTTGGGGTCTCAAAGATAAGTATCAGTAAAAGATTCCTTGTTTCAGCTGAGCTTTTACTCTGATTCTCTTGTCTGCTCTCCCTCTCTCTCTTTCTATATAAAAAAAACAGCCCTTCTAATTGATGCGTCTGAGATTGTCTAGACTGTATGTGATTGACCCAAACTGCCAATTACACTATTTGTTTCACAGAGATTTCTCTCAGGGCCTCACTCTAGGGAAACTGGCTTCTGCTACTATGGCCACAGTAGCTGAAGGTGAAAAAATACAGAGGATTTTTACGAGGTGAACCAAGTCATCTTACCACGTATACAGCACATTCCCAATAAAAGCAGCCATAGAAATGTACATACTAATCTTTGATGGATAATAAGACTATCTGGGTAATTTGTACTGTAAAGTAAAGCCTAATTTTAACAATATGCAAAATAGCACACTTAACTAGCACAGTAGAGTGTGGCAATGGATACCATTGCTGCTTTATAGAGCTTGGACCTTAGTTTGCTTACCTGTTGGGGGACGATCTGCTTGGAATTCTCTCCTTATCTATATTAATTTCCTACAGAGATATTGGTTTCCATCAAGAGGCCAAAGCCATCTGAAGATCAACTGAGGCAATGTGTGTTTGTGAGAGGGAGAGAGAGAGAGAGAGAGAGAGAGAGATGCTGTGCTCTTGCAGAGATATTTGTTTCTTCATTAGGGCCAGTGGGGCACACCAGATGTTGCACAAAATAAGTAATAAGCTTCCCTCAGTAGTTTAAAAACTTTACCTTCTTAAGTGATTTTGACTAAATTTCCACTAGATGCTCCATGTAAATTCCTACCTAGAAAAATATTGTTTTTTGTAGTATGTATAAATGATTTTTGTGCCGGCTGCTTCAAGCCTTTTTCCAGACAATGGACTGGATCAATTGGCCCAACAGTGTTCCAGGTTCACCTCTGGGTATGCGTACGCATGTGCAGTCTGAACTTTCCAGGTTAGCGATGGGACTTAAAGGCAACAGCCCCTTAATCTTGACATTACAACATTTTTTATTAAATCAAAACTTCTGGGTTAATCTTATCTAATTCAAGGCTATGCAACACAAGCTAGTGAAGTTGTATGAATAGGATGCTACCATATACTACATTAAAGGCTGCCACAACAATTTTGAAAAAAAATGGATCAATTTCAGGAATATGCAAAGTACAAGACATCATGCTAATCATTATGATGAAGCTATGTGGCATCTCAATCTTGACCCATTGTTGAGGAGGCCGGATGGCTGCAGAAAGAATGAATATATAGAAAATCATTTTTTTAATTGTTTGCTGGACTTACTTGGCAAACACCTGGCTGCACAGTGGTTAGCGCTGCGACTAGAGAGCTCTAGAATCTTGTGTGTGTAGTCTTCTTGTCCTTTTTCACCTCACAGGCTTTTGACTCTAAACTTGAGCTGTTGGTGTTTCAGTTTAGATTGTTCATAGCTAATATATTTTCCTGGCAGCAGGTAGTCGCGAGACTCTCAGTTTACGTAATGTTTAAATCTGTGTCGCAGTATTTTGTCAGATGATGATGGCAGAGGGCATTTGGGTTTAGGGCAGCCACCCGTATATTATGCCCTGGCTGCAAATGGGTAATTTTGGTTGAGTTGTTCACAGGTTTGAGTCCAAAACAGAACTGATTTGAGTGTGAGAATATGGTGACTTTAAAGGCTGGGTCAAGAAGTGACATCATCGTGACCGGGACTGGAAGTGATGTCAACAGGACCGGGAGTGATGTCATCCATAGTGCCAGTACCGGAAAGTGATGTCATCAATGGCGCCAGGACCTAGTGGGATTTCCCATAGATGGTCTGCAGAGGACTGAGAGAGAAAGTCAGTGCAGCTCACCACCCCCTCATCTGCCATGGTACTACTATTATTCAGGCCCTTTCGCTGCCTCCCAATCGCACATGTGTGACAAGACTAATGCTAGTGATCATCTTAATGTTTCCACCCTTTTAATGCTAGTTGCTAATAGAGAAATCTCTAACACCCAATGATAATAAACTGGAAAAAAGAGTATTAAAATGGATGGAGGTGTTGAGGACATGCTAAAAAGCCTGACAATTATTGTAAGCACTGACAAATTGGGAGATGATAAACTAAAGGTGAGACATGGTCTGGAACAGGCTACTAGGAACCAAAGGCCGTTATTCAACAATCAAAGTCAGAACAAAGTCAAAACCAAAATAAACAAACCTACTGCTGGGTCCTACTTAACAGAAAAACTAACTATAGCTAAGAAAAAATGTGAACTTGTTTTATCCACTGGTTGGATTCAAAACCTAAAATAAACCTAGAACACATATATGGCAATGTATACTATGGAAGGTGGAGGTCTTTCATACAAAAAAGTCTAAAAAAGATTTTGACAGTTGGAATTCCTCATAATTCTTCATCTTTTCCTACTTCTATGCACACTTAAATCCTGCACCACCTTGGCAGACAAGCTCTTTTCCTTCAGATCTTCTTTTACTTTATCCATCCACCTCACCTTCGGCCTCCCTCGATTTCTCTCCCCCTGTACTTCAGTTCCCAGCACTCTTCTGCTCGCATATTGATGGTCTCTTCTCATCGTATGTCCATACCACTTCAACCTATTTCCTGTAATTCTTACCTATCTCTCACACTTTTGCTGTAACTCTGATTGTCTCCTTTCTGATTCTGTCCTTTTTTGTAACTCCCCATATCAATCTCAACATTCTCATTTCTAACACATCTAACTAATTTCTCGTAATTGTATAAAGTATAGTATTTAGGTTAATACAAACGTTTTGCTAAATGGCACTGAAATCTACAAGGCTGGTATAGTAGGTTATACCACAAAAGAAACCAGAAGAGTGATGTTTTCTAAGGGGATACAGATGTGATGTTCCAGTAATAGAAAGTAGATGAGCAGTAACTCAGACAAAAGGCCATATGATTACCTTCCAAGAGTATAGAACAGCCAATTTGAGAATGAAACGCAATGGCAACCTGAGTCTACTTCTCAACTCAGAGCAGGAAATGGTTTAAGTTATAAAGAGTCTTCTGTTTTTTTTAATTGAAAAGAAATGACAAGACACCTGAATCCATATTGGCGAATAAAGCGCAGTGCAGAAAATAACACAACATTTTGTCTGTTTATTTTTTAGGTTCCATTCACCCTGTTATCTTCACTCCACTGACTTTTTATTATCAGAAACATGGACAAATTAACCAATGACCAATCTGCTGATATTCAAAAGAATTTTTGTAATAGGAAATTTGTCATGGTAAGGTACTGTATACTTTCTGTTTCTAAACCTTACTGCATATTCAATAACTGGCATGTGTTACTGTAACAAAAATAATCAAATTCATGGCACCTCAATAATTTCTAATACCATCTGGCCTTATTTATCATTTTATTTGATTGCCGGACTATACAGTACAGAGAATCCATAGATTGGAATCCAAGAATGAGGAAAAAACTATTTTCAGTTAAGACATTTAACACAATCAGAAAAGCATTCAAAATTTAAAAATTGAAGAAATCAACCAAATATCCAAACATAGTATTATCCACGGCGTTTTTTTTAAACCACAAAATTAGTAGTTTAGCAGCAAGGCTTAAGCCAAAGTAACAACCGTTCCTCGATATGGGCCAGTTTCTCAAATTGCTTTGAACAGTGACAAGGGTCTTGCAATAGTGAAATGGATGTGCAAGACTCTTATTGGCTTTCAAGAAACAAGGGACACTCGGGAATGTGCATAAGAATCTGTGTAAGCTCTAACCAGCTCAGGAAGTGGTGAAAAGTTTGTATGGTTGTATCTATGCGGTTCTCATTGTGTCTACAGGTGGAAATCTGCTGTTTTTATTCTCGTTGTCTGCTGGAGACATCAAAAAATTTCTCAACATTGATAAAGACACACCACAACAGCAAGATAAAGGCAAAGAATTATTTAAGATATATTTAAAAAGATCTCTGGTCTCAGAATTAATTTGAATAAACTTCCTTTTATTATTTCAGATCAGTTTAATTACCTAGGGGTAAATATCACAAGTAAACATAAAACTCTTTATCAACAAAATTTCGCCGTCTGCATGGAAAAAATTAAGCAAGACTTGCATAGATGGTCAACCCTTTATCTTACTCTAGCTGGAAGAATTAACGTTGTTAAGATGAATATCCTTCCTAAGCTTCTATTTTTATTTCAAACAATTCCAATATACATCAATAAATCATTTTTTAAGCAATTAGATTCAACCATAACCTCATTCATTTGGAACTTAAAACACCCATGTATCCATAGAGTGACCCTACAAAGACCTAAGGCAGAAGGTGGGATGGCTCTACGTAACTTTCAGTTTTATTACTGGGCAGCAAACATACAAGCTATAAAAACCTGGACAAAAATAGATGAATATACACAGACTTGGTCCGCAATATAAATAAAAACCTGCAGTACTTCTTTATATTCCCTGCTTTGTGCCCCAATAAATACAAGTTATTGCCAGTATACTAATAACCCAATTGTGCTTCACTCACTCAGAATATGGAACCAATGTAGAAAGCATTTTAAGATGGAGAATCTTTTATCTGTGCCACCACTGCATGAGAACCATTTTTTTCAACCCTCGCAAACATATACAGTTTTTAATATCTGGAAAACATTTGGGATTAAATTGCTTAGAGATCTTTATATAGACAACATCTTTGCATCCTATGAACAATTACATTCCAAATTTAACTTTCCAGCAACACATTTCTTTCACTATCTTCAAATTAGAAACTTGGTTAAACAGAACCTGCCCGATTTTCCTCATCTCGCACCTTCCTCTGTGCTGGAAAAATATTGCTCAGTTTTGAGGACTCAGACAGCATTTCTGCAATATATAAAATTATTTTACAGTCCCTCCCTTTCAAAGATCCAAGAGGACAGTGAGAAAAGGATCTCTCACTCAACATATCAGAAAAGGAGTGGAAGGTAGCAATGCAGAGAATTCACTCGAGCTCCATATGCGCAAAGCATACAATTATTTAACTCAAAATTATATATTGAGCACATCTGTCTTGCTTAAAATTGTCCAAAATGTTTCCAGGGCAAAATCCAACCTGCGAATGCTGTAATCAAGCTCCAGCTTCACTGGGTTGCATGTTTTGGGCCTGCACCAAATTAACATCATTCTGGACAAAAATTTTTAAGTGCCTTTCAGACAGCCTTGGAGTCACAATCCCTCCTAACAGCTGTGTTTGGTGTTCTTCCAGATGGGCTTAAAGTGGAGAAGGACAAACAAACTGTGATTTCCTTCACTACACTATTGGCACGTAGACTTATTTTGCTAAATTGGAAGAATCCTAACTCTCACTTTTTAAGTCAGTGGGTAACTGATGTTTAATATTATTTGAAATTGGAAAAAATCTAATTCTCACTTAGAGGATCTGTGCTGAACTTTTTCAAAACCTGGCAGGATCTAATCAATAATATTTTAGAATAAGCCCTTAAAACACTGAGGAAGTAGATTCTCTTCCCATTTCTTTTCTTCTCCAATTATCTTTATCCACCTATTAATTTATTTATTTTTACTAGCTTTAAGTTTTATTCCATTGGCCGTGCTCTCTTTCTCAGGGGTGGGGGTTGATTTGTTTTCAATCCTATTTTTTGTAAAAATTGACTATTTGTATGGAATGATGACAATAAAATCAATAATATTAAAAAAAAGAAAAAAGGAGGAAACAGAAAACTGTTTTGTTCAATAAATGTAACATTGCAAACTTCTTCTAAAATGAAAAGCAGACGGCAGTACGTCCTATGCTGTCCTTTTCACCATATCATGAGATACACTAGGAATGAGTATTTCTTCAGTAAGCCTGAGTTACCAGAGCTTGTAAATTATAGAATTTTTACAGATAAACTGCAATTTAATTAATTAATGTAGTGATTATACATTTGCAAATCTAATATTTGAATGTTCATCATTTTTTAAGGTGGCAGTTAGATTTAACTTAACAGTGGTGCTTTCTGTTGTGATAAGCTGTGTGAGGGATGCGGAAGAACAGAGGAGACATAAAATGAAAACCTTTTTTGGGTTGTAAGGTGAACGTGCATCTGCAGTGATAAACTGCTGAGAGGACCTGATCATGTCTGTTTTCTGTTTATCTAAACTGCATCAGACAAATGCAGCTTTTTGCAGTATTATATAACATGGCCTTCAATCAAAGAAGGTTTTCATGCACAGTGAAACAGTGGACAATACCATTTTAAGTGTAATTATCGGTCATTTCTTAAATAGTTGCTTTAACATTGTAAGAGTTAGAAGAGCAGAGGTTTATGAAAGATTCAGCAATTGAAAGGAACCATTTCTGCCAATACCTTGCCAGTCACTATCGTGCAAACACCCAGTTAATTCAGAGATGTCAATCAGTCTAACCACAGGTTTTTGAAGTCTGTGGGCCAAACTCCTGTGAACTTAAGGAGAATGTATAAATATTGCTTAATACATTGCCTTTAATTACCCTTTATCTGTTGTGCGGACATTGTTCAAATCATTCACTTCTTTAATGTTTTGGGTGTTAATATTCAGCATTTTAATTGATGTCTCCTATAATCCTCTGACTGTCTATTTTCTTTCATTTTTAGTTTCAATTGAATAAGTATATACAGTAGATGGTACTTTGTCATCTCAAAGGAAAATTTAGCTTTAAATATATTGATCCATTTATAAATGTAGCTATCTTAATTTAGCATATTGTGAAAACCATAACAGCCTCTTAAATATTCAACATCCATCCATCCATTTTCCAACCCGCTGAATCCGAACACAGTGCCACGGTCACGGGGGTCTGCTGGAGCCAATCCCAGCCAACACAGGGCACAAGGCAGGAACCAATCCCAGGCAGGGTGCCAACCCACCGCAGAATATTCAACATTTGCATTAATAAGAAGACACATTTTTAAATAAATAGTAATACAGAGATTTTTAACTATTAGATAATATACATACAATGGAAATCATGCAAAAAATAGACCTTGCCAAAAGCAGAGGAGAAGAAAGTTTAAACTCCATTTAGCAGCATTGTTGGACAAAATATCAGGGGAGTCAAAGGTTATTAGGAAACAAGCAAAATCAGACTTTGGCTGACCTAGGTCAACTGGCTGCTCTCTCGCTCCTGGTCAACCCATAACATGGCACCTGCTGTAATCCACATCTGTTGTGTAATATGATGATGTGGTGCTGACACTAAAGGTTCCCACCACTCTCACATCTCATTCCATGTCATGGACTTGCAGCTTGATCAAGCAGTAGTGACACAGATTCTGACAGCAGAATACAAAGAAGGAAAAATAAACGGGAATGGTCAATCAATTTTGATAATGGTTGTCTTTTTATTTCAGAATAACTGACTCAGAGGTGTTTTGCATTAGAAAATATGTATTCATGAGCTCAATGACTGGGATTTCAATCTGGATTTAAAGGCTTTGGTTAACTGGAAACCCCTTAGATTAACAAGCAGATCATCCCAGGGGTTACAGCAATTTCATTCATTCCTAGAAATTTTGTAAAACCTGCATTTTCAGCTTACTCCATATGATCTATAATATACAGTACGTCTTAATTAAGTCTGTTAGGTGAAGAAGACCAAAGTTATTTACAATTTCTAAATTATGATATTATATGACAGCCAGGAGTTGCTATATATCTTATGTTTATTTTCCTTTTTATTGTTATTTTTGTTGTTTTTGAATACTTTTTTTCATCTGTTTTATGTTATTTTTGTTAATGTTGTTTTATGTACCTATTATTGAATTGTTATGCATTGTGTATCAAGGCTATATTCCTTCAGTGATGATCTGGACTTTGTATTTTATTTTTATTAATTTTCCCATTTTTATTTTCATTCATTGGCCTCTAAAAATAATGGAGATAGCAGTTTTTAAGAGGTCATGGAATGTAATAGTTTGGACTTTCTGATTTAGCATGCTTTTGAGAATGCTAATTTAGAAATATGTCTTCCCAATGCAGCTTTTTTTTGTATCTGCATTACCATTGTTTCTTTTTTTAATGCTAGTTACCAGGCTGTTTTTCTAGGCAAGACAGCTGGGAATTTGTGATGCGTGACATAATAACGATAATGGCGTAAAGGTTATCGTTCTGCACTCCTTTACTGTCTAAGTCTGTTTGTAACTCAAAAGCTAAAACTCCACTGTCATAGTTGTTAAAGATCATTATGACTATGAATTGTTTTCTGTTCTTCGAATTTAATTTACGTCTTGTATTTTGGCTAAGGACTACAGAAATATTTTGGTTTTTGACTCTCTGTCTACATCTCTTCTCACGTCCTGGCCATTGTTTAATTAAATCGAGTCCCCCTGGTTTTGGTCTTAGCTTGCTATTATTGTTATATTCCATGTCTTGATTCCTACATAAGACTGCCTACACAGTGCTATTATTTATATTCTTTGTAAATTGTGGGCGGAAACTCAAGAGACAGGATCACCATGATGTACATTTACATTGAGGCTGAGGAACTTGTTCCAGCAGAGTGTCATTGATTGTTGAGACTGTGGGTCATAGTTAGCGGTTTTTTTTTTTTTGGTTTCTGGTTATTTTTGCTTTCTCTTTGATTTCTGCCTTTTTGATTAAAGGTTGGACCTGGTACCTTTCAGTTGCCTTTTTAGGCATAACCTGTTTGCCCATTTTTTTGCTTTTTTCGTTGTTTGTTTTCATTTTGTTTATATAAATAAATAAATAAATAAATTTTTCAGTGAAATATTTTTGCTTTTGTCTTTTAAAACCAAAGGGTTGCAGTTATTATCTCCCTTGAGGTGTATGTTTGTGTATTTTGAGCACTCAAAGTATTTTTGAACTTTTAAAGCCTGAGTCCCTTAAAGCTTGCCTTTTGGGTTTGGGATAAGGCTGCCTGTGGTGGGGTCAATCTGGTGTAGCTTATGTATTTGGAGGAACATTCACCCTTTTTGAGATAATTTGCTGCATCTTCCTTACACAATACAGGGAAGATTTTTTAATTCAATTATTCAACGTTAATAGACAGACTTATGAAAAAGAGGTTATTAGGTCATATTTCCTAGTTTTAGTAAAAACCTTTGCAATACTACACTGAACAAATATATTTGAAATAGATAAATTTCAGTAGTCTATAAATAAATCATTGCTGCATTCAAATCTAAGTTAAACATATTAACGAAAGAACTTTGTATCCAGCAGATTGAAAAAACAACTTAAATTCCTGTATTTCTTAGCTGGAAAAACAATAATTGTAACTTCCCTTATTACTATAGCATCAACCTGTAAACATGCTTTTTAATATAATTAAAAAGTTACATATTGACACTGTTGTCTCTGTTGGGGGATATATTTCCCAAGACAGGCCTCTGTTCTTGCTGTTTTCTAGTCAACTCCCTGTAATATTACTGTTTGTTCCTTTCCATAAATATTTAAGCCTGGCCTGTTCTGAACACCCTACCCCACTATTCTCTACTCTAAATAGTCCTTGACTCAACTTCTCACACATCATTCTAATATCAATGCTCTTTCAGGTCAAATGCAATGTTTCCTGGTGGTACAGGTCCTGTCTATTTCAAAAGGTGCTGCCCATTGATCTCTTCATTCTTAGGAGGAGTAGCAAGTTGCACAGGAATATAAAAACATAAGAAATTTGATAAACAAGAGGAGACCATTCAGTATGTCAAGCTTGTTTGTTCAGCTAATAGCTAAGCTGTCCCAATATCTTATCCGGATACTTCTTAGAGGTTGGTAAGGTTTCTGCTTCAAGTACATGTCTCAGTAGTTTGTTCTAGATTCCCACAACTCTACTTAAAGAGGTGTTTCCTGGCTTCATTCTTAAACACAATTCCCCTTAATTTCCATTGGTGTCCTCTAGTAAATGAGTCACCCTTAAGCCAAAAGAATTCTGCTGGATTTACTTTATCAATGCCTTTGAGGATATGAGTTAGTTCCCCATCCAGTGTCCAGTGTTTGAGACTAAAGAGATTTAATTCTCTTAGCCTATCAGATTAGGACATGTCCTTTAAGTCCTGAAATGCACTTGGTTTGTCATCTCTGCACAGTGTGAAGTGCTACTATGTCTTTTCTGTAGCATGGTGACCAGAACTGCACGTAATACTCCAGATGCAGTCTTAATAGTACATTACATAGTCTGATCATAACGTCCCTTGATTTAAATTCAGCAGTTTTTATGATATAACCTAACATTTTATTTGCCTTTTTACTTGCTTCTGAACATTGATTTAACAATAAAAAAATTGTGTCAACAAAAACCCAAAACCCTTTTTAGAATTTGCTTCCTTTAAGACAGTATCCTTCATCATATATTTATGATTGATGTTCCTGTTGCCTATGTATAGCACTTTGCACTTTTCTACATTATACTGCATTTTCCAAGTATTTGTCCAGTTGTGAAGCTTGTCCTGGTCTTTGTGAATTATTTTTGCTGTCCTCATGTCTGTCATTCCTCCAATTCTACTGCGAATTTCATAAGTCTACGAACAATACAAGAATCTATGTCATTAATATAAATCAAAAAAAGTAACAAAGGACAGACCTCTGAAAGATCCTACTGATGACCTAACTTCACATTGAGCATTCTTCTCTTATCTTTGCTCTTTAAGTGTAAGGAAAGGTAAGGAAGATCTTCAAAAAAAGAAAAACCTTATCAGTTTTGTTACTTAGCCCAGCACCTTTCCATTTAAATTTGTCTCAGAACTGTCAGATCATTACTTGCGTAATTAGTTTTTTTTGACTACAACAAAAACAATTGGATCCACAATTCCTCTGGCCAGTAGCCTATCTTCCCGCCCAAGAGCATCTCCCGACTGTACACCTGAAAGGCAAAGCACTGCACCAAAGTCCCTGTCTCTGGAATCATTTGTGCCAACAGAGAACTTTGGCTTAATTGGCTGAGAAGGTTACTTTTCCCCTTCTATGAGTTCACATTCCTCGAAACAGCTAATGGTGGGAACAATGCAACAACATAATGTGGTTAAATTTACATTATAACCGACTTTTAAATAACTTGTGGAAAAATCCTAACTCATGTAGTCCATAAAGGTGCTTTACTTTATATGTGTCCTGTACAATAGATAGAAGTGTGGGATATTTGCTGTTTAAATCGATAATGCCTCTTCATTTGATGATTTAATCTTTGCCAAAATCTTCTAATATTAAATAACTTTGATTTAAGAATGCTAGAGTATTTGTTGTTACAGGATAATTTTCTGCCTTGCATTGACTGTCTAACAAGATCATCTCTAGCAGAAGTAAGAGCACAAAATGGCCTTCAAAATAGTGCAAGTAAAAGAAAAATACATACAGGATATAATTTGACAACATCCTGAGAGCTCTAATATCCTATTGATCAAACGCCAGTTGGTGAGCCCAGTTATTAATGAGAATCATTAGTATGCTCTGTATCTGTGGAAAGAGACTACACTAAAGGTTCTGGAACATCTGTCAGAGCAAAATAAAGATCTAAGATTCTTGATCTTTAAAGACTTGGTTATAATCTTTTCAGTGAAAGGTTTTTTCCAAGTTTAAATGTTTATTCTACTGTAATTTGATACTCAGAAAAACAGAGAAAACAGTTCACCATAAGAATATATTTTTGAAAAGAGAGAAGACTAGTTGCTTTATCATGCTTATGTTAACAGCTAAGGGAAACTGTTTCTTATCTGTATCGGAATGTGTTTTAAACAGATTTTCTTTATAACTACATTTCTTGTTGCAGTGTTTTTTTTGAAAGTCCCACAATTATTAGTAAAAATTTAGTAAAAAAAGGAACATATACTTTATACTTTTTGGTAATAAATACCAATTTGAAGAGCTATCATTAGCTAGCTCTTTAATAATGTGATTTTATGACCCATACACAGGTATACAGCCTCCTTCACACAGACATTTCAGTTAACAATCCCATATCTGTTACTTCACATTCACACCAGGCACAGTGCCAGCCCAAGCCCCTTCACATTTCTCATTGGTCTACCCGGTTCTGTAACTAAGCTTTTTATATTTTTTTTTTGCAAATTAAAATTAACCTATACTGCATGCATACATTTTAATACACATCTCCCTTAATTAAAATATCAGTTGATTATAAACTTACACTTCAAAATCACCAGCGTTAACTTTATCATGAGAACAGTCAATTTAACTCTTAAAAAGTATTTGGAAAGGACATATATGGATGAAGATGGTGATTATACAGTGTATGTCAGTATATTAGATTTATAACATTTATGAAAACTCATGACTTTAAGAGGAGGCTATCAACTAGCAACTCACTTAGGTTTCATTGAACCTAAGTTTCAACGTGACAAGCATGGCTAATATCTCGACAAAGAAACCCTTTCAGGTTTTACTAGCGAAAGGAAAAAACAGAGCTACATAATGTTGCAGAGTCTGATGACGGCAGTGAAAATTAAAGTGATGCCCCCAATGACGAGTGAAAACTCCACTAATAGCTGTGTTCACTTAAGGAATGGTTTTGCAAGCAATGCCTTTTCTGTGTGAGGTGGAAAATCTACAACCACCCCATCGTCATATGTTGAAGGATCAGCCAGGTTATGACTTTCCCTGATATTCATGAGCCACCAACTCAATCAGTATTAAAGTTTCCAACTTCCATTGCAGCTGGTAAAGTACAATTTTCAGCTCATTGATAAAACAGATAAGAGTATGTGGATGGAATGCAGGATATCGACAGATGTGATTTTTTCAATTTTGTAATAATCTAATTGAGGACAGATTCATTTGTGTATTCGAAAGCTGGAAACGCACACATCAGGTATGGGCACACACACATTACAAGGAATGGAAAAATGGTAATCCGTAAGTTTGCTGTTATATAATGCTACTGGTCAGTCATCAAAATTATAACGAATTTTATTTGGGTGTGAGTGCCTTGTGATGTGCTGGTATGTCATATGTATCATTAAACAATAGGTAGTTAGTTTATCTTCAACATTTGGAACTGGATTTAAACTTCTCTAAACAAAAATCATTCAATCTAGATGTGCAAAAAAATGAAGCCGCTGTTTATTTTGGTAATGACTGGACATGTAATTTTTTTTTTAAATGAATGTATATTTGACAGTAAAAAAAATAACATTAGGCCTACTCATGACAAATTTAGGCCCACTCTTTTATGAAGTCCAGGCGCTGCTAATGATTCACACATGATAGCACATGACAGATTTTAGTAAGGGATTTGGGGGCTGACATTACAGATGTTTTTGTTCATATCTAAAAAAAATGTCTGGAGACCAACATTGGTCAATTTCTATATTTGTTGTACTATTTTTTCTTTCCAAAACATATACGTTTACAGTTTCTAGAGTCACAACAGTACATTTAAGGAATGAACAAAAACCATGGATATAAAACTAAAAGGCATAACAGAGCTAAATCAAAAGCATAAAGGATACAAATACATATGCTGTCAGGTTTTCCCCTGTTTCGCAGAAAATTGCTTAAAAACCTGGATCTCCGTGTATGAACAAGGGTAAGAAGATGATTGTGCAGAACAACTCTTTGGTTTAAATTGAAGGTGGCTTCCTTATTTTAGTGTCTTTTAGTTTTCCTGGATATTTTTCCAATAGCTAGCCTTGCTAATCAAACAAACTTAAAAACTCATCTATGAAAATTATTTAGGTAGTCTGCATGTTTTACATAGGAATGTCATGAAGTTTACACATTTGATTTGGCCATTCTGTCATTTTGTTAAAGATACGCACAGGCAGTACATTGCTTTCATCCCTTTAATGCTTGTATATGTGAAAGGACTTACTAAAAGTTATAGCAGAGTTACAGTACCGTTGGACTTACAATTTAAACACAACTTTGGTTAAAGATGAAGTTTCACATATTCTACACTTGACCTCTTTTTGGACTATCCTTTCTAGGTCTGATAAAACTGAATCAATTGCAGTCAGAGGACTTTGGTATTGGCTCAGAGATGTCTTAGTATTGCACTGTTTACAACCATGGCCTGTGAGCAAAATGACCATAGCCCAACCACTGTCAGCTTGTACGGGCAAAACTTTGCAGAAAATCTAAACCAAAAGGTTGGGCTTATAGTTACCAAATAATCAAACGGAAAAATTTCCACACATTCCTCTGCTCTGTGCCTATACTTTATCAGACTTTCACTTCTGCTACATAGTAAGACCTCTATTGTTTATGATGTGACTGTAAGCATGGTGGGACCTGTTACCTTCCCTTTACCACATCGTAAGAGCAGAAGACCATCTAAAACAATAAAGTGTCACATTAAGCTCACACTTACTAAAGAAGAGCAAGATGTACAAATTAAAGAGATAGTACTCCAACAATGCATTAGTTTCTCTTAAAAAAAGACATTGCTTGCTTACCAAACTTCAATAGACGTGTGTTTATGCTAGCAAATGAGGATCACAGCATGCAAAACTTCAGAAGTGCTACTAGCCACTACAAAGACCAGTAACAGCCAAGAGAAAGAGACAGAGAGTGAAATGCATCTGAACAAAGAAAGAGTATATGCACCCAGATTCCTCCTGTGTGTGTCCAAGAAAAACTTTCTGCAAACCCTGGACAGAGCTGAACAAAGCATCTTCTGTATCCCTTACGACAACAGGAATTAAATTTAGACAAATTTACTGCTTATACTTTGAGTATGACACTGTATTATTTGTAACTGTAACACAAGTGAATGTATTAACCTACGTATTTCTGTTTATTTCTGTTACCATAACCAAAAGTAATAAGCTGTGTGAAGGTTAAGCCTTTTGAGCTTTAATCCTAAATTTGATGGAAATACTAAACTAACCTACTATCTATTCGAAGCAACTTCAAATTGTTATGTTTTTGAACAAAATAATGAATTATGACTTTTTTTTGTTTTGATCTATCTCTTATGCTGTTGTCATATTTTATATATCATTTTGTTGGTGACATCATCACAGCATCATTTTATTTCCCATTTTCCTCACTGTTTGTTTTGTTGTTGGTAACAATGCCATTACCAGTTTCGCCATTGAGGTCGGTGCTAGTTGAGACATGTGGAAAGTTCAGCCCTGACACAGACAGGCACAGTGACACACAAGTCCAAAAGCACAAGCTTTATTTTTCTTCTCCTGCCCTTTATAGCACACAGTGCACAGATCACCAAAAACTACTATTACTCAGCCCCTTTTTTTCTCTTCTTTCTCTTTCTTCCTTCTCTGTTTCTCTGTGTCCTCCACCTCCCGACTCTGGCTCCTCGAATGGAGTGAGCGGCCCCTTTTATTTTCCAGGTGACCCCGGATCTTTTTCTGGCAGCACTTCCGAGTGTTGTGGAAGTGCTGCTATTCATGGCTCCGCAATTGTCCAAGCGCCCCCTGGTGGTAGCCACGGGCCCCAGCAAGGTTGAGCTTCCAAGCTCCAATTCCGTGGCCCCAAATGCAAACCAGGGGGGCTGCCCTCTCGTGTCCCAGGGGGAAGTATTATCTCTGTCCCGGTCTTTCCTTCTTCAAGGTTTCCTGGCTGGGCAAGAGCCCCGGCCATCCGCCATAGACATCACCACCCTTGCAGTTATTTAAGGGGACCTCACAGTATTGCTACCATTCAAGATTCTGGACAAAAACAATTGCAATTTATATTGTATGAATGTATGGGAAATGTCTTTTTATAGTTGTTTTGCACTTTGTGCTTTGGCTGTCAACTGTCTGTTTTCTTTCGTTTAAGTCCATTGGGACAAGCATCTCCTGTGCTCACAATGCAAAGTGTGGCACATACAAGTTTGGAAACGTTTATAACAGAATTTCATCTGTGAAATTGTTATAGTACTCTGAGACTACACTAAGTGAATAGTGCTATACAAAAATAATTTGACCTGATTTTACTTGACATATACATGGACATCATCACAGAGTGCCTTATTGGAGGTATTAGAGGAGAGCTGTGAAGAAAATCATTTACAGTGTCAAGACAGGCTGATGCCCTGAAAGCATTTGAAAGTTGTCTTAAATGAATACTGTTTATTTGAACAAGTCTTTAAATAAGAATTAAGGATGGTAATAAATTCTAATAAGTTTGTGTCTTGTTCTCTTGGTGAGAGGAGACAAAACCAAGCAAATTTACATTTATGTTTTGTGTTGTTCATTTGTTGTACTATATACTTGTATATATCCATTTCTATTATCCCTGTGTTATGAATAAACTGTATTTTTTTATTGCAGAAAAGTGCATTGGGTTTATTGTAAAATAGTCTTATCATTATAATTAAACCACAAACACAGAAAGTGAAGGCTGATTTGTGTATACCCTCACCAATTTATTACTTTTATGAATAAATTGAAACATTACTCTTCAGAGTTCTGGCACTGCGGCTGGAACATGAAACAGAGATATCCCTATGCTGGTTACCATCATGTCTTTGCAGTTAAAAGGAAACAATGGCTTCACTCAGTAAAAAAGCTGACTAAGAGAGACAATTGTAACAATGGAAATATTTTACATTACAGGAAAGGTTTTATGCAGCTTAGCAGAGTAAAATGTTTGATAGCATAGATCCCCATGATTATGCCTATTAATGGAGAGGAACAGATTGGTATTATAAATAAAACCATAATCATCTTGAACATCTTGAAGATTTAGCTGGGGTGGCTAAACATTGCAGGGCATGCCAACTAACATTTCTGATGCAAGACAGGAGCTTCTAGGAGCTCTTCTTTGCTGAAACAACATGATATGGGAGGCCGGAGATGTTCACTTTTCAAATTTCCAAATATACACAATAAATAAAAGTTTCAAAAGGTACAGTAATCCCTCCTCCATCGCGGGGGTTGCGTTCCAGAGCCACCCGCGAAATAAGAAAATCCGCGAAGTAGAAACCATATGTTTATATGGTTATTTTTATATTGTCATGCTTGGGTCACAGATTTGCGCAGAAACACAGGAGGTTGTAGAGAGACAGGAACGTTATTCAAACACTGCAAACAAACATTTGTCTCTTTTTCAAAAGTTTAAACTGTGCTCCATGACAAGACAGAGATGACAGTTCTGTCTCACAATTAAAAGAATGCAAACATATCTTCCTCTTCAAAGGAGTGTGCGTCAGGAGGACAGACTGTCAGAAAGACAGAGGAAAGCAAACAAATCAATAGGGCTGTTTGGCTTTTAAGTATGCGAAGCACCGCCGGTACAAAGCTGTTGAAGGCGGCAGCTCACACCCCCTCCGTCAGGAGCAGACAAAGAGAGAGACAGAGAAAAACAAACAACCGTAAATCAATACGTGCCCTTCGAGCTTTTAAGTATGTGAAGCACCGTGCAGCATGTCGCTTCAGGAAGCAGCTGCACAGAAGATAGCAACGTGAAGATAATCTTTCAGCATTTTTAGACGAGCATCCGAATCGTCTAGGTGTGCGAACAGCCCCCCTGCTCACACCCCCTACGTCAGGATCAGAGAAAGTCAGCGCAAGAGAGAGACAGAGAAAAGTAAGTTGGGTAGCTTCTCAGCTATCTGCCAATAGCGTCCCTTGTATGAAATCAACTGGGCAAACCAACTGAGGAAGCATGTACCAGAAATTAAAAGACCCATTGTCCTCAGAAATCCGCGAACCAGCAAAAAATCTGCGATATATATTTAAATATGCTTACATATAAAATCCGCGATAGAGTGAAGCCGCGAAAGGCGAAGCGCGATATAGCGAGGGATCACTGTACTCCACTTTCTCTTGAGCTGTTTTTTTCTGCCTAGAAAAGGAAGAATTTTGTTTAAAGAAGCCCACTGACCTAATTAATAGTCTTGGGAGAGTCAGTTCTAAATCAGTAAATGATAATGATGCTCTCCAAACCTGATGGAACTGACTAACCGTTTACATGTATTGTGTTACATCTGTAAGGCTAACTGAAATCATAAAAAGATAATTTCTTTCAAAGCTCATATAAAGACTGAGAGTATAACAAATAAAATTCAGGTTGATGTGTTGTAAGCAACACACAGTGAATTTTAAACTGATTAGAGTACTTAATTTAGGAAATCTTTGTAAAATGAATTATATTATGATGTGTTATTATTTTATATACATTTAAAAATGTATTAAACATCATCAGCTTTCCTGTTTTTCACTCAAGTAGCACCCTGATAGAATTTCTGTAAGCCAACAGTAAATACACCATAGTTTGTGCATATGCTGTGTTCATGTAGCATTCTTAAAAGCGTGGGATGCTCATGATAGTTGTGACTTGCCACAGAGCAAGCTTGCATAATCTTGTAAGTACAACAAGATGTCAAAGTGTGAAACCAACACTTCAGAGACTACAGGCACATTTCCACTGACCAGAACTGTTTTAACACTGCATTGTATACTGAAAATACAAATAAATTCAAAGTACAATATTGACAGTTGAAGTCTCATTTCATATTAGTTCTATAAGCCTTCTGTTATATTTAGTGAACGTTAATATTCTGAATATGGCTGGCTAAGTTATAACAAGAAACATTTAATTAATAAAGAAATTTTATATTTTTAAATAAAAGTTTAAGCTCCCAGCACCTTCTCAGTCTCTACAGTGTGATAAAAAAATATTTTTTATTTCTTTATTTCTTTTTCAACTGCTCCTCAGTTTTCCAGGATAAAGCTCAGTAGAAATTGGGTGATGCATTTAAATGTATGGGCGGCACGGTGGCGCAGTGGTAGCACTGCTGCCACGCAGTTAGGAGACCAGGGTTTGCTTCCCAGGTCCTCCCTGCGTGGAGTTTGCATTTTCTCCCTGTGTCTGCGTGGGTTTCCTCCGGGCGCTCCGGTTTCCTCCCACAGTCCAAAGACATGCAGGTTAGGTGGATTGGCGATTCTAAATTGGCCCTAGTGTGTGCTTTGTGTGTGGGTGTGTTTGTGTGTGTCCTGCGGTGGGTTGGCACCCTGCCCGGGATTGGTTCCTGCCTTGTGCCCCGTGTTGGCTGGGATTGGCTCCAGCAGACCCCCGTGACCCTGTGTTCGGATTCAGCAGGTTGGAAAATGGATGGATGGATTTAAATGCATAATATTTTTATAAGGCACAATTCTAAAAATTCACTTTAAAATGACATGATTTTTAGAGAAATAATACAATTTGATTGGAAATGGTATACCTTTATAGTGTTTTCCGATTTTTTTTTGCTATTATTGTGCACTTTTTGGTAAGAATGCCTATATTATCTGCTTAGTCTTAGTATATTATACACTGGCAAAACAAAATATGTGAACCCTTTGGGAATCACAGCATTAATGTATTATAAAATATTGTCAAATTCTAAGTTAGAATAATGAACAAACCCAGTTGGGTTTAACTAACAGCATATTAGTTGGAATTCTATGAGGAGGCAACAAAAGGATACGATCAAAGTGGAGCATATGATATTATTTATCTTGACTTTCAGAAAGCATTTGATAAGGTGCCACATGAGAGAGTTGGGCATCAAACTAAAAGAAGTTTTAGATGGGTTCCAGGTGATATTTTTAGATGGGTGCAGAATTGGCTCAGACACAGGAAGCAGAGAGTGATGTGCGAGGAACCTCATCAGAATTGGCCAATGTTAAGAGTGGTGTTCCACAGGGGTCAGTGCTAGGGCCGCTGCTATTTTTAATATATATAAATGTTTTAGACAGGAATATAAGTAACAAGCTGGTTAAGTTTGCAAATGATACCAAGATAGGTAGATTGGCAGAAAATTTGGAATCCGTTATATCATTACAGAAAAACTTGGATAGCATACAGGTTTGGGCACATTTGTAGCAGATGAAATTTAATGTCAGTAAAAGTAAAGTATTACACATAGGAAATAATAATGTTAGGTTTGAATACATAATGGGTAGTCGGAAAATCAAGAGTACACCTCATGAGAAGGAATCATAGTGGACTCTAAACTATCGACTTCCTGACAGTGTTCAGAAGACATTAAGAAGGCAAACAGAATGTTAGGTTATATAGCACGATGTGTGGAGTACAAGTCCAAGGAGGTTATGCTTAACCTTTATAATGCATCTGGAGTACTGTGTGCAGTTTTGGTCTCCAGGCTACAAAAAGGACATAGCAGCACTAGAAAATACCAGAGAAGATCAACTAGGCTGATTCCAGGGCTACAGGGGTTGAATTATGAGGAAAGATTAAAAGAACTGAGCCTATACAGTTTAAGCAAAAGAAGATCAAGAGGTGACATGATTGAAGTGTTTAAAATTATGAAGGGAATTAGTACAGTGGATTGAGACTATCGAGATTATTTTAAAATGAGTTCATCAAGAACACGTGAACACAGTTGGCAACTTGTTAAGGGTAAATTTTGCACAAACATTAGGAAGTTCTTCTTTACACAAAGAATGATAGACACTTGGAATAAGCTACCAAGTAGTGTGGTAGATAGTAAAACTTTAGGGACTTTCAAAACTCGACTTGATGTTTTTTGGAAGAAATAAGTGGATAGGACTGGCGAGCTTTGTTGGGCTGAATGACCTGTTCTCGTCTAGAGTGTTCTAATAAAAATTATTGTACTGTTCATGTCCATATTGAATATATCATTCAAAAATTCACAGTGTAGGTTGGAAAATGTATGTGAACCCCAAGGCTGATGACTTCAACAAAAGCTAACTGGAGTCAGGAGTTGGCAAACCTGGAGTTAAGTCATTGTAATTCCAAAGAGTTTAGATATTCCTTAGTCCACAGTTAGACAAACTGTGTTCAAATGGAGATGATTTAGTACTGTGGCTACTCTCGCCAGAAATGTGGGCCTGGCCAAGATGATTCAAAAGACACAATGTAGAATGCTCAGTAAAGTAAAAAATGAACCCTAGAGCAGGGGCTAAAGGCATGAAGGATTTATTGGAACAGGTGAAGATCTCTTTTCCTAAGTCTGCCATACGCAAAATATTGAACAGACATGGTGCCCATGGCAGGATACAAAGGAGAAAGCTGTCTGCTTTCCAAAAAAAAGCCCCTGAAGTTTGCAAATAACTTCCTTGTCACTCCACAATACTACTGGGAAAATGACTTATGGACTGATGAAATTAAGGTTGAATTGATTAAGAATATGTAGTGTAACATACTGTTCTGTATGGCATAAAAATGACACATCTTACCAACATACAAATATCATCTCAACAATGAAGTATGGTGGAAGGAGTATGTTGATTTGGGGCTGCTTTCCTGCCTCAGGGCCTGACCAGTTTGCCATCATCGATGAGCAAATGAATTTCCAAATTCAATGTATCCTGCAGAAAGATGTCAGGGTGCTCAGGAGAAGTTGGATGATGCAGCAGGACATTAATCCTAAAGTTTAAACTTAATCAAACTTTTTAACTTTTTTTTTTTAATCAAACTATAGAATGGTTTCTGAAAAGAGCTCAGAGCTTCACTCACTGAAGATACTGCATGGAATAACCCCAAGAGATCCATTCACACCAGACCTCCTAAGAATATGACCAAGCTTAAACAGTTCTATAAGGAAGAATGGTCCAAAATATTGTGCAGGTTTGATTTGAGCTACTGGAAGCTCTTGGTTGAGGTTATTTCTGCCAAAGGAAGTCCAAAGTTATTAAATCCAAGGAGTTCACTTATGAGCACTTTGAGTAGTGAGAAAAGCGCTACATAAATGTAAAGAATTATTATTATTAAAGAATTATTATTATTATTTTCTCCACAGCACATTGTAAATGTTTGAAGGGTGTGTTCAACAAAGACGTGAAAGATTATAATTGCTTGTGTGTTATTAGCTTAAGTATGTTGTGCTTGTCTACACCTGTGACTTTGATGAAGATTAGATCACATCTTATGACCAATTAATGTAGAAAACTAGGTAATTCCAAAGGTTTTGCATACTTCTTTTTGCTATTCAAGTATGCCCACTACAGCTTCAATTGCTTGGAAATCCATTTTATTTTGAACTGAAATATTTTAAGTGAGTATTCCAGCATACTGTATATTACTTTTTCTTGTTAACACATTTAGTGGTGATGTGTTGGTTTTCTCACATTTTTTGAAAATGGTGAGGCATAAAGAACTTCTATGTTCTCACTGCGGCATAACATAAACTCAATAAATGGAATCCACCTTCTTTATACTGCTTATTTCACGGGGGTTACTATCATTACTCTTTATATAGGAATTAACAATACAACATTTTAATAACACAGATCATTTAGGGCACTGAGATACACACAGTGAATTGCACATAAGTAAATATGAACCATACATGAAGGTGAAAAAATAATAGATAAAACTGAAGCAGAAAATTAGGTGTCATAGATTAAGGATTGAAGTGTCAGTTTTTGAAGAGGTCAGTCTTCATTTTGGATTTTTGGTTGGTTGCATGTACCAGGACCTATCTCCGGACCACTGAGCAAGATAGGGAATGAACTTGGAACAGGACCCAAATTAGAGGGCACACCCACAATGGACCATTTAGGGTCACCATTAATCTATGTACTGTACATCTTTGCAAACACCACCTGGAAAAAAGCAGATGCGAATGTAGGAAGAACCATATGGCAACCAAGCAAGGAGGCAGCAGCACTGAATACTTTAAGACCACACTGCCTTCATACAGTTTATGTACACAAATTTCAGTAAAATGGAAACAGAATTTGCAGCACATTTCATATTAATTAGAGTTCAGTGTTAACCTTAAAGTCAATTGTTGGAAGGTTCATTTTACATGTATATGCCAAGTTAGAAATATAAAAAATTAATTATTCTCATATAAAATATTTTATATCATAATTTGTTATGAAAAGTAACAAGAAAATAAAAGCACTGTTGTTTCACTAAAGGAAATATTTTCCTTTATGTTTGTTTCGTAAATAATTTAAAGGATAGGTTCTGTACTTTTCAAGTCAAAGTTATTTCTTCACAATCATGCTATATATTAATTTAATGCATGACGTTGTGTTCCAAAGTAAAACATTTCTATAAATTGAAACAAAATCCCAAGTCTGTTCCTATGCCTTGAAATGGAGGTGAAGGGTGCCGAGGTCCAAGCATGAAAACAAGAACCTTAAACTTATCAAATACACCCATTCTTAAAGCCAAAAATGTTATTGAGTATTGATCCATATATTGAGGTTGCATATATTGCAAAACAGCATATCCATGTTGTTTAAGGAAGGAAAAAATCACACCTTTTTCCATCCTTTCATACATATACACTATTTAATGTCTGGAAAATGTCCGGAATTAAAACACTTAGAGACTTGTACACGTATAATGATTTTGCATCTTACGAACAATTACACAACAAATTCAACCTCTTATCAACACATTTCTTCCACTACTTTCAAGCTACTTTCTTTGGACCCAAGGGATACGAAACAAAGCTTGTTTGGTACAGTTTCTCTCTGAAATCTATAATTGAAAATGGAGGCAAAGAGAGTCATGTTTCCTAGTCAATTTAAAATGAAGACAGTTATATAGTAATAAATAGATGTAATCAACGCTATTTCAATTGAGAGGATTGCAATAAAAAGAAATTTAACAAATATTTGGGTAATAAATAAAAATAACAAACATTTTAAACAGAACAGGCAATTAAGTCCAACACAGCCTATCAATCTCTTTTCACCTTAATCAAAAAACAGTCAAGCTGAAATTTAAAGGTCTGCAAAGTGTTACTATTGACCACACTACCAGGCATGACAAAGTCAGAACTGAGAGTGTAACATGAATTCTGAAGTAACAAGTCATATTATGTACACTGAGTTGACACGTTATAAAGTCCAACTATCCAGCCCAAGCATACAAGCACTGTTATTTTACAGCATGTAGGCCAGGGGTATCACACTCCAGTCCTGGAGGTCTGCAGTGGCTGCAGGTTTTCATTCTAACCATCTTCTTAATTAATAACCAGCTTTTGCTTCTAATTAACTTATTTTGCCTTAGTTTTAATTAACTTCACTCAGGCCCCTTAGATGTTTCTTTTTCCTTAATTAGCAGCCAAACAATAATGTGACACAAAATAAGCTGCCACATGACCAGCTCACCTGTGCCCGTCACACAATATCTGAAAATAAAGAAAGATGAATGTCTCAGTAAGGTTGATCTCTCAGGTCATTTTGACAATGTTCTTAGAAAAAAACAAAAAATCAGCAGTTTTAGAAATGTCTGCTGTGGAAGAATGAGACCAGCAACAAGCTATGGAATTAAATAAGTTTAATTAACAGCAAGAATTAGCTTCTCATTAAGAAACTGATTGGAGTGAAATTGGTTGGATTTGAAGCGCCAGTTTAGCTGGTCATCTGTTGGCTTATTTCATAACTTACTTCTTATTGGCTCTCACTTAATGAAGAAAAGAATCATTTCAGAGGACTGAATTCTTAAAACTAGAGCTATTAAAATGAAGGGAAAAGAAGTTAATTAGCATTGATACCTGGTCACTAATAGGAAAAGGGTTAGAATAAAAACCTACAGCCACTGTGGCCCTCCAGGCCTGGAGTTTGACAGCCCTGATGTAGGCAAATATCAATGGATTATGTCAATGAGAAAAGCAGGCAAAAATAAAAAAATAAAAATTACTCATCTTGGGATTTTATAAACCACAGTGTAACTATGCCACTAGGCCACTGCCCAAATAGAATCCAACAAACATGAGTCCTGTGGCTAGATACAGACTAATGAGAATACTAACTGCAGAGTAAAAGATGGGCTACAACCAGTCAAAAAGTAACATTATTGCGAGTTAAAAGAAACAAACACTAAACACTGGACAACCGGAATAGTTTTAGATGACTCACAGTGATGGGAAGACCAGATTATGGTTAAAGTCTCCTGAATCAATTAAGCTACTCTGTTTTATATTTGCAGTGCAGGCAGGAAATTACGGTATATGGTCTTAAAGTGTGTTTTTCCAACAAAAGTTGGGTTACGGTTTGAATACCACAGGATATTTGAAGATTTTTCTGATTTGGCACGTCCCCACATGACAATATATGTCAGTTATCACTTCAGGTGTAAGGAGGTGCAGTTTGTACTCTGGGACACCCTGTAATGCAATATTAGTTATAATCTGAGGTACAGCTGGGGGTGATATAGAAGGATAAAAATGAAGTCACATACAATAAAAATGTGGGAAAAGGTTATAGAGGGAAGGCATAGGAAAGTGACCAACAAAGGGTAGGCACAGCTAGGTTTTATGCCAGGATGAGGAACAACTGATGTAGTTTTTGCATTGAGACACCTCATAGAGAAGCACTGAGAAAAACAAAAAGGTTTGCATATGGTATTTATTGATTTAGATAAGGCTTATGATAGAGTGCCACGTTAAGAGGTCTGGAGGTGCATGAGGGAGAAAGGAGTAAAAGAGAAGTATGTGACGACTGACCAAGATACTGAATATACGAGGTAGTGAGGACTCGGATTAAAAGCAATTTTGGAGTAGCAGACAAGATACCAGTTAGAGTAGGTAGTGCGTGCTTTTTGCTGATGCCATTGTGTTGTGCAGAACCAGGAAAGAGAAAGTGGAAAGAGAGTTGGAAGAATGTTGAAGGGCATTTAAAGATAGAGGGTTGAAAATAAATAGGAAGAAGACAGAATATTTGAGGTTTAATGATATTCAGGATTCAGAAGTTTGCCTGCAGGGAGAGCTATTGGAAAGAGTGGATATATTTAAACACCTAGGATCAGTGGTAGCCCAAGATGGAAAATTAGATACAGACACAACCCATAGAGTGGATGAAAGCAATTGGAAGAAGGTACCAGTAGTTTTATGTGATGGAAGAATTAAGGCAAAGGTAAAAGGTAAGGTTTATAAGACAGTCGTTAAGACCAGCAATGATGTATGGAACTAAAACATGGACAGGAAAGGGACGTTAGGAGAAGAAGTTAGATATGGCAGAAATAAGAATGTTAAAATGGATGTTTGGAGTTACTAAAAAGGACAGAATAAGAAATGAGACAGTCAGAGGTACAACAAAAGTGGGAGAGATATCTAAGAAAGTAGAGGAAAGTAGACTGAAGTGGTATAGACATATGATGAGGGGAGATAATGAATATGTGGACAAAAGAGCGATGAGAATGGAAGTACAAGGGAAGAGAAAGTGAGGGAGGCCAAAGTGGAGGTGGATGGATAAAGTAAAAGAAGATCTGAGGGAAAAGGGCTTGAGTGGCAAGGAGTGGGGGCTTTTTGGAGATGGTTGATCAAGGACAGCAACACCACATAGAAGTAGGAAAAGATGAAAATGAAGAAGAAAATAACAGGGAAAGATTTACTTCTTTTAGGTTTTGGGGGGGTTTTGTCTCATGCACACACACCTCGAACAGAGTGAGACCAAATAAGTTCACCATTTACATCACAAAAAAGCAATCAAACATTCAGAAGCTGGAGCCTGATCTGTCTCAAATGGCATCACATCATTGGGATATTCTCTGACATTGTCATCCATTCGACAAAACGCAGAAATATAGATTTACATGTTAAGTACACTGAAAGAATCACAACCATCTACTGCCCAGGAAAATACATTACTTATGAACTGTCTCAATTGAAAATGCAACATCTCAAAAAGCACAAGCCACAATAACAAGATCACAACACACAGACTACATATACTTCTTGACCGAAACATAAGTCTTTTTGGCTGTTTGATAGCAGTATTAATCATCGTGTGGCCAGTCAGCACAAGGACAGCAAACAATTGAGAAAAATTATTTTTCACATTCCTGTTCTTTTTACACCAGGTGTCTACACTTCTTTGAAATGGACATAACACTAGCTTCTTTTTGACAAACTGGAAGAATACTCACAACACTTCCTTGGTGGCCTTTTCAAATTTAGCGCCTTTAGCTGAGTGAAAATCAAGATGCTGCTGAGCCGCATCAGCTTAATGTCTTGTGTTCAATGCACTGCTGGTGGTGATGTGCTTTTTTTCCACTTACTGTGGCTACCTTTAAGGAAGCAAAATCTACTTGATTTTTTGTATGTCTTCAGTGCTGCATAGTGTTGGCTGGGAAACGCTCTAACCAAAAAAAATAAAAACGAAAATGTTCTTTGCAATTTAATGGGGTGTCATTTGAGAATAAGAGGCTGAAGCCTTCAAGCCCTATCACTAATCTGGAAAGTTCAGGTTGCATATGGGCACACACACTCAATGGTAAATCTTGAGTGATTGTTTAAGAATACTTAGTTTTACGTAATTTAGCAATACAGTGTATTAAATTACTGAGAGAAGCTTATTACTTATTTTGCACAACATCTGGTAGGGCTGTTCCCCATTGGCCCTAATGCAGAAAAATTGCTGGTAATACTTTAGAGAATACTGCAGGAATGTGAGATAAAAAGATGTCTTTGAAGCCCAAAAATATACTCAGCCAAGAAATGCATAAACCTGCACCTGCACAAAGTAAATACATAAACATAATCAAAGGAGGTGCTTCAAGCTCTGAGACTTTAAAACCAAGCAAGAAACAAAAAAGAATATGTTATATGACCTTTTATGTACAGTATATCTAATTACAGCAAATTAAAGAAGTCCACTATACATTAGCTTGCTACGTGTAAAAAATGTATAATGAAAGTTGTTGTGTTCAAAATAAAATGCTAATAGAAATCATTGATAGTGACAACGAAAACACACATACTGTATATCACATAGCCACTGGAAGAAAGGGGACATTTTAGGCCTCCACAATTTGATTTTGTATTCCTATGGAGTGATGCAATCTTGAAATAACAACATACATGATATGTTAATATCTCAATTAACAAAGCTGATATTCCGGGACTTTAATTTATTATAAGAAACTTTGTTATCAGAGGTATATCCACCATAGGATTTGGAATGACTGGAGCAGAGAGGTGGACAGCCATCTCTTTCCTAGGCTGCCTTCTGATATTGCTGCCCTGATATTCTACAGCTCCTTCCATGTGGCTTCATTTGACCTGCGGCTGCCCCTCATTCCTAACTTAGGGTAAGTTAACACTGACTGCCCTTTTTTTCCCAACTTCATGAGCTGGATTGAAGTCTGGATCCTTAAAAAGATGCAACAATAAACACCCACGTAGTTCAGTAGATTTTGGCAGAAGAGACACATCTCCTGGTAAAAGGAAAGTGCTCTCTATCTGTGCCCCTTCTTCCACACCTACATCAATGATTCTGGTATTTTTTGAATCTAGATTCTAAAAATTTTAAAATAATGACAGAATGCATGAACTACCCAACATTCGTCTCTGATAATTATTATGTAGACTTCCATATAATGGAGCTTGGTTTTTACAAGACTCGCTAACCATGAAACAGTATTAATGATGTGAAATTTGTAAATGTAAAGTCATGTTTAAAATGGTCTGTACTTAAACATATACAGTAAACTCAAAATACTCACACAATTTCCTATCAAGTACAACAGGGTGCTTATGTGCATACTAAAATTATATTCTAAATCTATGATTAGTATGAAAGACATGCTGTATCTGTTTATTCAACAATACCCTTTGTTACCAAAATTTATTTTTAAGTAGGAAATTAATTGGGCCTTTAAGACCTCTTGAACCTACTTTATTCATTTACCAACTCTGGCCCGAGCATGTGGTCTTGTGAACATTGTGTAATGTTCTTTTATATAGGTTTCTGTAGTTTAAATAGGTAAATCTACTTGTGTTTAGTCTATGTCATGTATGACTTATCAGAACATGTGAAATTTGAACTAAACATCTGTATGGTCTGACATTGTAGAATACAATGTCCAATTACATGTTTTAAATATGCTAATCAAATTAGGACAGAGGTGTCCAGCACAGAACCATCTCAGCTGAGATTAAATGAATAGATAGTGAAGAGGGGTTTCTAAACATGTTGTGTTAGTAGTGAGTGAATAGCATACTAGCAGTCCTCATGTTTTGGTTATGTTTTGTAGAATTGTATTTGCACGCATCATTTCTCGCAAGAAAAGTAGGCATATTGATAACCAGCAGCTTTTTTCTCATACCTGTAGAACAATGTAGTAAACTCCTCTGCACACCTATACATATATATGTATGTATATATATATATATATATATATATATCGCTGCCACTAACTCTATCCTCTCCAATTTCTCTCACAAGGTCAAGAAACCATCTTGAGAGGGCAACTAACCCCGCTCCTTTCGGTTCGACCATTCGTTTCCCAGGAATGTCTTTTTTTTAACAGAGCTCTCCTAAGCCAGACCAGACCCAGCCTTTCAAAATCCCAAGACTGGGGAGACGCAAAAAATACAACTTTATTTTTTTTTTCAAAAGCATTTTCTTTTTGTCTGGAGATGAATAAGGGGGATGACTGGGTTAGTGACCCAAAAATGTGTAATTGTCAAGACTGTCATTGAGGAAAAATTAACTTAGCACTCTGACACCACTGGCTGTAGCTGGTCCTTAAAAGGACTAAAGGTGCCCTGACATTTCTGTATACGGCTGTTCTTCAGTACCCCTCATATGTTACGTGTGCTCCTGGATGCCTCACACAGAGCCTAAACATACCACCTGGGTCAATGGCAACACCATTTGCTACACTTTCCCCAGCTCCAGAAACTGACCAAGTGTCAGGATCAAAACTGAGGCTTGCCAGTGGCCTCACATAAAGGCCACTGGAGGGTTGTAGCCAATGTGCAGTCTTCAATAAGTGACTCTCTTTAGTGCTCTATCTGTGCCCTGCCACACTTTTAGGAGCTGCTTCTATGGTCTGCTTCTCAAGGTAGCCACACCCCTTCTGACAGTACATAGCCACCCAAGAAATGCGTCCCTTTCGGATCCAGACCAATCATGCAGAACTGAACAAGTAACAAAATATATTTATAAAATTCATTAACAGTGCCATAATTTTAACACAAAAATATTAATATTCACGATCGGAAAATCAGAGGGGAAAAAAAAAATCTAATCAAAAATATCTATCAATTACATGTGGGTTCATACTGAGACACAACAGAACTTATCAGACAAAAGTGCTATTTTCCTGGTTACCTCCTTTTCAGCAAGTGGACCCTATTCTATTGTACTCTCTTCATTTCTTTGTTTGTTTCATTAGTAATGTTAGGTTTGAAAAGTACTAGATTTCAAATTAATATGTCATTAACTGTGATGGTTACAGCCATTTCCCACAGCCACATTGAAATTTCCATTGGCCTTGTGTCTCCATAAATGTCTTCATACATTTTTGTATTACAACTCCGAGTTTCCTTCTACATCCCAAAGGTGTGAATGTTAATTGACGATTCTAAATTGGCCATGTCCGCTACGAATATGCTTTACTATGGTAGCCCCGAAGGGTAATGCGCAAAACCAAATTAAATCATACAAAAACAAATTGGGAACATAAAAACAAATTGAATACATGAAACATATCAGAAAACACAAAAACAAATGAAATACGCAAAAACAAATTGAATCCGTTAAAGCAAATTGAGAAAATGCAAAAACAAATAAATATGTAAAAACAAATGAGAAAACACATTGAACACACAAAAACAAATGAGAAAACGCAAAAACAAATGGAATACACAAAGACAAATTGAGTATGTGTAAAAACAAATCACAAGCAATAAAGGCAGTGGAACAGCACGTAAACAAAATAACAACTGCATAAACTAATTGGGAAGCATGAAAACAAAAAGAGCAGCAAATAACGCAAATCTAAGCAGAAAAAACAGTCAAAGCTAAACGTACATCACGAGTCAATCCCAGCTTTTTCACAAGTGGTGTAATAGAACACACACAACATTGTTTATTTATAGGTTATGAGGGAACCTTATTTATTGTTTATTTATTTTTCAAAATTAGTATTCTTCTAAAATCATTTTGGCAGGAACACAAAAGGTTTGTTTGTGGATTTTTATATGAGGTATATCCTATGAAACAAACAAACACAAATGGATAGTTTATAATACTTCTGACACTTCTCTGTTAACAAATGACAATCAATCTTCAGGTTAATCATTTAATAAAGTACAATTTGTTAAATAAAAATCTTATATTGTTCAGGTAAAATCATGATGGTTATTTGAAGCATATACAGTACATAAAGTCAAATTCTTTAAAATCAAATGTACATTGTTGTTGCCACTTTAAAGCCAGGAATTTAAATATTTGCATAAAAAGCATATACAGTATATCAGGTAAAGCTATATAAAGTAAGAATAAAAGGGAAATAACAATTTCATTGTCATGTGTGACCTAAATCATATTATATTTATATGATTCTTTCTAATATTAAATTGAATTTTATATTCGGCATCTCGGAATTTTAAAGCAAAAAAGGGTAATAAAAGAACCGTGTAAACTGCATGCCCTCTGAAGGTTTTCAACATTTTGTACACAAGGCCTATACAACTGGACTAGTAGAATGACCAGGATTCCTTTGTAGGGTAATCCTGCAAAAAAATAAATACATCTTTGTAAAAAGTATTTATTCATTCAGTTTATTTCTGTAAAGTGTTCCTCACCGAGTGCAGGCTTAGAGGACTGTGACAGGTTCTCAGGTAAAATGCAAGTATAAATTTCACAAATTACTAACCGTTCACACATATATAAGCATTCTGTTTAATTTCTCAAAATCAAAAATGTCCAGAGATCATTGCATCCTTGTAGCATTTGCTTTTAAATTGTATTGCCAATGTTTCCACACACTGCTCAGATTGGAGACGGAAGGTACTGTATGCTCTTAAAGATGTTGATACTGGCATATTCAAGTTTATTGTTTAGTCATTTTTTAAAAATATTCTGCCGTTTAAAAAATTTTAGTAATCAGTTATTAGTTTCACTACCTTTTTTTCCAAACACTACTGGAACCACTTATGTTATCAATTTTCACAAGTGAATTGGGTCAAGTGTCTTTTCACATTTTTTTGATACTTAAAGAATCCCACACTTTTATGTATCTCCCATCAGATGTAGTACAAGCACTGCTGATAGCAACTTGGTCATTTCTAACAGTAAGAAGAAAGTGTTTTGGAAAATATGAAGGAAATTGCAAGAATATGGTTTAGTGTGCCAAATGGAAAAATATAAACTAAAACAGCAAAAAGAACAACTAACTTCTCATAATTTCTTCTGCATCTGTCACTTATTTTTAATTTAATCAATATGAAGTAATATCTGCTTTAAAGATCCTTCTTGTAATGGAAAGCGCTTGAAAATGTTGGCTTCTGGCACAGCTATAGTGGAAATCTGCCTTAGTTTAAAAATGATTCTCCCCTTTTTTCTGTGTTCTTCATTTGTTAGGAAAAAAAATGACAACTCTGCTTCTGCTGGAAGATTCATTCAGTTAAAGTTACATAAAGTGAGAGGACTGTCATTGGTGGCATTTGCTTTCGCAATGATATAGCAGTATTTCTGGAAATAACGTCCCTGCGGTGGGCTGGTGCCCTGCCCGAAGTTTGTTTCCTGTCTTGCGCCCTGTGTTGGCTGGGATTGGCTCCAGCAGACCCCCATGACCCTGTAGTTAGGATATAGCGGGTTGGATAATGGATGGATGGATAAATAAACGTAATGCCTTAATTGTATTACAAAAAAGTGGTAATGTGTGCAGTATCACTACAATCAGCACAAGACACACCATTAAAGACTGAAGACTTTTCTCTAGTGGCTCAGTTTGCTAGCTCTCTAGTTAATATGGGGAATCTCACTTTATAAAGTTTCATTAAACCTATGCTTTGCAATTCTGCTTTGTTAAGTTATTAGATTATTAGTTTACCTGTAATAAGTGTTTTTTAGCATTTCAGTAGACTTGTTCTGGATTTAGATAACTAACATTTACTGCTTATTTTACCCATACACCTCGACTCTTCCTGTATGATATAATTTTGCTGAGTTTCAGCCAAGCTAAAATATGGGTGGGCCAATGATCTAAATAGGTGGGCCCAGGCCTCACTGGCCCAAGTGTGGCTACACCCCTGAATTAAACTTAATGCATCCAAGTTAGCACTCTGTAAACAAAATGGCAAAATCTCCAATCAGCAATTCCAAATGAAAATCATTCAGACCCAAAAATGCATGCAAAGTATTTTATACCAATATTGACAATATAAGTAGTGTTCATTTTGATGATTATATTACAGTTTTATAAACTAAAGTGAACTTTCCATTACATTGTGCTATTAAACCGTGAACACTTGAATGTTCCTAATTATTAATAATCATTAAACTTTTACACACTGTATTTTTGTGCAACACATTTATTTATAATACATATATTTTGTGTGTAATAGTGACACTTCCAAGGTTATTTCCTATTTTGTTCCTGGTGTGGACATAGAAGTTGGGTGGTGTAGTGGGACGTCTGCAAGGACTGGGATAGGGACAATACCTCCCCTGGACCACGAGAGGGCAGCCGCCTTGGTCTGCATCGGGGCCACAGGAGCTTGTGTGTGGAGGAGTAGAGGCGACAGAAAAGCTGGAAGGAAAGAAGGGACTGAGTCATTTGTGGCTGATTTATGCATTATGTGGTGCTGTAAAGAAGGAAAGGAATATTAAAACGTGTGTGTTTTGAACATTTGCTGTCTGTCTGTCTGCGTTAGGGGGCTGAACTTCCACAGTGGAAATAAATATGAACCTCATCAACAACCTCAGGATGCTACAAGTATATTACTAAAACATAAAAAGCAACAAAACACACACAAAAAAAACCAAAAATCAATGCTAATATGTATGTAATATGTAATATGTAGTAATGTAATATGAATAATGTATTGGCGGAGTGGTGGCTCTGAGGCTAAGGATCTGTGCTGATATCCAGAAGGTTGCGGGTTCGAATCCCCGTCACTGCCAAAAGAGATCCTACTCTGCTGGGCCCTTGAGCAAGACCCTTAACCTGTAATTGCTCCAGGGGTGCTGTACAATGGCTGACCCTGTGCTCTGACCCCAAGGGGTATGTGAAAACTAACAAAAAACAAATAAAATAATAATAATAATTCTCAACTGACATAACCCTACACAGAATGCCCAGAGCATTGACTGGTTTTGAAGGTGGTATTATTAACTTTTGCTTATTTAATTTCTTCTGGGCTAGATATATTTTTTAGTCTGTTCTAATTTTTTTATTTTGGTTTTGAAATATAGGGAATTTCATTTTATTTTCATTTTCCTTGAATAACATTTATTTAGGCTTAGTGTTTAAATGTTACACTTCGGCAGTCTCACAATTCCATTTTGTTTTCTTGTGGGCACTACTGTTTTCTGGTTCCAGTGCTATGGCACCACAGCTGCTTGCTTGGGGGCATATTCCTAGGTGTCATGCCATATGGCCTCATTGGGCATGACTGTATTTGTATCATCGCACTCTTAAAAATCATAAAATAATTTATCACCATAGATTGTCATTTTGTAGAAAAACTGAAAATGTGAATTGTCATCATATTATTACTGTTTCCATTCGAACATGTTTGCTTATTTATTCTTAAACTCTACTAAATAAAAGAGTATAAAGAAATCTGTTTTCCCATACAAAAATGCCTATAATTTTTTTGTAGAAAATTAACTAAATGCACAATTTAGTAATCATCCTTTTATAGGGTTCACTTAATGCAAGTTTTGTTGTTTTTTTTTTATACACTAACTGCATATTAAACCTTTTGCTGCCTGCAGCTGATTGCCAATTTACAATATTATTCTGCACTTTAAGTAACAATTATGTATTATAGCACATTTAAAACAGCAATAACAAAAATCAACAGTTTGAGATATTTTAATCCAACCATTTATTTTCCCATACCACTTTTTTCTAGTGGAAACCAGAGCCCAAATGGATTGCCACTGCATCATAGTTCACACTACACCATAGGATAGCTGTAGATATTTAATTGTTTACCAGAGTTTAGCTTAGGCAAGAAAACCAAAGTCAGAGGAAAACAAACGTCATTAACTAGACTCTTCCCCGAAACAGTTTGTTGTTTTTTACTCAAGCTTCAGTCACTTACGATGTTACTTCTTTAAATACTTGGACCAGAATGAGACACTCATAAAAAAAAGTGGCACTGAATATGAGAAGTCTAGTATATAATAAAATGCTAAGGTCAGTTTTGCTTTGGTGTGATTGGTCGGTTTGGCTTCGGTAATGTGATCAAAAGAGGAAATGCAATTGTGAGATACACAAGGAAAAGTAAAGGCCTAGGAGGCACGCACAGAGTCACCTTCCAGAACAGGAATTTAAAAGTGGACAGTTGGCAAGCAAAGCATTTGGAGATGACTGTGTGTGATATGACAGTCTGTTTATGTGAACAGACTTGAGAGAATGAATGCTGGTTAAGAGATGTTCACACACAGAAATATAGAAGAAAGGCACTGAAAGCAGACACAGGGCAAGAGATATTAAATATTTTTAAATTTATTCTATTACCTGTCTTCAACAGATAACATGGCTAGTGCATATATAAAATGAAAATTCTAAAATAAAAATGAATAATGCATGCCAATCACAGGAAGCAATTTTAAAAGTGTTCCTGACAGGCTAACACTTGGCTGAGCATAAAAGAAAACATGTAAACGTCATACAGTTGGTACAAATGCTGGGAAAAAACTTGCAGTTTAAACATTATAAGATGGCAACACCAGAGAAGACCATAAAACGTAACAATAATATTTTGTTTACAAATATTTCTACCTAGACATTCTTACATGATGGTCTGACTGCCTAGATTTACTATCAACCTGACACCATTGCTTGTGCTACAAATTGATACTAATAAGACCGTAGTGCATCCATGTTCTGGCTAGCTTTCAAAATTGATATGGTATAGATAAAATGAAAAGGACAAAAATAAATTATTTTATTTTCTGTACAGTTCATTTGATTTGGGTGTGCTGCACCCAGGTGTTATTTTATTGCGTGTAAAACTAAACAATGATGCTATCAGCATCAGAGTCAAGTGACAGAAATTAAGATGTAGTTGTCTAAATGTATGTATGCCAATTCAGAAGAAGCTGTTGGATTTCAATGTACAATATGAATCTTTTCTTATATATAATACGCTACCATGGCTGTCCGTTTGTCTGTCCAGGATTTTAAATCACCTGTAGCTCGCAAACCGTTTGAACTATTGACCTGAAATTTGGTACACATATACTACGTGACATCTACTATTCGCTTTCGAGGTGATGATTGACCTCCAAGGTTATTCCTCTTTTTATTTTTATTTTATTTTATTGTAGAATCAACTCTCGGCAGCGGCCAGCAGGGTGGCTATACGGTGCATGCGTATGGGCGCCATTCTCATGGCTGCCACCTTCGCTGTCACTTCCCCTATCTGTTCATATCTTAAATCATTTTTGAGGCAGATTGAAGACTTAAGTGCCAGCTTAAGTGAAGCATTAAAGAAAACATACTAAGTACTTGCAACACAAACACTGACTTAATCAGTTTTAACGTGATAAGATGCCGACGAAAGAAGAGAAGAAGCGGGCTGCTAGGGTGAAGAAAAGAAGAGCTGCTCAAGAAACAGCAAGGGCATCAACCTCTGAGAAAACGAATGCTAAACATACAGAGAAAAGTATTAAAACTATGAATGCTCAAGTCAAGTGTATTCACTGCACGTTATCATACAGTACGCCATTACTGGTATACACATATTGGTAAATGGCAAAATTTTTCAACAGTTGAATAATTTGTGAATTTGTGAATTTCCCTTTGGGATTAATAAAGTATCTATCTATCTATCTATCTATCTATCTATCTATCTATCTATCTATCTATCTATCTATCTATCTATCTATCTATCTATCTATCTATATCATTTTATATTTGGCATATTCATTGTTGACCCTGCATGAAGATAAAAAGTTTTGTGTTTCATTCATTCAATTTCTGAAACCAGCACAGTTCAGTACAGGGTTGTAAGTGGTCAGACACTGTTCTAAGTATATTAGAGCCTAACTATATTAGAACCAAGGAAGAAATCCCTGAACAACCTAACCTTCATGTTTTTGGGATGAAAAAAAAAAAATCTGGAATACTAAGGGAAAAATTACATAAATATGGGAAAACACAAACAGTCACAGGAAGGGAAGACAACCTGTGATGCTGAAGCATTAAGACAGAAGTGCTAACCAATCTGCCACCCTGGAAATTATTTAAAACCATTTAGTCTCAACAGATGGGTAGCCTCAAGCTAAATTTGGGCATTTGCTGCAGATGTGATGTTACTTGAAAACACATAACCACATCTTTCTAATCATTCAATGGAAGCTTCCACAGTGTTTATGGAGAAAAGCATCAAATTGCTCAATTTCTGCATGTTTACATTATTTAAAAAATTACTTTGAAAGTTCTATATGCAGATTATGCTATACTACTTTTTCTACTTTATTTTTTGGATAACACCTAACTGAAGATTGAATTCATTTTTGTATAGCATTCTTTATCATATACAAGCTCAGAGCACTGTAGCAAGTTTACAAATAAATTTAAAGTTTTAAAAATACATAATATAAACAGATACAAGTACAGCTTGGATTAGGCAAAAAAGGCATTTCAAACTAATTGACATGAAAGGAGACCTCAAAGATATATCCATTAATATTATCATTTGAGATATGGCCAATTGACAATAGAAGGAAGAAAACGAAAAAATTGTCAGCAGCATTGAGAGAGGTGAGGTTAGGAGCACGTGCTGATACAGCACTTTGCCGCACCCACCACATGACGAACCAACTCAGGATCTCAGATTGGGACCAGAGTGTCACACAGTGGGTGGCACCACAACACCACAAAAGTTCAGATGGAATGAAACTGTGAGTTTTTTATGGTGGCCAGAGTGCCAATTCTGCCACCAACCCCCAAGTTTTTCTCTGCAGGTTGGAGGGCCTACTGGATGCAGATTAACTACCCAATGGCCCAATGAAGTAGAGTCACTTTCGGTGTTTACAGGATTCGAAACGGCAACCTTCTGATTACTAGTGCAAATCCCTAGCCTCAGAGCCATCACTCCGCCCCCAGTAGCATAGCTGGAGAAAACAATCCTTTGGTGATTCTATGGTTGTTCATAATGCAAAGTCATAGACAAAGTTAGACATAATCACCATTCAGCAGACATAGGCCAAATGGCCAACCACCCCTTCCTGGGCATTCTGTAGTATTGCTGCACATAAGTCTGTACTTAGCAGGTTAAAAAGAAGCCCCGATCCTTTCATTCTTGGATTCCAAGACTGCTAGTATCTCTGTCTTTTACCATAGGCAGGAGAAAGGCTTGACAATATATAACTGGCACAAAGTGCCACTGAAGGATACAGTTGCAATTATAGTAGTAGTTATATTTCTGCACAAATGACTAACAGACTTTAAAGCAAAACGGCTAATCAGCACCTCTCATCTGGGTATGCCAGAATAAAGTAGTGAGTCTTGAGCATGAATTTAAAATCTGAGATTGTCAGGCCATACCATATTCTACATAAGCAGGTACATCATTCCACAGCTTTAGGGCTCTGTTGCTGAAGATTTCTAGCAATCATCAAAATTTATTGATCCCTTTTTTCATACTCCTTAATCTATTTCAAGGTCATGGTATACTGGAGTCTATTTTAATAGTATTGGGCTCTAGGAATATGCCAACCCTGGACATGGTTCCAATTCATTGTAGGACACACACATGCACTCATCCATTAGTTTTGAGTCATACAGATTAATTTCCACATCTTTAGGGTGTGGGATTAAAGTACAGTGTTTGTAAAAAACTTACACACATATTAAGACAATGAGCAAAACTCAACTTAGATACTGTGGCAGCAGTGCTTACCACTGTGCCTGCCCTTAGGATTTATTCTGCTACTAATAATGTTCTGCTGGAAGTATTGTCTATCATTGCTACAGGTTTTGGGTGTAGTGTACAAAATACTGGTAAACAAAATGACTAGCCTCTGCACATGACTCAGGGTAATGAATATTTATGAAATTTTAACCTTGGATTAATTATTAACTTTTCTATTTTTAAAACTAATTTACTTATACACAACTTTCTATCAACTCCTTACATAAAACATCAAATCGTAAAAATGATCTTTTAAAATATTAGAAAATGAATCACTGGGTAAATAAAAGTTACAGAATAGTTATGTTATTCAAGAATCATACTTGAAATTTCACCACACTATGAACACTTTTACAGCTGTATGATGAGGTTGTTGATGGCATTTTTCCTAGCTGGACTAGCCGCCTTCCAGGAAAAAGTAAATATTCTGGTGCGCCTCCCTTTCCTCTAGAGGTTACTCATCACAAAGCAACATATTCAGTATATAATGACTAACAAGATTTGCATTGCAGTGAATCATACACACACAAGTTAAACAGATACTTTCTGTAACTGGAATTAACAGACAGAAATGTTTGTGTCTCAAATCAGAGCAACAACCAACGTGGAATCATTTTCCAAACTTATTTCCTCCATTCCAGGACTGTAAGGAGCCAGAGCCTACCCTACTAAGGTAGGGATTATACCCTGGATGGCACGCACTCACTCAGAGTAGACATACTGTACCTTTGGGAGTGTTTTGAATCCCGACTACCACAACCAATGTTTTGAGAACAATATTTCTCCTCTTTACTTAAAAAATGTATTAGTAGAAATCAATTAATAAAGGATAATTTTTTCCTTTAACTGTTTAGCAAAATGCAAATTGGTGAAGGATAGGTCCCTGGTTGATAACAATTAGTGATTGTTTATCCCAAAAAATCATTGCTCACCAACGTCCTAGTGTGGATTTACTGAATTTTTTCAATTTGATATGTAAATCCATTACAATCATTTCAAACTCACTACACTTTGCCCACTCAGTGTTCGGTGTCCTTCCTTTTAAGTCAGTCAAGACCAGGAGACGTAGGTTTCACAGTACTACTTATCGACAAATTGTGAGGTTCATAAACATAACATTTAGTTTTTATGGAAGACTGGTGAATGATGATTGCTGTTGTCTTACGCTACATGTTCATATTGATATATTATTTGTATGAGCTTCATCAAATCAAATGTCTTCCACTGATGTTATTATGGCTTTTTATCAGATATTTTACCAGATAATGCGTATACAGTCAAACCAAGTGTCTTTGCCAGCACAACCACTGCTGGAGGCATTTCTATTTTTTCATATATACATTTTTTTTCAAAGATTACATGCATCCAATTTGAGGTTTTCTGCACCATTCATTCAAGAATTTTTTTTCAATTCAAATATTTATAGTATAGCAGAGTATACATTTATATCAGGTTTTGGGCAATGATTTCTGTAGTAATCCTAGTCATGACCTTGTTTTTTATAGGTGTCAATAACAAAAGCATGACCCCAAATTTATTTTAGGTGGTCTCTCTCTGTCTCACAAACCTCACACATACGGTGAATAAACACATGGGGTTAAAATATAATCACAAAACAAGTGGAAAAAATAAAGCTTACAGTCCAAGTACAAACAGACTCTGGTGTTATGCAGGTGAGACTTAATTTTGCTAAAATATATTACATTTAAAATGATAAATTAAAAACAATGAATCTCCTTGCCACCTTGACAATAAACACTGTCATCCCTTTTCAGACCTACTACTTCATGCTCATTGGCTACCATTCCATTTATTTAGACTGTGACATAACTACGACTTTATCTGCGAATCTGTTATAGCTGTCTTATTGAAGACATGAGTTCAGCATTAACCAATAAGACTTCCTAATGGTGCCACTACGTAAAATTCACAAGAATAACTTCCCTGTTTTTTTTTCATTTTTCTTTTAGAGAAACGCTTGGCTAATTTATGCATCTCCCAAGAATGTAATAAACAGTGTACGAATAAATTTTAATATCCCAGAGAAAATGGGTTTACTGCCACCATATAACCAGCTTTTAGTTTAATTCCTTTGAAATTCTGACACTTATGTCAAAAGTTGTATTACAATTCTAAATTTACCTGAGTAACATATGACAGTTTGCTTTACATTTTTAGTTATGTTGTAATATTATTTACTGCAATTTTACCTAAATATGTGCCATTATATTGCATTATGCACAAACCTGTTTTTTTTATATTTATTGATTTGCTATCTTTCTTTCTACTATTTACACTTATTCCTCTATGTTCTTTTTTATATTAGTGCCAGTCACATTGAGCTGCAAATTATGAAACTTTCAAAACTATTATTTTTATTATTATATAGCAATGAACTGACAACAAATTGCCCCCTACAGTGTTTATTCCTGTGTTGTGCCCCACGCTGACAAAGATAGACTTCAGCCTGTGCAACTCTATAATTGGATTAAGCAGGTTCAGATAATGGATTGGGGAAGGATTATTATTAACATAACAACTTAGCCATGTAAATAGAGTTATTAATACAGCAAAGCCGAACTGAGGATATTTAAAACATACGCGTAACTCAATCAAATAGAGACATTGGCAGCCAGACAGTAGGCATGCTAGCATAGGATGAATTATTTTGTTAGCTACAAGAGATATGAAAACTGAAAGACATAACAATTGAAAAAAATCAAAATATCATAATATCACTGGAGTTAAAAATGTGGTACCATATTTAATATTTACATTGTCGTTTTGTGGTATTTGGGGGGTGTTTTTTGAAAGAACATCACCCTTATGTTAACATCTTTCCATGTAAATAAAAGTTTCAAACAATATCATTTTCTTAACACCTTGGTTTTGCCCTTGCTTACTTTTATCAAAACACATAGGTTTTCAGAAGCATATGTGTAATATTATAGGAAGAAATACAAATTGTTCAAGGAAAAGCAATAGTGATGAGGCTCTTTATTTTTTTTTTCTTCTGGGATTTTGGGGGCAGGCTGTCTTTCCCTGTTACTGCTGTAGACTCTGTCAATTTATTACTTTTAAAAGAAGACCTATTCTGCTCTACAAAAGAGCCTGTTTTCACCAGCCTATTCATTTCTTGATTCGTTATGTGCTGTAAAAACTCCAAAAAGGGATTCCACATGAATGCACTTGGATAGCATGGCTTTACTGTAAGTTTTACGGTGTTACTGCCAAGCATATTTGCAGAGTTGTAAAGTAATGGCAATGCTCTTGTACAAAGTGACAAAAATCTGTGACATTAACAGTGATAGAAACAATGCAGAAAATATGAAATGAATATATAATGGATGCTGAATGCATTGTTAATTTTCAAATTATTTTGTTAAAAAAATCTTATAAACCATTCAGTATAATGTGACCTTGTTATGTTAATTAAAATTTCATTTTATATATTTAAAATTCCACTCCATTACACTTATGTCAATAGGTATACAGCAACTGTACAGCCCATTAATGTGATCTACTCAAACTCTGAACTCCAGCTCACCTCCAGAAAAATGGTTATCCTTTAAATATGTATCAGGTCACACTATTGGCGGTCTCCCTATAAACTGTGACATGAAAACAATTGTTGTTTTACACATATAAAGATAAAAAATATTTACTACATGTCTGAAATGCAGTACATTAAAAGACGTGGGATTTATACTGGACTAATCAGTGGCGAGAAACAGTGTGCAGAAGGCTAATAGAATTTTTGGTCACAAAGCATTTCTTCTGTATGGGGTACAAATCAAAGACAGTTATTCTTAAGCTTTGCAGCTCCCTTGTGAGACCTCGGCCTAATTTCTCAAGAACCAACAATGACAGATTCACTCGCTCCCTTCTCATTACCTTCTCACCGAGTTATTTCATCCTTTTCTTAAAGGCTCAAAAGCAGATTGGCTCAAATGGAGTGAAACAAAATCATACCCCAAAAATATCTTATCTTTAATGGGCATGATCACCAAAAGCTTTGATAAAAGCCACAGTTTAAAATAGGGTCCCAATGAGAAACAATGAACATTAAATTGTGAAATTGTTAGGGCATTACAAATATTAACATATAAAAGCATTAATGCCCTATCTGTAGGGCATTAAAAGGGGGAAGAGCAGTGATGAAATTGCAACACATTGTTAAAAGTGTATAAATAAATTATAGTGTGGTACAAGGGAGATCTTGCAAAGACAGCTGTTGGTGGAATATACGATTTCTGTACTAATGACAAAAGTGAAACGTCAAGACGGAAGCAATACCAATGAGATGGCAGCAGTGAATAAAATGACTGTGGCTGGTAGTGGCAGGTTGACTAGTTGAGGTCAAGGGGAAAAAAAGGACAAATCATAGCAGCGCCGTCATACTTTTTTCAGGACAAATATGTAGGACACCATGTGAATAATACAAAGCTCTGAAGTGACCTTTTAACAAAGCAATACAACTCTTAATGATTCATTATGTGCATGCATTGTCTTATTGTTTTCTCTTCTCATAAGGATGATGGGTTTTTCACTGACATTAGGAGACATAAGGGATCCCAAGTGTCTCTAAGAAGCCACATAACTTCTTCCAGATGTTGGTATTGCAGGTCACCTATATCCAGTGCCTTAGCGCAAAATTCTTGGGCCTCACCACCTCCATTGAGGTGGGGCCCCTCCCCAAAAAAGACATTTACAATCAAACCGGATTTAATGTTCCCATAGATAACACTTTCACACATTTAACGTTTTTTTGAATGCTGTTGTTGAACATAAAACAACCATTGAAGAAGAATCACAAATCTTTTAAGGCTACATTCACACTGCAGCTTAAAGTGATGCTTATCCTGATTTTTGACTTGTATTTGACTTTTTATTTTGACAGCTCAATTTAATTTTCCAATTGATCCAAATCTGATATGAGTACAGATGTCTATCCCAGATGTGCTCCACATTAGAAAAATGAATAAAACAATTTTGTCAGACAGATGCTTGTTTGGCTGTTGCGCTACGTCACATTGTGTTAGTGCAGAACGATTGTGTATTTGTAAGCTCATGATGATAAGTATGAGAAATTGGAAACAAAAGTTTAACACTATTTGTTTGTGGATATATATTACTATTGGTGTTTAATGTTTATAAAAACAAATTGCCCAAAGGACTGGTGAGAGCATGATGGACAAGTTTGCATGCAGAACAGCTTTTCTAAAAGGTTTTGATTCCAAATCTTATTTTGCTAGTCACAGGTCTGCAGAAACATCAGATCTGTGTCACATATGAGTGAAAAAATGGGAATGAAGCCACAGTGTGAACGCAGCATTTTTTTGGTTTCAAAAACAAAACACAATAGGTTCTACGCAGTGGTTAAACAATTGCACCTTTGCTATCAACTACTCAGAGGTGCTTATGAAAAGGAATAACACACTTAAAGGATAAAAATGACTATGATTGTTCTTTCAAGTTAAATAGAGCAAATCAATACACTTCAGACTTAACCATAACTATTAATTATAGTAAAAACTACAATGTAAATATTTACAAAATCCCTAAACAAGGAAAACCCAGACCTGAACTAATGGGATTTTGAGAAATCAGTGACAATTTGCATTTAACACATTTTTAACCTAAAAATACACATATATTTTTTTCTGTTTATAAAAATGAAATACAGTAGACCCCCGCGAAGTCGCGGTTCAGAGTTCTCGGCCTCAGTCATTCGCGGATTTTTATTTAGAACCTAATAATAATATCTAATAACAATCTAATAATTGTTAGCAGAAACCGCAAATATCCTCCATAATTTTTATGCCTTTTTTCGTTTCAATACTGTACTGTAGAGAGAACAGGAAGTAACTGTAGAGGAAAACGCAGCTTGGGATGGTGAAAGTAGCCAATAGAATTTGAAACTGCCAGTCCCGGCAGTGGCCCTGATTGCTCTTCTGCTGAGGGTACTGCGGCTGTTGGGGTCAAAGGGTGTTAGCGTGGCTTTTAAAAAGGGGACCAGTGACCAAAAGCAAAAAAAAAAGTTTTTGTAATTTGTGTTTCAAGTTCCTGTCTGTCTGCCTTCTGTTGGGTTACCTGTACTTTCGTGGTTGGCGTCTGGATTGTCTGCCGTCTGCCTGTGTACATGATGACTGTAAGTGGATTCATGGCTATTCTGCAAAGAAAGGAGCGCTCCTGAACCCATCCACCTGTCTTCACCATTTCAGGAACTAGCGGTAGGACTATCTTTACATTCCCATTCAACGTGCGGATCTCTGGACTATCTATTTTTATCATTACATTTCATCCGTTGCCGTTTATCATGAACATTTTCATGACTTACTTTGTGTGTTTTGTTTGAGCTTTGTTGTATTTAATGTGTAACAGCCGTAAGGGGAACAGGGGTGGTATCATTGTTTTCATTACATTCTTTATTTGCTGTTTGATTACTGGTTTGCTGTGTTTTTGCATCTGTTTGTGAGTGCGTGCAGGTCGGGCCAAGACTGGGTGCGTTCTTGGAATCTCCACCATAAAAATAAATAAATCGCTGTCTTCTTGGCGGTGTAAATCTTAGCAGCACCAGACTGGTACAGCATTATTCATTTCTCCTTGCTGCTGATTGACTGTGATGCATCTCTAGTTGAGTGTTCTTGTGTTTTCCATTTTGTTCCTCTTAACCCTTAAACCGCCACAACCGGCTATAGTCATTTCCCAGTGCCATTTGCGAGCACACAGAAGCTGAACAGTCAGTGCCGTTTATTCGTTGAGCAGCCAGCTCATGACCACTGCCATCCCCTTGTGAGCAGTGGGGCTGAACGCACCCCTTGAAGACACAGACGCTCCTCAAAAAAACCCCTCTGAAAAAACGCTGATAGACTACCTTCACATTGCTCCCTTATTTGCTGGGCTTACTTGCGGCTGCTCTGTCACGTGATATGCTTCTCGCGCGACACTGCGCTTACTTAAAAGCCTGAACAGCACCTTTCCTTTTTGGCTGTTTGCTTTGTTTCTCTCTCCTCCCCCAGACATCCTCTGCTCCTGTTGTGGGTCCCGCTTCTGTTGTGCTTCCCTATAATGTTTGTCTTTTCTTTAATCAAGAACTAACTGCATACTGAGCTCGTTTTACTTCTGAAAGAGACATGTTTGTTTGAAGTGTTTGAATAAAGTTCCTGTCTATACAATCTCCTGTGTTTCTGTGCAATTCTGTGACCCAAGCGTGACACACTGTAGCACTGCAGTCTCACTGTTCCTGGTATTGAGCCACTGCACTAGACTAGCCTGCAAGTATTACCTCTGTGTGCTTGTGTGCAGCCAGTTCAAGTGCAGTTGGCTCAGTAATTTCATCCATGGTGTCAGTTGCACCTTGTACATATTGTTCCAGTAGTTTTTTTAAATAGATTTTACAGTTCATTAGCAGTGTGTAAAATGATCAGTGTTGCAGTAATTGTGATGCTCTTTGCATGAAAAAAAATACGTGTTCCATTAAAATTTCACTTTTTCTTTGTGAATTGAGAAGTTTACTTCAAAAGTGCAGCAGAAAAGTATTTGGCATCCAGAGATGCATTAACCCCCAAGTATGTGGTAGTTTAAGGGTTAAAGTCCCAAGATTCCCCTGAAATGCCCTGCACCTTCTAAGGCTTCTGGCAATGAAAACGCGCTTGCATGAATTATAGTACATATAGTGGTAATATCGGTATTTTACATTCTAGCACTGCGGGTGACATATCAGTAGAGTACTGTACAGTATACAGGTTTACCTTTACATTCTTTATTTTCAGGTAATGTATTAAGCTGAGTTAAAATTAAATTAAAGTGTTTTAGGGGCTTATTTAGGGTTTAAACTATAAAAATAGGCATTTTTTTAACCACATCCAAAATTCGCGGTTTTTCACAATTCGCGGGTGCTCTAGGAATGTAATCCCTGTGAATTTTGGGGGTGTACTGTATAGATTTTTGTACCTGGCTTTGTGGAGGTCTGATGAGAGGGCACTGTGGGTTTGAATGTACCCCGGTACCACTATGCAATTGCCCATATTGATGCATGTGTTTTATCTTGCTGTCACCGATGACTTGAACATTAAGGGAAGGATATCCTTTTCTACAAACACAGTTTTGAAGCTATACAATGGGAGATATAATCCAATATGTGCCATCAATAGGAGCAATCATATTTGGAGACCTACAAATTGCAAAGAATATTCACTAGCAGTTCATCTTGAGTAAGCAGGAAATCACTTCTGTGGTCAGGAGACACTGCTCTTATATTTGCCTTTCAACAAAAGGTTGGACTGTAAATGTCTTGGCTTTGTAAATTTCCTACTTGTTAACTTTCTCAGTATAATGAACATTTTTAATACTTTCTCATCTTGCAGTTGCTTCTGTGTTGTGTGTCTTTGTGGAAGAATATTTAGGACCCTTAAGAATATGACATTTAATAAAGTGATCACTTTCTTTCTCCTGACATGATGAGAACCGTATACTGTAGATCATTAATTCTTAAAGTGTGGTATATGGACTACTAGTGGTCTGCAAGCATGTACATGTGGTCTGTGGGCTGACCTAGTCATTTTTCTTAGAAGAACTTTTTTGCTGATAAGGACTATATAACAACTGTAAGACACCAACCATGGAGTGCCCTATCTGACTTTCTTGAAGACAAGAACATTTTATACTTCTACACAACTCCTTCCTGCTCCAATCTTGTATGGCTGTTGTGATTGCCGCATTTATTTCAATATATCTTTAAACTTACAGCCTCCCTTCCGTCTAACCTAATTCCTTCAGTACATGGGACTCTTGTTTTTAACTGTAAGTCAATATTCATGTCCACCATTAAAAGCCAACCCCTGTCAACAGCAATGCTTTAATTCAATATAGATGCTGATGTATGGTGCTTATGATATATTAATTTTCAAAGTGGACTGGTTTATTTGAAATTTGGTAGAGTCATTCTTCAAGGACATTTGTTCAAAAAGTTCAATTTTTGCTATGATATCTTACACAAAGCATGATATACAGATGTTAGAAATGTAAATAACCCATTTAAAAAATCAAATCTGTGAAGTCATCAGTCTTATAACAGAAACACTCTATGCAACCTAAATTACTCATTGATTTACTCTTCACATTTACTTTTAGAAAGGTCATTTTAACTTGCATATATGTGTCGTTTTCACTTCAGAAGGCCACTACTCATGACAAAATACATTCCCAAAAACAAGCTACTTAAATTTCAGCAGATCTCAACATAGAGTTACATTCTCTATTTGGTACATCTTTCAAAAATTGTATGTTTAAGAAATATAAACTACAATTAGCCATAGACCCTCCACAACCAACAGTTAACAATAGTGTATCAAACAAAGCAATTTATGCACTACTTCAGTTGGAATATGAGGTCATGTATCTTTTGTACTATACTAATACATGTAATTGCATTCTTTTACCACTGCTATTTTTTGAAAATTACTCATTTTTACATAATTATGTAACAAACAAACAAACGTAATATTTCTTTCTTGGATGAAGTAATTAAAATAATTAAAAATGCTCCACTTTTCAAAACAATTAACTATGACCCCAGAATGCACCTCAGTGTTATGACAAGGTACATTTTCTAATTTTATTTTCCTTTTCATATTATTATTTATATTTTAAATGCATTTTTGTGATTGAAATTCCATAAATGAATAAAATTGGTAATTAAAAACATAAATAGTGCTCAAACATTGCTGATGACCAACTTCTTTTTCTGGTGGTCATGGACATTGGCTGCACTTTTCTCTTACTGGCCAAATTGCTGGGTCATTGGGATATGTATGTATAAGCAAATCCCATTCCTCATGTGGTTAACATGTGCATCTCCTAAATTCTTCATGTGAAACAGACTTAAGGTAAAGCTGTACAAACTCATGCAAACCATGGGTTTTTGTTGCTTGAATGAAAATGATTCAAAATAACAAACTATAAAGACTGTCAAAACTGAGGCCTTGCCTGGTTCTGTTGTCCTATGTCATCTGTTGAAAGATAACCTCACATCCTCATCTTCTTCCTACGTGGGTCCCACTTAAAGAACTGGGTTGTAAAAATCATTGGTTGTGCTTTAGAGCAGGCTAAATCATTATTGACGATACGTGAAATGATTAACACAAAACTGAATTTGCATAGAAACGTACTCTTTGCAAGAAAATTTGGGAAACAACTTGCATTTCTCTTCCAGTGAAATCTTATATTATTATTTAAATATATGGTGTTGAGCCACCAGACGTGTACTGGTAGTGGATCCCCACTTTATCCATTATGATGACAGCCTCGATGATCACGATCCTAAACCTGCATTAGAAATAAAAAAAAAAACCTCAAATCTCCAAGAACGTGCGTATTCTTTTAGTGTGGCTGCTAGGAAATGGTGGCTTAATATGTACTGAATTTCCCTATAATAATGTGCAGTATGGTTCGGTTTTGGTCCATCTTTGTGTAGAAAACATGTAGCAATTCACCTTTTTAAAAAAACACACTACGCTTCTTTGAGGTTAAGTGAATGAAGAGCATAAATAGAATTGATTTTACTATGATTACTTGTATCATGCAACTGTGCAAGGGAGTACTCTTTGTTTTCCACCCCTAGAAACCTTTAAACCCCCCCCACAAAAGTTTCATTTTATTGAATTTTGTGTTTCTCAATTGTGAAAACCCCTGTGAAATGAATTTAGTGTTACAGTTTTATGAAACTGTATGTGAATCAATATTCTGTTTTACTTATCACTAATCATTGTATATATATATATATATATATATATATATATATATATATATATATATATATATATATATATATATTGAAATAGTTTACTGTCAAATAAATGCAAAGAGTACGTGACACGTGTTTCACCCTCATTCTGGGCTCATCAGGCGTACACACTCCACTGCACTCACCATTCTATGATCTGCTCCTCACAAACTGAGGGCACCGTGGCGGATGTTAGCAGATTGCTGGCCAACCACAAGCGTTACCTGGTAGGTAACCACCCATACAATCAGATTGTGACACAGATTACGAATGCCGTGAATATATATATATATATAACTTTTTAGTTTGGTTTTCAGAGACACCACTTTACAGTACTAATTTTTCTTTTTATTCACTATTTATGTATGATTAATGCACTCTTACAGGAGTGTGTAAAGAGCCTACTTTTATTAATAGTTTATGGCCGAAGAGATAGCATTATTGAATTTCCATTAATAAAACCTCCTGAAAGAGGTTTAATCTTTTCAACAGGTTTGAAATTGCAGGTTACTGTTAACGCTCATTTAAAAACAAAATAACAATTCCTTCAGCATACCTGACACACTCATTTAGGAATAACTTACTGTCCTCTTTTACTATTATAATACACGGACATAACAAATAAATCAAACAAACAAACCATCTTAATAATAATTGGAGTCTATCGCAGCAGTGCAGTACACAAGGCAGGAAACAGCCATGGAATAGGTTCCAGTCCATTGCAAGTGTCACTAATGCGCACACCTACACACCAAGGGACAATCTGAAATTGCCAGGTAACGTAACAAAGCATATCTTTGGGGATGTGGGGAAGAAAACTGAAGTAACTTGACGAAAATCCATGTAGATGTGGGAAGAACATGCAGGCTCTACATAAGTGACAATAGGATGTAGGATTCAAACCCAGGACACTTCATCTGTAAAACTGCAGTGCTCAAAACTTTACATTCCCGAACACATATGAAAAAGTGAGAATTAACTTAGATACATGATTACTGTGATCAATACAAGTAACACAAATTGTACATGAAATCTTTAAGTGGCTTTAATCACATGTATGTTAACTATTCACCTGTCCTTACTTTACTTATCTGCCTGCCTTTGATTGCTTTTGCTTATTAATATATATATATTTTAGTTTTTTCATTACTATTTTATCACCACAACTATTGGCACCTTTTTATTATTTTGCTTTTAGTCCAAACTCATCTTTCTGAAATGTTTTTATAATACTCTAAATTTTTGAGCAAACCTTGGTTAATATTTAATATGCAATTAAATATATGATTTATTTAATATCATTAATATTTCATGACAATACTTAATAATATCCCTTGTGATTTTCTATCTTTTCCTTTTTCCTGTTCTTTTCTTTCTGTTTTCTTATATCTCTTTTAAACACAAGGGAAAATATCATATGAATGTTTATGACTGTACTAAATTTTAATTAATTCTAACTACTCTTGTAGATTAATTTTTTGATCCTTTGTTTTACTAGGAGTATCTAACATGATTAATAAGTATTGATATTTCAGCAACTTATTTTTTCACTATTGTTGAGGGGATTCTGTGTGTCTGAGCATGCCATGTTTTTTTTCACTTCTCTGCAGACCAGTTACGGGAAATATCGCCTGGCCCCGATGACGCCACTTCCGGTTGCAGCCCCACAGTTGATGTCACTTCCAATCTCGGGGTCCAATGACGCTACTTCCAGTTCCAGCCCCACTGATCATGTCACTTCCTTTGTCCTCTTTTAAAGCTGCCATCTTTGTGATATCGAGTCAGTTCGGTTGTGGACTCCAGTCTGGTCACATCTGTATATTATTAATATCCAGTTTTGCTGCCAGGAACAATATACGGGTGGCTGCCCCAAACCTGTTTGTGGCTCTTTTTGTCTTGTTTATGACAACATATATCAATGACATTCTATATTGCTGATTCATTTACATGACATTCACATGAATGTATTGATACTTTACAGTTACAATTACTTATGAACACTTTGAAATCACTTCAGTTTTATTTTTTTTGGTTCAGCACCACCTGACTCAACAGTATGAAAAAAAACGTATGATATATTGTTCGACTCTTTTTGATATGTTTTTATTCAAAATGTTGAGCTTTTAGGGGTTCCGTTAAATGTTACATTTTTGGCCCTCTAGAAATTAAAGAGTAATCCATTGGGTGTCTTCAGCAGAAATGATCAGAAGGATTTGAACTTCTTCATGCCACATCAACTGACCCCAGGGGCTCACCCCCCAATGGGATACAACGGGTCAAAGTTACTCCTGTTCACAAAACTTCAAAAAAAAGAGAGGATTCATGATGTAGGCATGTGTAGTGTCTCTAAAATACTCTCCTAGAAAGTTAAAAATAAATAATGTCAAATATAAGCATGCAGGGTTATGTTTGAGAGTATTTCAAAGGGGGTGATTACAAATATGGTGTATTTTTAATCCTTTACTTGGAATATAGTTTTCTATTGACCTCTATCAGAGGATGAAAAATGAAAATGTTTATTATAATAGTGAGTATTTAGATTTTAAACATTTAAATAGAAGAACACATTTTAATATTTCAAATATTTGGCACAACTATTCTTATTTATTATGTATGTCTACCTAATGAAGTAAATCATTACATTTCTTACACTCCAAATTATGGCAGCTTACATTAATTCAAATTTTATGGATTTATACTTTTAGCAAATAAAGCACTGTGTCATTTTTTACTATAATCTATATAAATCGATCCTTAAAATAATATGATCTTCTATATGGTAATTCAAAATTGTATTAACTCTAATGAAGCACAACTACTCCAGTTATAATGTACAGGAGAAGTCACTTTAACACTTAGGAATCTAACTTAATTTTTCAACTTTAAAATAATATGAAATATGATGTTGCTTAATACATTTTCATATATTTCAATTTTACGAATTCGTTTATTATAACCATTTAAATTGAAGAGGGGGCTATAAACTAGCAAATTTTCAGTTGGCATAATTGCCTAATTTTTATTGTATGTGTAAAAGTAATTATAAAGTAAAACTACATGCTTAACAATTAAGATTTTTTTGTCTGTATATAATTTTTCGTAAAATTAAATGTGTCTTTATTATGATATAAAAAGGAAAACATTTGCATGACATCAAGCTTCCATTATAATGCATTAAAAGTGTGCAAACAGGGCACATGCGTCAGTAAATGTTATTTAACGGCACTATTTTACAGTATGTCCAACTGCACAACTTAGTGCTGTGTTACTGAAAAGGGCTTGATAAATAATGATTGGAGTTGTAATTAAGCAAGAAAAAGCAGTCACATTTTTAGGCTATGGTATACAGTTCTAAGAATCCCACTGAAACACTCAAAATGAGAGTCATCATATAAAAACGTAAAACTAAAAAATGCTTCTGAAGAGCAGTGAGTGAGGGATATTCAGTTGTGCCTTACTCAGTTAATACAACCCCTTCTATTTTTATGCCATATCGCCATCATAGGTTTCACAGGTAAAGTTTTATTAAGGAAGTTAGTGAGAGGCTGGTTCACTGTGCATCTACCAAAGGAATAAAATAAAAAAACCCACATCTGATGAAGGCTTTGCAATTTTTCAGCTTGGAAACAACCTTGGATAAAATTAGATAAAGCACATTGGATGACCCAGTGGCGAATGCTTCTGCCTCACTGCTCACTATGTGTGGAGTTTGCTCATTGTTCCTGTGCCTGTTTTCAGTTGGTACTTGTTCTCCTCAAACATCTCAGACAGATTCAAAAATTGCTAATTTAAACTGGGAAAGCATGAATGACTGGGGGTGTGCATGAAGGTGCCCTGTGATGTCATGTTAAGAATCTGTCCCTTCACTGAACCAAGCGTTGCTAGTGTAAACTACCATCAATACTCTGAAGTATTCTTCTAGTTTTTGCAGGGCATTCTGTCTTTACCTTCCTTCACTGCCTGGCTATCCATGCAGTGTCTGTAAAAGGACGTAAATTGAAGCTGTGTGGAAAGTCAAGCCAAGCACAATCATTAGTTTTCTATACTAAAAATGAATCAGTCAATCAAGATATCCTATTAAAATAATGTTGGTGGTTTTTCGGAGTCAGCCTCCAAGCTGTCTTTTGCTATCTACCTCTCTGGGCTTTCCTCTTATTGAGATGTGAAACATCTTTCTCTCTGAGTGCTCGCCATACCTGCCAGACAGGTCACACAATGACACATTTCTTTTTAACATTTTTACCCTTGAAAAGATAAACTATCTCTCCCCCCTTATACAAAAGTGCTTTGTCTCAAATCAAATATGCAATATATAAAATACTTGACATATTTTGCTCAGTTTAAATAGCAGACAGAGAAGCTTTGCCATTCCTTTAAATAAGCATAATGAGTCATTAAGATTAAATTGCTTTTGAAAGCAAGCATTTCAGCTGCCAAAACATCCATTTGTAAGTCCATCTTATTTGGAAATACAGCACATAACGAAAATTTGGTTTGAGACTTGATACTCCATATTTCTGACAAACTACCAGCATTAATTTAATAGCTTATTCTGATGGATTGATTTATTGATTAGTTTATTGTATAATATTCCATCAAGAAATGTTATTTTACAGAAAACTCTGTTTGCTAAGAACATTTAAAGGAATAATGATCAGAACTCTCTAATGAGTCACTCAGGAAAATGTTGCAGTGTGAGGCACAGTGGGGTTGTTTTTCACACACTGACTGGCAGTAATAGTGAACTGCCTGAATGCTGACAGGGAACGTGGAGGATTTAGGTTTTTTCTTTTTTTCTTTCCATTTTCGAACTTGATTGACTTATCTCCTATGTGCAGGCAGCATAATTTAGAAGAAGGAAGCCATGTTGGGGTAGGTTCAAATCCTACTTAATGTTTGACTCTGACCCATTTTGGAGTGAAATTATAAGCATTTTTAAGTTGCTTACATTGTGTAGCTATAAGTACTTTTGGGCAATATCAGAAAAAAATGATTGATAGATGATCCTGCTCAAATGTAAAAGAATGAATGTTGTACAAACAATTTAGAAAGTCAGACTATTTACTACTGCAACTCAGAGTATGCTTCATGGAAGAAATTAGTCTGAGACATTGAACTTTAGACATGCTGTAAAAAAAAATGCAGAAAGAATTCAACTTCTATTGATCCATTAAAGAACCCACTTATCTGAATTCAGGGCAAAGGAGAAGCAAACATAAAATAAAATTTTCACAAATCTTAAAACACTGTGGCAACAAAAACAATGTGAACCCTTCAGAATTACCTGGTTTTCTGCATTAATTGGACAAAAATGTGATCTGTGATCTTGTGATTTAAGTCACAAGTATTCAAGTCAGGTCAAGTTAAGTTGGGGACCATGCACTGGTACAGTTTGTTGCCGCACCCACCACATGACGAAACAGTTTAGGATCCTAGTTGGCAATTACCCCCCTGGCCATCCTTCGGAAATGACCCTCTATCTGCCACAACCAGGTGTTACGTGGGTGTCCTCTTGGCCTGGTCCAGCTGCTCGGGACCCCAACAATGAGGATCCTACGAGCTGGATCACCCTCTGGGAATCGCGCCACATGGCCGTACTGCCATAACTGACGCTCCTTCACAATGCAGGTAATGGGCCTAATTCGGGACTCCATGAGCAACCGCTCATTTGACACAAAGTCAAACCAATGGTACCCAAGGATTTTCCGGAGAGACACAGTACCAAAGGAGTTCAGTCTTCGTCTCAGGTCACTGGATAGTGTCCATGTCTTGCAACCATATAGCAAGTATTGACAAATCAAATATACTTACACTAACAGCACACAAACAATTATAATCTTTCATGTCTTTAATGAACACACCCTTCAAGCATTCACAGTCTGACGTGAAAAAATAAGTGAAGCTTGGATTTCATAACTAGTTGAACCTCCTTTGAAAGCAATAACCTCTAACAATCTTTGCATTATTCAGGAGGAATTTTGGACCTTTCCACATAACAGGACTGATTCAGCTCAGCCTATATTCGTAAAATATCTGGTGTGGATGGCTCCCTTAAAGTCATTCCATTGTTTCTCTATTGGGTTAAGGCTGTAGTTCCCAATGGAGGCAGTACCACCCACTGGTGGGCGCTGAAGAAATCTAAGGGGGCATTTCTGGTCCAAGACATATTAAGGGGGCATTGGGGACCAGCCGCCGCCCCCTTGGGCAATACTCGCAAAAACGCGCTGAAATGTTTGATTACTACTAAAAATCATCAAACACATGTTTCAACAAATTATTCAAAATGTCCATTATTAAGAAAGTGGTGGCTCTGAGGCTAAAGATCTGTGCTGGTATCCAGAAGGTTGCCGGTTCGAATCCCCGTCACTGCCAAAAAGAGATCCTACTCTGCTGGGCCCTTGAGCAAGACCCTTAACCTGTAATTGCTCCAGGGGCGCTGTACAATGGCTGACCCTGCGCTCTGACCCCAAGGGGTATGCGAAAACTAACAAATTTCTAATACAAGAAATTGTATAAGGCAAAAAAAAATTATATTTACAAGTTTGCACAAGTCATGCATTCCCAGATCATGCAAGTCCTTACAAGATTAATGCACGTGCAGATGACCGAATCTATGGAAATTTTTACAGGTTCATTGAACATTACTATGAATATGTGAGAAGTTTTTTATCAATACAATGTTTCGGAATTCCTTCAGAGCAAGTGTAAACCTAAAATTACAGCATGGTACCTAAAGATCACATTCAAAGGAAAACTTAAGTGGACCTACTTATTAAAAACTAGGGGGCGAAGCCCCCTGCTTGCTTCAATAGCCAACTCCCCCCCCCCCCCCCCCCAGCCTGTACTCACACGCCAGCAACTTCACGTCTCTGTTGCTCATGTATGTGGATTTCACTTTCACCAAACAACAAATCTTTTATTTCTCGCGGATACGCCTCTTCATTGGGAAGAAACACCACTTTTCCCTGATGGCGGCACGAATTAGAAGATCTATAAGTCTCCCATCATTATATTTAGCTGAAAGAGGATTTAGCATGATCAACAATCTATTAACAAAGAAAAGAAACAGATTGTCAATAGTGGAATATGGCGATTTAAGATTGCTGATGACAAAAATGGCACCAAACATCGAAAAATTTGTGTCACGAATCAATAATAATATTATATTCATTTTTTTAATAATATATTTTTTAATCATACTTTGAGCAATACACCAGTATTGTTAATATCTTCTAATAAAATAATATAAAAAAATCTGTCCATGTTTTTCAATATAGAGTATAGTTCACCCAAAGGGGGCGCTATCAAATTACTCTTTGAAAAAGTGGGCTCTGACCCAATAAAGGTTCGGAACCTACGGGTTAAGGTCTGATCTCATATGGACTACTGCATATTCTCCCTGAAATCTTAGCTTCATCAAATCACAAACCATTTTTGCATTGGCATTGTGCAGTTTTAAGACTGTTTTTGATAAACTTCAGCCATACAGTGATTTTTTTCAGCTTCCTCCTTGGTGTCCCGCCATGGGCACTATGCCTGTTTCAATGTTTTGTTATAGTAGACTCAATAGCAGAGTTCTTTACCTGTTCCACTGATTGCTTCATGCCTTTAGCTGTTGCTCTGAGGTTCTATTTCGCCTCACTGATCATTCTGTGTTACACCTTTTAAAGGTCAATATTTTTCTAACCCACACCTGCTAGCTCATATTCATCTGATAAGTCATTATGGCGATATGGCACTTTTTCATTGATGCTTTCCAGCAGAATTCTTTCAGCTTAAGAATGAAACACATACTCAAAGACAGCATTGGAAATTAATGGGAAGAGCATTTAGGATTGAATGCCAGGAAGCACTTCTTTATGTAAAGAGTTGTGGGAATCTGGAACAAACTATCAAGACATGTAGTTGAAGCAGAAACCTTGACCACCTTTAGGCATTATGTGAATGAGAAATTGGGACATATTTGCTATCTAAACAAACAAGCCTGGTGGATTGAATTGTCTCCTCTCATTTGTCAAATTTCTTATGTGCTTATTATGTTCTTTATTCTATTTCATATGCTCTTGTGCTCACTGACTGGACTCTAGGTTTGCCATCTCCTGACTCCAATTAGCTTTATTTGAAGTCCATCAGCCTAGGAGTTCACATACTCCCCCCAAACCCCCATTGAGTGAATGTTTAAATGTTGTATTGAATATATTCAAGAACGATACACTCATTAAATGTTATTAGTTAAAACAGATTGTGTTTGTTCTTTATTGTAACTTAGATGAAGATAAGAACATATTTGAAGACAAATTTATATATAAATGTGGTTATTTGCAAAGTGTTCATATACTTTTTCTTATTCTGCATATATCTATTGCTTTTATTTGTTTATTTTGTTTTATTTTTTTTTTAATTTTTTAATGGTTGTGTTTGTTCTTTTATTGTAAATTAGATGAAGATAAGAACATATTTGAAGACAAATTTATACATAAATGTGGTTATTTCCAAAGGGTTCATATACTTTTTCTTATTTTATATATATCTATTGTTGTTATTTGTTTAATTTATTTGTTTTATTGTTTTTTCAATTTTTAATGCTGCATATTTTATTTTTAAACATCAACACATTTTTAGAATAATTAATATGCAGCTAAATATAATTATGGAGGCCAAAGTACTCTTACTGCATCCTGTGGAGTTTGTTTCACATTTGGCTTCTTTATTTGCTTACACATTTCTTTTTAGCATGCACAAATAATATAAACCACTAAAAAAGACAAACCCAGCTTTTAGAAGATAACAAGTGACTGAATGGAAAGTGAATGAAGGGAAAGTGCTGACTAGAAGCCTCCAATACTTTTCACTGCTTGAACAGATTACATATAATATTCTATGCAACATGGGGCCAGGTTTATGGAAAACCTTTAGTGCCCAATGAAATAAATAAAAAGCAAACGTGAAATAAACAGCCACATGAAAAAGTACACAAATAACCATTAAAGTGAGAAAAAACACAAAATAAGTAATCTAATTATGAAATAAAGTTTCATCATTTTATTTCAACAAAGTAGATACATTACATTTAATTATTACAGGTTTTGTTTCACGATGGCCTTATTTTTAAAGACTTTAGCTTGCCCTCTCGACAGCATCCAAAACAGACAAAATAAAACACATAGAGATAACTTGTTAATAGTTACATATAAATTCAAAAATAATTACACTATTTGAAAACTGTTTCTAATAGCTTGGCAATCCTAGACAATTACATAAAACAGATGAAAAACTACACATCAATTTTTTTTAGCCTCCAGCATGTATTATTGAAAAGGGGTCAGCTTCATAACACTAATTAGTTTTGTTATTTTGTATTTAAGATTGTTTGTTAATTTGCATGTGTTTTACGAAACCACTTTGGAACCCAAATAATACCTAAATACCTAATTTCAAGTTAAAATTAATGAGTGAATTTTCAATGCTGTACTTTATTTATTCTTTTTTCAGTATATCAGACATCAAATTGAGGAAGCTGTGAATTCAGTAACTAGGGACCAGTTGACTCGTATGTGGCAAGAAATGGTCTACTGTTTTGATGTTTGTCATGCTACACATGGTGCTCGTGTTGAGTGTATGCAACCTCAAGGACCATAGAACCATGTGTTTCTATCTTATACAGTTTGTTTGAAATAAATTTTTGAAATCTGCTCTTTCATTTTGAATAGCCCTGTGTTCATTTTTCATAATGCATGCAGTTCTCATTTCTCTTTTACTGCATGAACCTAGTTTGTAACTTTGCATTGTCTACTGTGTATCACTGTAGAAAAAATCATAATTTAAAAGAACAGAGAAGATACTGTATTCACACTGAACACTGCCGTTGCTGTGAACAGTCTTAAGTTAGGTTTCCTCTCCAAGTATTTTCTATTTTTGCACTTCCTTTTGAATAATTTACTGGTTTATTTATTTAGTTCTGGTCTAGCTGGCAATTTCTCTGTCTCATTTTTTTCATAGATTATACCATTATCATTATTATTATTCCTGGAGATCCAATCTAATTTCTCCATAGACAGTATACAATTTCACTGCATATTGGTAAATAAGTAAATGTTGCTGAATTTATTTCAGACATTTTTATATGTACAGTAGAACCTCTGGTCACGAACGTTTCTGAACACGTATAAATCGGGTTACAATCAAAAAGTACGACCACGTGCTCTGGTGGTGAACAAAAACACTGGCGGCCAGTTTCCCATACGCATGTTCGTATGCGCCAATGATTTCCCATTCTCCGTTTCCCATTTTTTTTTGTTTGCGTATACAGGGCATAACAAAGCAGCTGATGTTGCAAAAGGAGTTATAATGTTAACCAAGCAGAGGCCTCAAGTGCTGGAAGAGGTGGAAAACTGTTGCAAGTGTGGTTGAACGATAAGCAGCTTGCAGGGGATAGCGTAAGCGAGGCGATCATATGCGAGAAAGCCAGGAGATTCATGGCGATCTGCTGAAAAAAAATCCTTCTTCGAGGTGAGGAATTTAAAGCCAGTAGAGGATGGTTTGAAAAGTTTCACAAGGGAAGTTGCATTTAATTTTTTTCCCTGTGCTTAAAAAAAGTGTTTACAGCGAGCGGTTCGTAAGGGTCTAGCGCAAACTCTTACAATGTTAGTTTTCTCTGTTGTTCAAGGTTTTCTCAATGTTATTCAATGTTTTTACATTTAATTTACTATTACAATGTGTATTCTATGGTATAATTAACTATTTTTGTGCTTAAAAAATATATATTTACATACAGTTTGTACGGTCTGGAATGGAGTAATTATATTTACATACAATCTTAAGTGGAAATTACGTTCGGGTCGCAACTAAATCGGGTCACGTCCAGAGTTTTAGAACAAATTAAGGTCGTGACCAGAGGTACCACTGTACATACATTAAAAATTCCACACACACATATTGCAATTTTTGAAGTTTGGCATATCAATCAACCTAAAAGAATGTCTTTAGTTTATTGTCAGATGTATACATACACGCTGCTATGTTGCAATATTTCTTCTTCTATGACTGACTGTTCAGCACTCTTATGAATAGTGGTTAGAAACAATCCTTGAATCTACTGATGTGATTGCCGGTATTATTTATCAGAAAGAAGCAGTGCGAAATCGTGTTTTGCAGGAAGGCTGAGGTCTTTAATAATACTGTTAGCCTTTCTAAGACATTGAGTGTTGTATATGTCCTGAACAGAAGACAGCTTGTGCTGCTAATAGTCTTTGCCATCTCCACCACCCTCTGCACTGCTTTATGACCTTTAGCCAAGCAGGTGAAGTTACAGGATGTGATGCACTCACTAAGGAGTTTATGAGAACAGATGGAAAAATGTGACCTGTCTTCAGATATCTGAGAAAGTAGATGCTGTTGCAGACGACCAGGACTCTTACCTGGCCAGGATGTTTTGATAATGGAAGGACCTGGGGAGAGAATGTGCACAGGACATTATCTCCCCCGAATCACTAGGTGAGACTGCCTCTGGCTTGCTACGATGCCACTGATTCCTGCAGGGCTTCATGGGGTTTGGAGTTCAGGACAGCCTTGTTGGGTTCTGGGTTCTTGTGTGCTGATCTTGTGCCTGGTGTCTATCTGTTTGGGTGGCTGGTGCGCCCCCTGAAGGCCACAATGCACAGGTGATCTTTTTTGAGAAGAGCTGAAATGTGTCGTGTCCACTTTAGTTGGTTAGTGATGGCCACTCCAAGAAGTTTAAAGCTGCACACCCTCTCAACAGAATCCCCTCCAATATAGATGGAGGTTTATTCTACATTCTATTGTCTGAGGTCTATGACCAGCTCCTTGGTTTTGTTGACATTAAGGGTGTGATTATTGTCCTGGCACCACACAGTCAGTAGGTAAACCTCTTCTCTGTAAGCTTCACCACTGTTGGTGACCAGGCCTATGATGGTGGCATTGTCAACAAATGTAATGCTAGAGCAGGAGCTGTGATTGGCCATGCGGTCAGAAGTGAACACGGAGTATTAAAGGGGGGCACAGCATACTACCCTAAGCCTGAAGGTGTCCCAGGTAATCAAAGTGTTCTCTAACACCTATGATGAACTCCCCTGCTACACTGTTATTTATTAAATTATTAGTTTAAGTATAAAATGCAAAAGTGTATATCTTTTGCAATTTGTAATCTTTATTGTCAGGTTGTGCACTTGAAGGGAAAAAAGTTGCTTTCTTTGTTAAACTCATGGAAGCTTACTTCCTTTAAGGGACAAGTGGATTTATGATGCAGGCACTATCATCATAAATATTTGTAAATTTTCCACTCATATGAATGAGTCATTAAGTCTCTCTGAGTCATATTTGGCACTAAAGCATGTCTGGTTGTAATGAAAATTCTTAGAATCCTAGAATCACTTATTAATTATTGTGAAAGTTCAACGTTATTCTGGCTATATGTGAAGTATATTGGGTAGAAATAAATAAATAACATGAAAGTTACTAAAATCCCATTTGTACACTTTACATGAATATAAATCTGGCAGCAAGTTCCAGAAATGCAAGCCGACATATTTTTTTGCTACAGTCATTTGAAGCTAGTGACACTGAAAAAATGAAACAAATCCAGAAACTTCACACATTTTCCATTTTCCTTCCTCTTTTTTAATCATGGGCTAAAAGGTTAGAAGGGATTGCCATTAACACACATTAGTTATTAGAGGTGCTTGAAATCAGTATATCCTTAAATGTGAGACTCTTGATATGCCAGCTCTTTGTCTTCTTCAATATAAGGATCTATTCCTTTTTCTAATGCCTTTCTGATGTCTTGTTAGGGAGGTACAGTATAAAGAATACTTAAAAGCAGAAGGTACCCATATACTTCAAGGCCAATTTCACCACTTACTATTAATTAATGATTAGTTAAAGAATTTGCATAAACATGTAAAAATTAGCTCCGTCACAACAAATTCAACAGCAAAGTCTAAGTTGGTGTTAATATGTTCTCACTTCAAGAAAATCATAGATCTAAAAACCGAATAGACATTTGTGTAATCTGTACTTCTGACAATTCCCTACACCATAAACAAGTGTTTTCCATGCTGTGGTGTGCTAATACAGGACTTTGATAATATGACATGTTCACTCAGGCTGCAATATGTGAAAGAAGTGTGCTTTACAGGACTCCATTTTCTAGCATATGGCAGTGAGCCATTGTCATTATCTTTAGGGCTTGTGATCACAAACACCAAGCCAAGATATAAATGTTTATATCAAAAACAATATATTACTATACCTCTAATATATTGGGAAAAGAAATAGTGTCAGCTTACTATTAATTTACTGTATAATGCATAAGCATAAAAAGCTCACAGTAGGTGACATTTATATAAATGCAACCAAAATAAGGCAAGTAATACATACAGTCGTCATCTAAAATGGTATAAAAGATCATTTTTATATCAGACAGTCCTTGAAGAATGTGTGCACACTCTCTATTCTTTCAATCCATAATCAGCCTTCCACATGCTTTTCAGATAAATTTAACTCATGGCCATCCTTTATTGTGCTGTGCTGCACTGCAAAACAAATTGGAAGAAATTGTGATTGCTGAGCAGCAAATGGTAGATAGATAGATAGATAGATAGATAGATAACAAACAGGAGAGCAAGCAGGTGTAGAGCATTCAACCTTGTACAAATACTTGTCCAGTAGTCCGTCTAAAAATGAAAACTGTCACTTTCAATTCTGTAACTAACTGCTTATGGAAAAATTGCATTAGACCCCTGGTTAATGCCAAAGATTACTAGTAATACAGGAAAACGTAGGGGGAAATGACACCTTTTATTGGCTAACTAAATAGATTACAAATGCAAGCTTTCGAGGCAGCTAAGGCCCCTTCATTACTAGTATTACTAACATATTAGATTACTAGTATAAGATATAAAAATACTACATGGATTACATTAGATACCCTAATGTACATTTTATTTTTTGGTGACTTTCAAGGACTAATGTTGTTCCTTTTAGTGAGAGCTACAGGTTATAGGCAATAAAAGAATAATAATTTAAAAAAAGGAGACAGAGGAAAAACTATGTGATGCTCTGATCTCTAAAACAGAGTTCATTACACTATGGGTTGCAAGTTGCTGTTATATCTAATGGTAGTGGATTGTGGATAGTTTGTGAAGTAGGTCGCAGTTGAGCAATTGATGCTTCTTTGACGATCGTCCTCGATTACCACCACCAACTCAACCAACAGTACTTCACGATACATCAATAAGTATTTGAAATTAAATAAAATTAATTGAATTAAAAAAAAAAATTGCAAAAATATTATAACTAAATTTTTTTTATTCAAAATAGTCTTTGCAGCTTTTTTAGAATAGCACAATGACCAATCTGGGTGCAAGGAAATGTTAAAGAAGGGTGCTTCTTTAGACATCACATTCTCTGTCTGGTTTTCACTGCTGCTATGAAACTTTGAACCATATTATTTCTGGGTTATATCAAACTAGCAAAATACCCGCGCTTCGCAGCGGAGAAGTAGTGTGTTAAAGAGGTTATGTAAACATATATATACATATACATATATATACAGTACATATCTACATATACACATCCACATATACATATATATACAAATACAAATTTACACATCTACATATATATATACATATGTACATATATATATACACATATATATACATATGCACATATATATATATATAAACATAGACATACATATATACATACATACATTGACATATATATATATATATATATATATATATATATATATATATATATATATATATATATATATATATATATATATATATAGCAAAATACCCGCGCTTCGCAGCGGAGAAGTAGTGTGTTAAAGAGGTTATGTAAACATATATATACATATACATATATACATATATACACATTTCTACATATACATATATATATACATATATACATATATATATATACAGTATATACATATACACATCCACATATATATATATATATATATATATATATATATATATATATATATATACACATATCAACATATATATACACATACATATACACACATACATAAACACACACATATACATCCATCCATCCATCCATCCTCTTCATATATACATACATACATAGTGCGTTGTAACACGGGCTGTGATTGTTACATGGGAGGGAGACAACAAATCACAGCTTCCCGCTTTCTAATCGGGCCTGTGATTGGTGCTTTGGCGGATGCCCAGATCCCACAGTATCTCCCCTTAGGAGTGGCGTTAGGCAAGTGTAATTGAATAGCGGTGCTGCAAGTTTAGCTTTACACCTGTTTTTAAGGCTTCTTGACTGAAAGGGGCTTTCATGAAAAAACTTAGGGCTTTGCTACAGGATACACCCTCCATAAGTTAAGGAAGTAAAAATAAAGGTATATATTTCTGTTTTATTTAAACCTTTTAAGTTTGTATGCGGTCGGCATGGTGGCGCAGTGAAAGGTGCCAGTTAGGAGACCCGGGTTCGCTTCCCTGCGTGGAGTTTGAATGTTCTCCCCGTGTCTGTCTGGGTTTCCTCTGGGTACTCCGGTTTCCTCCCACAGTCCAAAGACATGCAGGTTAGGTGCATTGGCGATTCTAAATTGTCCCTGGTGTGTGGGTGTGTGTGTGCCCTGCGGTGGGCTGGCACCTTGCCCGGGGTTTGTTTCCTGCCTTGTGCCCTGTGTTGGCAGGGATTGGCTCCTGTATTTAGGATATAGCGGGTTGGATAATGGATGGATGGACATTTGTATGCATAGCCCTATTTGCCTGTTTTCGTTTTTTTTCTTTCTTCAGTAATATTTCAGCAAACCCGGAGCTTGTCAGTTCAAATCCTGGTACTGACACGACTGTGTGACCCTGAGGAAGTCACTTCACCTGCCTGTGCTGCAAAAAACAAAAGTAATGTAACAAATTGTACCTCAGATGTTGCAAGTTGCTGGAATAAAGGCATAAGTAAAATAGATAAATATGTATTATACACATAGGAATTATTCATTTATTTTCAGTTAAGTCATCTGCAGCAAACCTTTATAAATGAGGGTTTCTCCTTTTTAGATAGTGCAAACTGTTTCTTCTTCATTGAGGTTTTCTCTTGGAGAGCTTTTTTCATTTCATTGAAAATGAAAGCAGCAGCTGCCAAAATATGTAGCTTTCTTATTAATTTTTCAACATTGTGTAAAATAACTTTATAAAGTAACATAAAAGGTTTAAATATTGGTTATCCTTTTACACTAAAATATTACTAAAGACATACAAAAAAAGTAAAATGCATATGTTCTTTTTCTTTAAGGAGATTAAATATTACTGAAGAAAGAAAAAAAAAAAACTAAAACAGCCAAATGGGGCTATGCATACGAACTTAAAAGGTTTAAATAAAACAGAAATATACACCTTTATTTTTACTTCCTTAACTTGTGGAGGGTGTATCCTGTAGCAAAGCCCTAACTTTTTTCGTGAAAGCCCGTTTCAGTCAATAAGTGTTAAAAACAGGTGTAAAGATATTGACAATAAGCTATGCAAACCCACCAAGACATGGAATCGTTTAAATCAAGTATCATTACATCTTCCTTTCTTAAAGAGAAGTAAGGCAGTACTTATAAGCTTACATATATATATATATATATAGACATACATACATATATATATATCTATATCTATATATATCTATATCTATATTAAGGATGTTTTTTTGTGAAGCAGCCTTAACACAGCTTTTCCGCTGTTTTATAAACGAACGCCAAGGAAGGAGCCTTTTTATTAAATGCAAGGGTTCTTCGCTTTTTTTTTTTTCTTTTTTTACGATTGTTATAGTTCTGTTTGTATACCACGTTGTCAGTTCAGCACTCCGGTTGTAATATGACCAAGCCGTGCAAGCACACTCTTGAGAATGCAACGTATAGTTGTATAGGAGAAAAGCAATCTTGCCTGAAATCAATGGCAACCTTTTGTAGGTCTATGAACTTAATTTAAACTTTAGGTTTACACGGTGCTTTCTTTCCGAAGTAACTGCACTCATGAATATGTCTGTATGCGTCAGTCGCTCAAATCCCCGCGCTTCGCACCGGCGAAGTACTGCTTTTAAATTTTTATTAAGAAGAAAACCTTTTTAAATTGAGAGAAAATATACTAATAATTTGTTAAGGATCTGTTTTTTTGTGAAGCTGCCTTTACTCGAGTGATCACTTCGAGCTTACTTGCTGGTTAACCATAAGCGTTACCTGGTAGGTAACCACCCATACAATCAGATTGTGAATCAGACTACGTATGCCGTGAATGTAATTACCCCGATCTATATGCTGTCAAGTAAACGAACCACACGCCGTGGTGCAATTTTAGGGGCTTCGCCTCTAGCACTGACGTCCGAGGTTCGATTCCCGTAAGGGAGTGAAGTGAGCGCTTCACACCGGCGAAGTACTGCTTTTAAATTTTTATTAAGAAGAAAAGAAAACCTTTTTAAATTAAGTCTTAAAAAGAGCTGTAAAGATATTGACAATAAGCTACGCAAACCCACCAAGACATGCAATCGTTTAAATCAAGGCGCGAGTCGAAAAACACCATCCCATAATATTAGTTAACGATTAACACATTTCTATATGTATTGTTAGCATACAATACAACTGATAATATGTTGCGCTTATTTATCTGGTGTACCGATATTTTTGCTTGTTTAACGGCTGAAATCCAACGTGGTTTGTGCCCTTCAGAATGAAAACAGTTTGCATTTATCTTTTTAATAAAAGGCAAGCTTTTAAACCTGAGAAATCACCCCGTAAATGCACACGTTTAATTGCACATGTGTTAATATGTATGCTTACACGAACTTAAAAGGTTTAAATAAAACAGAAATATATACCTTTTATTTTTACTTCCTTAACTTGTGGAGGGTGTATCCTGTAGAAAAGCACTAACTTTTTTCGTAAAAGCCCGTTTCAGTCAATAAGTTTTAAAAACAGGTGTAAAGATATTGACAATAAGCTACGCAAACCCACCAAGACATGGAATCGTTTAAATCAAGGCGCGAGTCGAAAAACACCATCCCATACTATTAGTTAACGATTAACACATTTTTATATGTATTGTAAGCATACAATACAACTGATAATATGTTGCGCTTATTTATCTGGTGTACCGACATTTTTGCGCGTTTAACGGCTGAAATCTAACGTGGTTTGTGCCCTTCAGAATGAAAACAGCATTTACCTTTTTAATAAAAGGCGAGCTTTTAAGCCTGAGAAATCACCCCGTAAATGCACACGTTTAATTGCACGTGTTAATATGTATGCTTACACAGCATTAAAAGACACTCAAAAATTAACGTCATTTACCTACATTCCCGCGTTTGACTCGTGCTGTAAATCTCTTCCTTGTTTTTAGTTCACGTGATTACGTAGGAGGCGTGATGACGCGATACGTGACACCGCCTCCTCCATTAGAGTATATGGACAAAAAACAGGTTCCAGTTATGACCATTACACGTAGAATTTCGAAATGAAACCTGCCTAACTTTTGTAAGTAAGCTGTAAGGAATGAGCCTGCTAAATATCAGCCTTCTACCTACACGGGAAGTTGGAGAATTAGTGATGAGTGAGTCAGTCAGTCAGTCAGTCAGTGAATCAGTCAGTGAGGGCTTTGCCTTTTATTAGTATAGACTAGCAAAATACCCGCGCTTCGCAGCGGAGAAGTAGTGTGTTAAAGAGGTTATGAAAAAGTAAAGGAAACATTTTAAAAATAACGTAACATGATTGTCAATCTGCGGTGGGTTGGCACCCTGCCCGGGATTGTTTCCTGCCTTGTGCCCTGTGTTGGCTGGGATTGGCTCCAGCAGACCCCCGTGACCCTGTGTTCGGATTCAGCGGGTTGGAAAATGGATGGATGGATGGATGATTGTCAATGTAATTGTGTTGTCATTGTTATGAGTGTTGCTGTCATATATATATATACATATACACATATACACACACATATACAGATATATTATATATACATATACACATATATTTTTTATATATATATTTTATATATATATATATATATATATATATATATATATATATATATATATATATACACATACATACATACATACATACATATACACACATAGATGCACTTACAATAACATAGAAATCAATATAAACAACATTAACATCATTATCATATGAGAATATGAAGTAATATATAAGAAGCACATTTCATATAAATATAAATTATTAAACAGTAAAATCTTCTTCAATAATTTGCTACCGTGGCTTTTCGTTGGTCTGTCCAGGATTTTAAATCACATGTAGCTTGCAAACCGTTTCACGTATTGACTTGAAATGTGGTACACATATAATACGTCACGTCTGCTATCCGCTTTATGGGTGATGAATGTATTACTCTTTTTATGTTTATTTTATTTTAGAATCAACTCCTATCTGCGCACACCAGGGCGGCCGTGGGCAGATGCGTATGGTGTATTCACTCCATGTTATCGTGCATTGCGCTGTCACTGGTATTTTCATAAAAGAATTTGAACAATATATAAGAAGCGTATAAATTATTAAACAGTAAAACATTAACATTTAAGAAGTAAAGTTACATTGAGTACTACTGCAGTGCCTTCGGGTATACCTCATTTTTTCTTTGCCCATTACATGCTTAAATGTATACATTTTTTGGTGTACCTACCCGAGAACACGCGACATATAACCGACCGTGGGAGAAGCATGGATTTTAAACACGCGTTGAGTTCATCTGCTGGTCTCCCTCGTGGAATAACTGGTAATGTTTGAGTAAAATCTACAGCGAGTAAAACGACATTACCTCCTTTTTTTTTTTTTACGATCTCTGAGATCTTGCTTTTTTCGGTTCAAGGCTTCATAAGCTCTTTTATGTTCAATGTTGTACTAATTATCCCAAACCATCATCTTTGAATGTTGCAAGACTTTCGCCTTGTATGTAGATCGGGGTAATTACATTCATTGCATTCCTAGTCTGAATCACAATCTGATTGTATGGGTGGTTACCTGGCACTGTAGGGTTGCCACCCGTCCTTTAAAATACGGAATCGTGCCGCTTTTGAGAATGAAATTGCGCGTCCCGTTTTGAATCAATACTGGACGGGATTTATCCCGGATTTTTTTTATCATTTTTTTTTTTAAAGCAGCGTCTCATGCAAATCATCCCACACGCATTTTATGAAGATGCCTCCTTTCGTACTTTTCATTGGGTAATACTTGATGTCATCGTTAGTTTGATTGGTGTTTTTAACTGTCCAGTGAGGAGGGCGTGTCTTTTAAGTACAGTCTGCAAAGTGTTGGCACTGAGATATGGCGTCAGCGCCATAGTTGAAGCCCCTAACGTTGCGGTCAGCAAGTCGGCTAACATCCGCCATGTGCCGTCTTTCAGTTGCGAGAAGCAGATCATAGAATGGTTGAAACTGTTGCCCCTAACGTTGCGCCACAGCGTGTACTTCGTTTATACCTCGTGTCTTCTCATTAAACTTTTATCTCGCGAATATGTTATTGCAATCCGCAGCGGGAGCGTTTCTATTAACTTAATTTAAATTTACGTTTTACACCGTGCTTTGTTGCCCTTATGAACACGCTTGTATGCTTAACTCGCTCCGTTCTCAATTGTTTAATTAATTTTTTGCTCTTCACTGTTTGCGGCTGTTCCTCCATTTCCCCCTACTTCGTTCTTTTATCTCGCGAATATGTTATTGCAATCCTTAACGGGAGCGTTTCAATAAACTGATTGAAAATAGTTTTGCATTTACCTTTTTAGTAAAAGGCGAGCTTTTAAGCATGAGAAATCACCCCGTAAATGCACACATTTAATTGGACATGTGTTAATATGTATGGTTACACAGTATTAAAAGACAGTGAACAACGTCAGTTACCTTTCTTCCCGCGTTTGATAAAAGGTGAGCTTTTAAGCCTGAGAAATCACCCCGTAAATGCACACGTTTAATTGCACATGTGTTAATATGTATGCTCACACAGTATTAAAAGACAGTCAAAAATTAACGTCATTTACCTTCGTTCCCGCGTGTGACTCGTGCTGTAAATCTCTTCCTTGTTTTTAGTTCACGTGATTACGTAGGAGGCGTGATGACGCGATACGTGACTCCGCCTCCTCCATTACAGTGTATGGACAAAAAATATGTTCCAGTTATGACCATTACGCTTTGAATTTCGAAATGAAACCTGCCTAACTTTTGTAAGTAAGCTGTAAGGAATGAGCCTGCCAAATTTCAGCCTTCCACCTACACGGGAAGTTGGAGAATTAGTGATGAGTCAGTCAGTCAGTCAGTCAGTGAGTGAGTCAGTCAGTGAGGGCTTTGCCTTTTATTATTATAGATAAGGGAGATATGCTGGACTGCTGATAGGTAAGTACCTTATCTTTTTATGATTCATCCAGACTGACTCAGTTGATGAAAGAGTTAACAAATTCATTATCATCATCATCCATTTACAGGATTCATGCACATTTATATGGGTCTCATACTGTATGGATATCACAAGTATGAATATTTAGGACTGGGGGTTGTGTTTCAAGAATCCTACTGCTTGCATAGCATTTAATTCCCTCTTGGTTTTCTTATTTATGCTAACCACAACAGTCCTGTTGAAGGTAATGCCTTCATACTTGGCAGTTAATTAAAAGTTATTGGCATGCTATTAAGATCAAAATGATTATTCATTTATTTCTGGGTCTGTTTCCTTAGTAAGTTATGTGCATTTCCTTAGCATACATCAAAAAATGGAACCATTGAAATATTTACACTGATCTTTATAATTTTTTTTGGATTGATCTAAAGAGTCCTTGAATTAGTCAGCTTTTTTATCAAATCCAACGTGAGGTGAGAAACACTTGCAAAACTAAGAAAGATTTAATAGGTGCTTTTGTAGTGTTTGAAGAAGTGTAACATTTTCTTAAAATAGATACAGAATTGATTTATTTTAATTTGCTGAAACTGTATATGGTTTACATCATTATTTTTATTGGTAGTGGATGTTGTGTATTTCACAAATACACACTATATTTCAAATGTTCACTCACATACAGCATCTTACATAATTATGTAAGTTTTCTCATTTTACCTTCCTATTAAACCTTACTATTTTTATTGAAGTTCCATGATAACAACATATGGATATATTAAAATCTCAGTTAAAGATGTCATTCTTCTTCAGTAAATCATATTGAAATATTTATTTTTACTGCTAACAAGTAGATTCATTGTGAAAATTACATGTTAATTTTATATTGTTTAAAACTCACTAGACAGAAAAACATACTGTAGGTCATAAGTTTTATTTATTTCTCAATAAATTTATTAAATGTAAAATAATAAGTTAGTTGAGATTTTTTAAGTTGCTAATGCACTTTTAGGTTACTATGAGAAATGAAAATCATCATTTTTAACTGACACTAAAAAGTTTATTTGTGGCAAGTCCCACCCATATATGTACTTTCAGTGTTAATTTAACATTGGCTATTCTGCTTTTTATTTTTATTTGAGTTATTCCTGAATTTTTAGTAATGTAAAACTGTCACTTTAAAAGCAGTAAAAGTTAAAAAATTTAATTGCTTAAAGATATAATAAAAATAATACTTTCAAAAACGTTACTTAGACAATTAAAATAAATGTCTGATCTCTGCATAAGTATGAGTTAATATTAATTTTAAATATACACAGAGTATACAAAAGTGTTTAATATATTAGACTGCATGGTTCCAATGTACACCGGAATGGTGCTAATTTAAGAAAGTCTTGTGATTTGTTCACTTATTGTTTATGTTAAATCCTGTAATTCACTTAGTATTATGTTGGAGAATAGAGTCAAAAACATTACATTTTTTTCAACAAGAAAAAATATTACTTGTAACAGAATCATGTCAATATCAAAATGACAACATAAATACAGATGCAGATTTAGTACTTGTCCTTTATGTGATATGTTTTGAAATTTTAACCAGAGCACAGCCCAATGTTGCAATCCAGACAGCAGAAGCGTGTTTGCTTGTGCACTCTTAATATTTTTTTTTCTGTTGCTTGCGCATGAAAGGGTAGAATGTCAGTACCTGATCTGCATGATAGATGCGCCCCATGTGTTATTGTAGACTACCACAGTGTAACTGTGGTATAGCGGGTCCACAGCTCAGATCAAAGGCCACTTTTTAAATAAATAATCGCCGCCCTCACGGCTTAGAGAAGGGGCGTGGTAGTGTGGCCGGAGCGGTTCCCGGGTGATTCGTGATGCGGACGATCCTCGCTTAAGTGCACAGGTGAGGAGTCGTCTGCATCCGTAATTGTTGCCGGGAGCTGCTAATTGCCACACCTGATCCACGTCCCCGTAATATTTAATAGAAGCGTGAGGTGGATGGAAGTAAGGAAAGAAGAAAGAGAAAAGAGAGGAGAAGAAAAAAAAAGGAATGGAGGTTAGAAATGAGAAGAAGGCAGCAGGAAGGAGAAAGCCGATGCGTGAGAGCGAGAGCAGGTTGGACAGTAATGCAGCTGGTAGGAGAGCCCCGAATGAGTGTTTGGCCGACTCTTGGAGGGGGTAAATTGAAGCGGTCACTCCAGCTGAGCAATTTTGAGGAGCTTAAGTGACTGGCAGCCACCTTAAACTGTCCATTTAAGGAAGCAGAGTCGAGGAGGCTTTGGGGCATGTTGAGCCCCAGCTGGAGCGCCCTGGCCGCTGGGGAAGGAACCCAAGTCTTGGTCCGGGTGGAGCCCAATGTAGCCAGAGATTGGAGGGCTACCGGACCAGTATTGAAGGTAGCTGCATTTTACTGGTAAGACGACTCCCCTGTTGCAGGGCCCATAGGGGAGAAGCAGGGGAGCCGCCAATAGAACAACGCACCTGGCTTTACTTTTTAAGAAAGACTGCCTCCAACCATTGTTTTTAACCTCATTTTAAATGGATTTTTCTATTGTGTTTTTAACCTCCACCAATTCACCTGTTTTATTGGGTTATTTATTTAATGACTTATTTGATACACTGCACTATTTATTTGGACACTTCGTTTTGGTTTTGCTGATTTTAATAAAAGCACTTTGCACTTTTTACACCATCCCCTTGCTTCATGGTTGATGTCTTCACTGCCTAGCTCATCGGTGACATTTCCGACGGTGTCGGGTTCGAGGGCTCCCAGAAGTAAGATGGCAGCATGGAGCAGAACCCGCATTGTCACAGCAAGGCTTAGTGACTTGCACATTTTCCCAGACACGAACAACAATTGCTGCATTGCAAACAGTACTTAGAGGACTCTTTCTTGTCTTTCTTCTTGATCACAATCATTTTTCCTTTTTGCCACACACTTACTTGCACTAAGGTGAGCCTTTAAGTGACTGAATTTGTCAGGCATATCATGGGGTTTAGGTTGTACAGTACCATATGCATCAGTTTCACTATCTGTGTCAATGTCTGATGACCAATTCACATTGTCATCACTATTGCTTGATTCAACTAATAATTCAGTTTGTTCTAAGACAGGATTTATAGCTTCTCATTTACATGCAATTGTGTTTTGGTTGAAGGCTTCGACCCATTCATGAATATTGATAAGTTACCAAAGAGTGGCAAAACACATCGAAAAATTGTTGTTTTTTTGCCACAGAATGTTTTATTTACTAGAATACTGTCACAAGAGTTATTTGGGCTTACCATTGTAAAGCAAATCATTACATATCACCCCAAGTCTTACTTGGACTTAACTGTAATTACATAGAATTCCAAGCCTGAGTCACACTCAGGGTTAATGCCTCAGTTGTCATGCCTTCTCAGAAAGAGGTTTTGTTTATGAAGCTCCTTTTTTGCAGTTTTTTAATTGCTGCTATCATTTTCCAGGTGAAGTGTGTCAAATGGAAGAAATACAAGGAAATATGTGTTTTGGTTTAATATAAAATTCTTCTTAAGATCATTCTCAGGTAGCTTTAGCAGTGATTTATCTGTTATTAAACAATTACTGTAGTCCTTTGGAGCCATACTTAACATGCATATAAAATGGAATGGACATTTGTCAACCTGTGTGCAAAAGATTATAGCTCTTCTGTGACCTTACCTAGTCACATCAAGATCAAAATGGAGGGAGAAAAAACTGTGACTGTAAAGTGCCATTGTTAACATTTTTATAGTTTACTACCTTTTGCATTGAATTTTACCTTTCTATATGCAGTGTGTGTTGGGGTTACCATTTCTGTTTATTGCTATAACAACTCATTTTGAATTAATGTTTTTTCTTCCTGCTGTACTTGTTAGCAAATTAGTAATGCACCTGATCTGGCAAATTAAATCAAGGCAAAGCAAGCTTCATGGTTTCTATCTATCCATTTTCTAAACTTACTTACCCAGTACTGGCCTACCTTGACAGCATCATGTGAAGGGACTGAACCACATCTGCCATGTAACCTAGCATGTACATCTCTGGAATGTGGGTGGAAATGCATATACTGTAAACAGGGAGAATGTGCAAATCGCACAAATACAGGTATAGGGCAGGAATTAAATTCTGCAAGTGTGGGGCACGTGTTTTCCACTAGTAGTATTGCATAGATCCATGTAAACAGAGCTAGATATAAAAAAGAATTAAGCAGATAACTGATGTAAAATATTTTATTTTACTTATTATTTTACAGATGACATTACTCAAAGATTCAGCAAAATTAAATTATTATTAATGCATTTAAGTAAGTAAGAAGTGCAATGCAATAGCTAACTAAATTTAAAGTTCACAGCAATGTATCCAAAATAAGAGGGATTGCAGAGATATTGTCTAGCAGTCAATACTGTAATTTAAACATAACGTTTATTAGATCACATTCAAATCATGTTAAAAATAAATAATTATGGAGTGCTGTATCATGTATAGCAGGGGTTCCTAAACCCCGGTCCGCGGCCCACTACCGGGCCGCAGCCGTCTGACAGCTAGGCCGCGAGAGAACTGCTGGCAATGGACACTCACTCAGATTTTTCAGAACGCTTGGCGGGTGGGGCTTTGCAGCGGCGCAGAGAGAGGAGAGAGACCAAGGTGAAAGAGTATTACAACAAATTATTTTTATGGTCCCGACAGTTTTCCCATATGACACGAGTCTATAGAAATCTCGTTACTACGAAGTAGATTCAGCAGATACTTTCATTACAACGAAGTGACCTTGAAATGCTTGAATACATCATCCACAGAGCAGTTAGCTGTGGTCGCAGCTCAGTTGTGCACATTTGCACAACGATCCCCAAACAGAAACTTTGTAAAAAAAATTTCTTTCTTCGAACTTTCCTCGTACTGTTTTTTTTTTTGCTGTTTTTGTTTTCTGTTGTTTTCAGTGATACCTTTTGCTTATTGCTTGTCAACATTTGAAAAACATCCATTGGAATTTAACTCACTGTCACCCTCCTATAGAAACAGCAGACATGAAAATATGATAACAGTGTTAATGTTTGTGATGTGCAATCTGTTGGAATGACAAATGCAATGCATATGTCTTTGTTATATGTAAAAAAAGAAGAAAAATCTCGGGTTGCAAACGTATGTGAACTGCTGTATTTGAAGACAGTTTTTATGTGGTTCAGTGATGCTCTTCAAGAAACATTCCTATTAATGTGGCACTTATTCAAGAAAATGTGAGGTTTCTAAACTCTCTTGGGACCTCCGTCAATGGGACAACACGCAGAACAGCATCCTGAAGTGCGATCATCACGTCTGTTTAAGACTGTCTATTTGTTGCCGGGGCAACAGCAGGCTCACAGCTCTACTGTGAAGCAATCGCACTTTGGGACGCACTTCAGCGTGATGTTCCCGTTGGGTGGGGGGGATCCCAAAAGAGTTCAGAAACCTCACAATATGAACTGGCATTCAGGCACTAGGGCACCCCACCTTTACCCACTCTGCAAACAGTATCCAGCCAGGCTGGAGGAGGTGCTGGAGGAGCCTGAGGAGGAAAATCTGAGGCAGTGGTGGAGCAGCAGCACATGGGGCAGAGGCAGAAGATACCCATTGTTCAAGTTGGTAGATAAAATGGCTGCATTCAAAGCCAAACTTGATTTATGGGACTGACAAGTGAACATTGGGATTTTTGATATGTTTCAAACGTTAGCAGAGGTTGTTAAAGATACCAAGTCAGGGCCTTCTTTCTCCCAGATGGTGTATGATCACCTATCTCAGCTTTCAATAGAGTTTGAGCATTATTCCCAATCACAAAAGACCCCCGAAATGGAAGGAATGGATCTGTGACCCATTTGTGAATAAGCCAGGTGAATCAACGTCTGACAGCTGGGCCGCGAGAGAACTGCTGGCAACGGAGACTCACTCTTTGTCTGTGCTTGAAGATGATCAACTGCTTGAGGTTGCAAATGATGGTGGCCTTAAAAGTATGTTTGAGACAACTTCAAATTTCCATACGTTTTGGATTAAAGTCAAGGCGGAATATCCTGAGGTTGCCACAAAAGCACTGAAAGGTCTGCTTCCATTTCCAACATCCAATCTTTGTGAGGCAGTGTTTTCTGCAGTGACAGCAACCAAAATGAGATTACGGAGTAGACTGAACATAAGCAACACACTTCGTGTGTCACTGTCTTCCATCGTCCCCAAATGGGATTGTCTGGTTGCAGGAACACAAGCTCAGGGCTCCCACTGATTCTGCATTATGGTAAGTTGTACAATTTCTATTACGATATTATAACTTAATAATAATATAAATGTAATGTAAATTGTGTATAAAACTGCTCTACGAACCCGCGCCAAAACCTCAAACCCATCCCACCCCCCAAAATGGGTCTCTGGAAAAATTTGCTTTCAAATTTGCTTTCAAATGGTCCTTGCTGTCAAAAAGGATGGGGACCACTGATGTATAGTATAAAATATTACCAATCAGAGCACCAAGATTAGCGTCACTGAATGCAGCAAGCTAAGCTGATCTGGCCACATATACTGTATGTTAGTATTCCTGTTCTCTACTTGCTACCTTAGTGATTATATATTGCCAATATTTGATACTGCTAGTAATTTTCTTGAAAAATATATTCAGTGTATGGGTAATATAAAATTAAATTACCTTTTTACAGTGACACTTAGCAATGTTTTCATTATCATTTGTCAAAAGTTAAACACAAAGAAACTAATCAAACAGCCAGGCAGATCTGCACAATATCCAAGTTACTGGATTCTAAACCAAGAAGGCACTGCTGTAACCTCTAAAACAGAATTACTGTGTGACTCTAAGGAAACCATCTACAATTACTTCAACTGCAAAAAAGGTAAGCAAGAGAAAAAATGTCCTGATCTTGCAAGTAAAAGTGTCTGCCAAATAAACGGGTGGCACTGTACTTTGAAAGCCATAACCTAAAAGATAAAAGTGGGGTGAAGGAGACATTTTTAGTAATATTTTTGAATTTGCTGCACACTGGAAAAAAGCTTTAGACTGTGTTTAATTTTACATTAAATATATTAGTGAAAATAAACAAAAAATAATTTCTCACTAAAAATACAGTAAACACACTAATCATGCCTCTTTCACTACTGATATAGCTCTCATGTAATATATTATTATTGCCCTGATTAAATTTAGAATATTGTTTCTACTGTTAATTAAACAAAGGAATATATTTGCAGGTCACATTTAGTGACACTAATAATGAAATAATGTGTGACTCATTACAATTCACATTTATATATATATATATACAGTGTATATATCGAAAACCAAAAAACCTACAGTGTGCAAAAATAAACATAGGTACTGGGATGCCTAAGAATTTTCAGGTATGTACAGTAACATTTTAATACTAATGAAATATTAAAATAATTTGCCAATGCACGTTGTGCAAACAATCATTTTAAAATATGAACACATACCTTCAAAAAATGGGTGGGTTTCCCAAAAACCATACATCTTAGTGAATAGTGAAGGATGGTACAGTATGCCCCAGTTTGAAAGAAGGTACATCATTAGTTAGCAAGACAGAGTAAGATGGTTTGGGATTGTTTGCTTTTGTTTTCAATTATTATAAGAGTTCTAGTTTGTGTTTTTGTAAGTATTACTGCTTAATTAATGTCACTTGCAGGTCAATTCAGGGGCACATCAAAGCACTTTTTCCTAAACTAGTGGCCAGATAGAGCTGATTGCCTAGCAAAAGGAATGTCAATTATACATACAAGATAGGAGACACTGTTCTACAGGAGGCATCTCTGAAAAGGATTAGGGATTTTTGTCATCTAAGCAATGTGCAGAAGCTATTAAAAATGCAAAATAAATGTTAGGTTATATTGTAAAAATTGTTGAATATAAATTATGCTTAGAATATGTAATGCGCTAGTGAGACTGCATCTGGAATATTGTATGTATTTTTGGGCACCAGACTACCAGTAAGATATAGCAGTACTTCAAGCTATGCAGAGGAAAGCAACCAGGTGCATCATGGGACTTAAGGGCACGTCATACTCTGAAAGACTCAGAAAATAAAACCTGTTTAATTCTGAACGCAGGGAGGACCTATTTCAGGGCTTCAAAATTCTCAGATCCATTGATAATCACATTTAGCAAAATTTTTTCCACTTAGCACTGACTCACATACCTGAGGATACGAGTGGAAATTAAGGGGGAGTGTATTTAGGACTTTAGCCAGGAAGCACTTCTTTATGCAAAGTTGTGCGAATCTGGAACAAACTACCAAGACATGTAGTTGAAGCTGAAACCTTTCCAAGCTTTAGAGACGTATCTGGTCAGCTTAGCTATTAGCAGAGCAAAATGAACTGGATGGAGTGACTGGTCTCCCCTCATTTGTGAAATTTCTTATATTCTTATGAATGAAGGACATTAGTAATCTGATATTTAACAATGTAGTTTAAAATAATTTGTTATTGATCCCTCTCCTGCATCAGCATAGAAAAAAGCATTCCCAAATCATAAACTGAATGATTAATACAATAAATTTCAAACAACTTTTTTACCAATACATCCAAAAAATATATAGAAAAAGAAAGGCTTTGGCTAAAGGAGGAGCGTAGCCCATTTACGTGACAGGCTTGGTCAGGAGCTTGCTTTCCTAAACACTTGATATACAGAATAAACAACTTCAGTTGGTACACAGGCACAATGCAAAAATCCCTCTTTTTTGGGCCAGTAATTTTAAAAAATGAGTTATTGTATCAAGGCAAATAAATGAATTCATTGTTTCATCTCCTCTGGTAATACAATTGCAGTTTTTTTTCCTTCTGTTTCTGCATCATTGTCTTTCACTTCATCATGTGGAAGATGAACGCCAGCTTGCACTGTGATTTTGTGTAGCATAGCACACACAACAGTAACAGCACAAAAGTAGTCACATGAATATCTATGCTTCCTGATGTTGTGTAGGAATTGAAAATGCATCTTCCAAATTCATAGATGACCATAACCCAACACACCCTGTAGTGTGTACTGTTATATCTCCCTTCTGCCATGCTTTGTTGATTTGGCACTGGGGATAGGAAATATGAGTGGGGAGGACCCCCACTGTCTCCCAAAACAAGATTCAACATACCAAAAAATACCCTATGTCAACATAGTATTAGTGACTTAATAGTAATCTCAACTAAATTTTCATAATTAAATACATCTCCCTACTTAGTGTTATGATGATTTTGGGAAACTCACCCCAGAAGTCTAATAAATAAACTGTAACTTCTTTATTTTTGTTTTACTGTAATTGTTTATCTGTGAATAAATGATTTTTTTCATTATTGGTCCAAGACAGTAAAATGTAGCAATATTCATCTATTTTCTGAATCCACAATCAGTAACCATGCCGGAACCAAAAACTGACAAAACATTTCAAGCTGGACACTCTCACTCATACTGTATGTACAAGGCCAATTCAGAGATACTGCTGAACACAACATGCATAAGTTTGGGATGTCATGTTGTTTTCTAATCCTGATCAGGGTCACGAGTTTGAGCCTATCCCAGCTAGCATAGGGCTCAAGACAGAAACAAACCCTAGACGGGGAGCCAATTTATCACAGGGCAAACACATACACACACACACACCAAACTCACACAATAGAGTGGGGTGGCATATGAAACCAGAGTACTGGAGTAAAACTCACAAGATATTAGAAGGATTGTAAGAACTAAACCTATATCCCTGGTCCTATGACATGAGTACTCAACCCTGCAACACAGTGCCACCCTCTGTAACAGTTTATTAGTTGAAATTCAGTGTTGAGAAAGAGAGACACTAATAAACTACCTATAATGCATGGGATCACTTAAACATACATTTTAAATACCTGCTGCTCAACCTATCAGAACAGTGCACGACAAGAACCCACCTGGAAGTGACACCAGACCTTCGAATCAATGGACTGTGTGCACTGCAAATGGCGCATATGTGCACATTAATATCACATTGGAAAAGTGGAAATACTCTCTAGCTGCTTTCAAATAAGGTATGTATGTGTAATCCATTCCACCTATGTATCATCTAGTTCATCTACTGTACTACTGAATGTTATAGTAAATGTGAATGTAGTGTAATTTTAACACATCTGTTTTAAACTGTAGATTCCATTAATTTATTCTCTGATCCCTGTGAATCCAGCTCAAGGCCACTGATGGCTGGAAGTTGGGTCCAACTCTGGAAAGGGCTGTAGTCTGTATGGCAGGGCACAATCACTCCTTCAGGGCCAATTTAAAGAAATCAATTAACCTAACAAGCACATTTTTAGGCTGCGAGAGAAAAATTCTCAAACTTGGGAAGAAGATCAAAACTCCATATGGACATCTATTAGCTGTGAAGCAGCAGAATTAACTACTGTACTATCATGCTGCATAGACTGTACATTCATGGAATGTAAAAGATGGATTTAGGATAACTACAGATTAGATGTTATCAAGTCAGATCCAGGTTGCGTTTTTGCTAATTACCCGGCCATGCTTCTCTCACAAATAATGCATAGTTTTGAATCTGTTCCATAAGCAGTTCTCAGTATAACAGTCCTTTCATGCTCACTTTCTGTCAAATATGAGTATGATGGATTTTCAGTATTGGCAAAGGTGCAGAGGAATGGACATCTCAGCATTTTTCAACCTGCTGACCACTGCTCTTAAATGATCTTATCTTCATAAAAAAGGTCCATTAATGCTTTAGTTACTTTTAAATCAATCTCTCCTCCCTTGGTGGGAAATCGAGTCAATCCCAGCAAAATCAACGCACCACTTTGGAAAAATAGATCAAAAAGGAAAACAATTATGAGAAATTAAATAATAGAAATGTAATTCATGAAAAAGTAGATCACTGATCCATCATCCAACCTGCTATATCCTAACTACAGGGTCACAGGGGTCTGCTGGAGCCAATCCCAGCCAACACAGGGCACAAGGCAGGAAACAAACCCCGGGCAGGGTGCCAGCCCACCATAGGCTGTAGCAAAATTACATGTTCAATTCAGGTAAAGAGAAATCAAAGAAGTGACTTTGCTGCTTTCATGGGCCTTGAAATTTTTAATTTTAATGCCCTTTCAAGTAGCATTCAACCATGTGAGAACTGGGGCATTACCCAATTTCTTTTTTTTTATCTTCCACAGTATGTGACCACTATATAAGTGTACCTGATGGTAGTGTAAAGAGTACCACTGTTGGGCATTTTGTGCTTTTCTTATGTTCTTTCCCTCTGTCAGAGGGATTATGGGGCTTCCTGTCATGTGTCATGTCTGTGGGTGATTGATTTAAAACATGACTACAGTCATTCAGCTGACGATGAATAAGAAGGGCCAGTTTAGCTGCAGCAGGGCTCTCATCAGGAGCTACTCTAGTTGTGCTTTGACACAGACAGCAATGTGTTCCCAGTCACTGACTTCAGCCTTATGCTTTCTTGTCTCTGCTACCCGCTATGTTCATCCAAGCATTTCAGTGGCAGATACCTAAAGGTCAACATGTCAATATTAATTGAAAAATTTATGATTGGCTGCTGTCTGTGATGAGCTATATATCTCTCCTTATGATTTTCTTATTATTCCTCTCTCAACTGTAGCAGATATTCATTTCTGATTACAACTGGGGATATTAAAAATGGAAATGAGTACAAGAGGATTATCTTAAATATAAAATAAGAAAAAAACTAAGTCTCAATTTTCTAAGATATTTGGTCTGTGTCAGTTGTTTAAGTTTATCAAGTATATGAGAAGGATCAGGTTGGGGATTTTAGAAAAAGGATGTAGACACATACAGTATACAATAAAAGTCATTATGACAACACAGATCATCCATTTATTTTACAAACTCAAATAATCCACTACGGAGTCAAAACTTTCATCTCATTGCAGGAACTAATACTGGGCTGCTTGGTAGTCTATCCCTACACATTCACCATCACTCAGTTAAGAGTCATTTGCTAATTTAATATAAATGTATTTGTTGGAGGAAACCGAGGTACCTAGAGAATATGTACACTGCACACACAGAGTGCTAAAGCCAGGAATGAGACCCTAGCTTGTAGAGCTGTAAAGTAACAACAGCACTAAGCACTGCTCTGACAACATAGTAAAATTGCTATTGCATTCAGAGTTAATTCTTCCAGGAGAGGAGTAAATAGATAGCTTGCATGAAATAGATAAAAGTCATAAAGTTTTTGCTTTATGCAAAGATATGATCATGTGTTTTAATATGCATTCAGCATATAGTGTATGTATTATTCATAGCCCCTTTGATTTATGGGCACCACACTGGTTAATGATGGTGCCTCTCAGCTTCAATGTCCTAGGTTTAAATGCCATGCCCAGGCACTCTCTGTGTGGACATTATTTATTAACCCAAGTCTGGTATGGTTTTTCACTGAGTACTCATTCCTCCTTAAACATTCCAAAAACGTACATGTTAGGTTAATTGGTAGTTTTTACTTAGCATTGTGAGAATGTAGGCATGTATGAGTTGGCTCTGTGATGGACTGGCGCCACATCAAGATTGGGTTCCTGCCTTACACTTGATGCTGCTGAAATGGGCTTTGGAACTTCAGCCATAATTTGGATTTGGCATATTTGACAATGATATGTTATGCTATGCCTTCAATTGCTAAATGCACTGCTTTTTGTTATTTGTTATTACTGTTTTTGTTACTTAGAATAAATGAATATTGACAAGCATAAGAGGTAAAATGCAGAATTGCTGTGTGTGGTGCGGTACTACACTATTTTTCTTGACTTTTAAAACAGAAAAAAAATAAATAATGTGCATTTATTTCAAAAGAACTTCACTAAAACACTTTTTTGTGGTCATGTACGTGGTTCCAGCTATGTGTTAATTTGTCTCCATAATTGAAAGATATTTACATATAAATGTTTACTCACGATTACCTGTATTTTTATATTATTAGGATACACTGCTTGACTATACTCTCTGTGTAACTGATGCAAACGTTCTGGCTACCTCAAATATACAGTTGGGTATGGAAATACAATGAGAAATGTGTACTTGTTTATACTTTTAATCCATTTACATACAAATGTAGTAAAAAAGGTAACAATGAACATGCAGACTAGTGTGCAACCACCTCACCACTTTTGAGCTGTTAATTTAAGAATTTTGTAATTTCATGCTGTGGTATTTCTAAATTCCATTAAAGCACAAACACTTTGGGAAAGACGCAATTTAAATCTTGCACTTGCAAAGCATGCTTAAGGAACACTGTCCGGCAGCCAGACAAGTGCAGTACGGCATGGCTCATGGCGCGAGGTCAGTCGACGAGATAGCCAGCTTCTACCTTCCCAGTTGCTGCGTATCGATTGCACTGTTCAGGTGACCAGTAGTAATTCGTGAGTGTATTAGGCAACATATTGTGAACTTTGTGATTGATATCATTCATTTAAAAATGTTGAATAACAGACACAATCTATTTGTCTGATCACTCAAGCCTATACTCTGTTTTTATATACATTACATAGGAAAATTTATAAAGTTATACAATTTTTTTCTTATTATACTGTTAGAATAACTTTGTTGAGAACAGGGCATTCAGTCAAACAAGCCTCCTAATCCAGTTCACTTAATTTCTTCAAAATAACATCATAGTCATGTCATAAGTCTGTGCCCTCTATGTCTGTACAGTAATGACTGTGCATTACCTGTATTTCTTAATGCAAAAGGAAGGTGTCACTGAGAAGTGAAACTGAAACAATTTTAACAAAAACAAGAAGAACAAATTAAACAAAACAGTAACACTGATATCACAGGATATGTTATAGTAGCTGCATATTAGTGAAAGCATAAAGTACAAAATGTTAAAAAAGACACAACATCATTCCTTCTCTACTTTTCTCAGAACCAATTTTGTAAACTGTTTGCAAAAACGTTTAAAGGGAACTGAGGGACAGATATTACCTGAGAGACTCTGAGAGGCTTACTATTACCAGGATCACCAAAATCACTTTCACCATTCTTGGAACTCCAGTCTGACACCTTAAGATATTGTTGCAGCAAGGTCACCTAACGAAAGTGACTTCATTAATTATGAAATTTACATTTTACTTGGTACTGTATTCATCTGTCATTTTAGACAGATATCATATATTGGTGACTAGCAGTTTAAATAATTTTACACTTTTAATTGTACAGAATTTCTTAAGAACCTAGTCACTGTCTAAATGAAAAGGTGGCTATATTTAAAATGCAGTTGATTACATTGCAGCCAAGGATATCTGCAGTTTTTTTTTGTTATCCTAAAATACACATTACTTTTCATACATCCATTTATGGCACTTGCTTTATGACAGGTTGGGGACTGAAGAAACGCTAAGCAATGTCACAGTGGCCCCAAACTGGGAGTGTTTATACTGAACATTCATTTTACAAGTTTAGCTTTATTCAAGAATTTCATTTCCTAAAATAAGCACTTTGAATACTGAAATGAGTTAAGACAATTTCAGAGGCTGCTGACATAAAGCATTAACAGCTATATTTATTGTAAATTTGATTACTTTGTTATTTAATTGTTGTTTTTGCCATTTTTCTGTGATCTGTATTATTGCATTGGTAGTGACAGAGGAGTTGAAATGGATTCTACAAGTGAAATACATAAGTCAGCAATTTACCCAGAATGTGACATCAGCTCATTGTGGCATAATTATCATTATCATTGGTAGCTGTTTAAGTAATAATAGTCTTCTAACTTTTGGCTCAGTACCATTTCAGCTCTAATTCATTAATAAACTCTGTTTGGTAAGTCCTGTCACAGAATGAAAACAATAAAGTAGATACAGTACACAGTTTTATTCCCTGTTGTTTCTTACTTAATTGGTAATCAGCGATTATTGCTGTTGTAGGCATTATTGATTTGAGTACTTCCATCTATCAATTTCAGTCCTTCTTTTTGTAATGGTTGATTACCTCTATGAGTACTCACCAGAAGATATCAGGTTTTTTACATAAGATGAAAATCCTGTCCTTTACATAAACCCTTTATATTGTAATAACATCTGTAGTGTTGTTCATTATACCTTGACATGCTTCTCAGTTTCTTGTATTAAATCAATTTGTAGCTTGAGTACGAACAGTTTTGGTAATGATTATAGTTGGTTTGTTAAATTTTCTATTTCTCTTTTCTCCTGCTCTGTTTATTGCATTTGTTTGACATCTACCTCTGTGATCATACATAAATGATTTTAATGGTTTTGTTTAAAGTTTTTATTGTTGAATCAAAATCTACCAAAAGTAAAACCACAAGAAATCAGGTTTTTTACATAAGATGAAAATCTTGTCCTTTACATAAACCCTTTATATTGTAATAACATCTGCATGTTTGTTCATTATACCTTTACATGCTTCTTGATGTCTGGTATTAAATCAATTTGTAGCTTGAGTAGGAATAGTTTAGTAATGATTATAGTTGGTTTGTTAAATTTTCTATTTCTCTTATCTCCTGCTCTGTTTATTGCATTTGTTTGACATCTACTTCTATCTAAAATTTTTATTGTTGAATCAAAATCTACCAAAAGTAAAACCATACAATGCTAATATAAAGTTATGATACAGATGTTAATGTATTTTATTAAAATACTGCAGAAGACATGCTAACAAATGTTTCAACAAAAAAAAGATATAGCAAGGTGACAAACGAAGAGCAGAAAATAAAATCTTCATCAGCATTCTGTGAAAATATAAGCCTGTGAAGTTTAGACAGTTTTAGTGAAATATGTAAAGTCACAATTTTGTTAATGTAGGCTAACTTCAGAACACATATGATAGAGTACCATCACTCTGGCCTGCATCAAAATCCTCCTGTACCAAATCCTGCCGAATCAGTTTCTGAAACTGGACTTTCTGTACCACAAACCGTTTTCGTGAGATACTAGATTCAGTGAAAAATGATGCTTTGAAAAAAAAAAGGTGATTTTTTTTTTTTTAAATAAATGACATCTGTTTAATAGCTTAGATATTTTTCATGCTTAGAATATTATTTGAAGTAAATTTTGAGTTGAGGATTAGTTGAGCTGGGAAAAACCAAAAATCAAGTATTTGTTACACATTTTTTGTTCTCAATCAGAATTTTTTCTCTCCCTTCTTATTCCTTCAAAATAACCAGGAAATAGCTGTTTAGAAGATTAGAATGGTACCCTTTATATTGTCCAGAAGAGAGAAAATTGTTGTTTAAATGGAGAGAAATTTGTTGTTTAAATACAGAAATATTCAAGGTCAGGCTGGTCCAACCATTGTCTTGACCAGGTAACATTTAAGCAAACTTCAATTTCAAGCTGTATGAAGCTGAAAACAAAAACGCTTGGAAGGCATTTGAAAGTGTGTGCCTCCATTTTCTGGGGAATATGAAGACTGAATATGTAAGGAACTAGTTTAGGAGCTTTTCTCTTCCTACCTAGCATTCATTTTGCGACATGTCTTGAAAATTCCATTTCCTATACATTATAATTTGTATTCTTTCCCCCAAGAACATTTGAACAGTCTCTGATGAACATGGGGAGAGAGACCACCAGGACACTGCTCAGATGATGAGACGTTGTAGTAATAAGTGCAGTGAGTCTATGTTAGCAGACATCTGTTGGTCATTCCGTTGTGAAATACAGTACCTTCAGAGGATTAAAAGAAAAAAAAACTACCAAGTGACTACTTTTTGTAAGTAATAATTAAATTTTAAACAATTTCTTTAAGTCGAAATCATTAATATTAAAAATGTTACTTTTTCTCTTAAATACTGTTTTTTTCATTTTATATCTTCATCTCTAGAAAATTGGACATGATAGAGCAATTCTATTGCCAGATTTGGATTCAACACCCTCAAATCTATGAAGAACACCTAAAATTTTTGACAAGAACAAATAAACAATTTTTTTCGCAAACCAGTCTTACAAAATTTTTGTTCATATTGAAAATATGTGAGGTGCAAAATAACCATGCAAGATTAGATTAGAGATCTTTATCATCACACGCACTGCATGAAATTCTTGTACAACAGTCACATGGTGGTTGGGATCAAGGAAGTATGTACAGACAATAAGATGATGTATAAATAAATAAATACAGTAAATAAATATTAGTAGCAGAAGATAAGTAATACGGTAAATAAGAGTAACAAGTTCAAAGCAGAACTATACAGAAAAAAAAGATGGCAGTACACAAGCAATGCAAAATACATATAGAGACGTGCCTTGTGGCCAATGTACTGGTCAGGTCAATAAATTCAAAAGCCATGCTTAAAGTTTGACAGTATAAAAACTGTAGACATTAAAATGCATTAACAACACAAGGGAAGGCTGTTTCTTGTTTGCAACAAGTATGAAAGCTAGAATGAAAATTTTAAGAGAAGAGGTAGTGATTAAGGCAATTTGAAGCTGTGAGTTTCTTAAAAGTACTTAAGAAAAAAAATGTATGTTTGAAATCGGTCTATAATTTCTACATATATTTGGGGCTATGGCTGAGTTCTTCAAGAAAGGCCTGTAAATTACCACTTTAAAAACCTGTAAATAAGGATCTGTTGGTTATGAACACATGCATAGTAATTGAGTTTTTCACTAACGTTTTTGGGGTTAAACTAAGGCTTAATCCATACTAACACTGTTTAATTAGAAAGAGAAGTGTTTTCTTTTAAACAGTTCTCAGTCCATACTAGCATTTTCAGGTCAAACTTTTGTCGTCCACTTTGAAATGGCTAAAACAAGTTAATGTTTCTTATTGGGCAGGTGCAGTTTGTCTACCAAGAATTATGTGGGACAAACTTTAAGCAATTCAAAATACCAAAAAATGAGGAAAAACAAACCAAACTTATTTGTTTGGACAGATCCATCCATCCATCCATTATCCAACCCGCTACATCCCAACTACAGGGTCACGGGGGTCTGCTGGACCCAATCCCAGCCAACACAGGGCGCAAGGCAGGAAACAAACCCCGGGCAGGGCGCCAGTGTTTGGACAGATGACAAAGTAAAATGCTTTTAAAGGTTGAGTGGAAGCTCTGGAAAACACAGACTGGGAGTCCTGCAACAACACGTATGGCAAAAAAATGAAGGTTTCAAGGATGCAGGACCTGCAGAGATGTTACAAGAGAACTATCTCCACAGTAAAGACAACATCAAGGAGGGAATTATCATGAGAAAACTGAAGTTAGCGCCTGATCACATCATAATCAAACAGTAGCACTTTCGGAAAGCTCCTTTTCTGCATTCACACTGCTACACTTTGGTGATCAATTTCGAAAAGGTTTATTTCCTGTGGTAATAAACTCCATTTAATTGTCGATGGACTGCCAGAACAAATCAAATTTATCTGTGTTATCAAGGACTCATCTTTAAGGAATAGTAGTCATTTTTAATTTAGAAAACAAATGTATAATTTCCAGTTCTATTATAAAAACTACTAAACCAGAGTACATGAGAAATGATACATTTTAACCATGCAATACTCCATACTGTCTAGAGCAAAAGAGTAAAATCAATGCTACTAATTTGGAGTTGTTTCATACATGGCATTTCAGATTTCTTACACCTTTTCAAACAGTGTTGTTTCTATTAACTTGTAAAAGCGTTCAGAGTGGAGGATAAGAGCTTTCTAATCCTTCCTCACATTGTCAATCAGTGCATTTTTTAAAGCTATCATTTAGTAGTTCATCATCTACCCTCTAGTACCCTTGAAACTGTAACTAAGAATATACACGTGAGGAGTTGCTTTGTGCTATGATTTTGTTTTAAGAGGACCTGGTTTTTCTAAAGCCTATTTTAGAGACATTATAATGTAGTTCATACATGGCCATCTGATTTTTACTTACATACTTTCCATTTGCTGTTTAAAATAAGAGGAATAAAAAAATATTAGCTTGGATTTTTAAGATAATAATAAACCAGATCAAACCATCAGACATCACATCTTCTTTAGCTATTCATTTTTCTGAAGATGTCTGCCACTGGATGTAATGCAGAGGATGGCATGTGCTTGTTCTATTCAAGCTTGATGTCCATCAATAGAGGCCATGTGCTACTGATATGAAATATATATGTACTGTATGTGGGATGACAAGCAGTAGTTTTTATATAATAATCCTGCTTCTTTTTAGTTAGTTGGAAGAAAATCATTAAAAGTGGTTCATCTTTTTTTTGTAAAGAGATGCATCAAGCCTGGGATGATGCAAATGTATCAAGTGCAAATTCAAAACATGTTTCCGTATGTCTTTCAATATGAAAATGAGATACAGTGTTTTATTTTACACAGTTAATGCATATTTTAGAATGAAGATGTTTAAACATAATTTTAAATTAAATTCAAAATACCAGTATATATTTACACTGAGTATATAATGTATAGTGTGTTGAAACCCAACAGTCTTTTTCCTCAATATTCTTTTTTCACTCATAGTGTATTGTACAGTATGTATCATATTTTGTCCAAAAGGGGCTTACAGAAGGGTACCACTCATAAATGTTGAGAAAGCACTGTAATTAAAATAATCTTGTTCATCTAAATTAAAAAAATAAAATCTTATATAACCCTAGTACAACATTACTAAAATATGATTCTATGCTTTTTACAAGTTTAAACATTCTTTATTTAAAGTTTACAATATAACCAATTACAATATGAAACACTCCTTAAAATGTAAGATGTTCCTGAAAACTTTTTGCAGTTGAATTTAGTTTTTATACTTGTAGTAAAACAGAACTTTAGGTCCATAATGCATAAAATATACTGAAAATAGATAATTCTTTACCTAAAAAATATTTGTTAATCAGAAGAAGGATGTGGGAATGGAAGATAAACCACTAAATGTTTTGTTGCCTAATGTGCTTATGAATCACTTGTAACTGTGTACAGTTCTGGGAACACTTACGAAATCTCAAGCCAGTAGACCAGTGCCCTATTTTTTTTGTTTTTTCTTTTTTTCTTTAACTTTTTTGAAAATCATTTTTTGACATACTACCTCTTCTGTTATCGTACAACTTAACTCTTAGTGCTATTGGATTTTTGTATTTACTAAATAAGTACTGTTTACCAACCTCATTAATAACACATTTATTTCTAATGTAATTTTAAAAACATTTGATCCTGTATTATCACTTAGATCAATTAAATTCAATAAGAAAAAGCTGCATAAAAATTTTGAGAAAAACAGCCGACAACGGTAGAGCATTGAGACTAACAACATGTCTTTAACATCTCAAGTAGCAACAGCAAGTTTTTCTTCTTTTTAAAATAATTATACCATATTATCTTGCCAACTCATTATATAACCAGTCTTTAAACAGAATAATATTGTTTAACGTTTTCTAATTTAAAAACAATTTGATGGTGTTAAGTGTCAATCTCAGTGTGATTAAACCTGAGTAAAAACTGTTAATACTGTAAAATATTATGAAACACCAATTAGATAAATAGTTTTACCACTGGTTTCAATCTGTGCTGTTCCATTGTTCAAGTTGATATGATTTCAAAATATTGTCTGTTACGAAACAATTTATTATTTTACATTTTTATGTATTTTAATATTAATTATGTTTTCTCTTCAGCTGAAAGTGTAAATCACATAATGCTCAAAAAACAAACAAAAAAAAACACCAGGAAAGCAGTCAATGAGTTTATTTTAAAAATGGTGCATTTTGTAAAGGTGAATAATATATTAATCAACATTAATATAGCAACGTTTATTTTTTTTGGTGTTGTTTAGGAATGTACAAGGAAGCTGTATCTTTTTTTCCAGTTTATGTCCTCTTGATTTTTTATTATGTTAAAATGAGAGAATTTCAATGAACACTTCTGCAAGGAAAGTGTAAAACTGCAGAAACTATTAACTGAATACCCATAACTTACTGTGATTTTACTAGTTTGTTTTCAGCAATCAACAGAGTGGCTTATAAATATTGAACGTTATACTGTAAGCAGGGACTGGGCTAAACATCACAGGTCAAAATGGTAAAAGCAAATTTCATCAAATTGAATTCTTTATTTTTTAAATATGATTCCTATTTCTTTGAAACACGGGGTACCAGGTTCAAGACTTCCCTCCTTTCCTTTTCATACAGAAGAAATACTTCCAAACTAAGAATTAGATTAATTAAGTAAAAATGAGGATTAAACATTATTAAGGGTAAATGGTGACATGAACACTAAAAATCTAGAATTTCACTCTTGATAAGAACATGTATATATGTGGTAAGAGTGAAGATTACTGACTTTTTCTAGTTTTGGTCCTAGTAGCTCAGCAAATCTTACTGGGCTCTAGAATTAAAATCATAGACTAAAATCATAAAAGGAATGTTATTTTGGTAACTGATTGTTTGTACTTGAATAAGATGCAAATTAATCAATATATGAACTTATAATCTACTTGCTTGGAAAGTTGCAAGATATGTGGACCTAGTCCACACTAACACAGAGAAAATTTGAAAATGCGTCTTTTTAAATTTATTTTGGCTTACCATTAATGCTGAAATGGCATTTTAAACCAGCAAAATTGCACTGTTTCAAAAACACTCTTCAAATGGTTTAAATTTGAAAACGCTGGGTCTAACATAGCATTGTGTGGAAGGGAACAACGGAACGTTTGGAAAACCCTGACACCTGATCAGGCACTGACTTCAGTTTGTTTTCACAATTCCCTTTGTAATCTCATATTTATTGTGAGAATAGACATTCCTTAACTTTGCATCAGCCAACAAGTACCGCACCTTCAAACACTTCACCGTATTTCCCCGTCTGTACGTTCCAAGGCTTTGTCAATCTTAAACTCACCTGTAACCATTAAAAGCAGTTATATTTAATCGTCTGCCCAGACTGAGAAGTTCTTTTTGTTTTTTTTTTCTTATTTTTTGGCATTTCATTTTACTTTACGTTTGCTCTATTAATCCTGTGTTTGGATGATAAACTGCGAATGTCCAATATGCAAAATGTATGTGTTATTTATATTTCACTGTCGACGAATAACTTTATAAAACAACCTGAAACACTAGTGTAGATGGAAAATTTTTAAAACCATGTTTTTAAATGTATTAATGTTAGTATGGACTAAGCCTGAATCCAGGTATAGAACCCAAGCTCAAACTTTCATTACAGCAAGGGTTAAAAAAGTCAACTTCCATGTTTTAAAAGGAAAAACATACTTTGATACTATTGGAACATGTTTTATGAGCATTCTAGAAAACTGGGTATGTGTGTCTGCTCTAAACACTTTGTGGACACAAGAAAAATGGACTAGATATTACGAAGTTCTGAGGACAGCTTGCACTTGTTAGTCTTACGAGTCGACTAGGCTTTGTGTGCGTTTCAAATGTTTAGCTATTAACTTTTGAAGTCGGCATTTTTTTTAAAACCAATACTGACAACAGCCAAACCACAGCTCAGAGGTTCACAAAATTAGAGAACTTCTGAGGTATTTGAATGAAAGGATTTAGGATTTTGAAAAAGACTTTAGTGAATTTTGAGTTCAATCCAAGTATTGAGCTTTGAGCTTTTAAAGTTTTAAATTTTCAAACTCAGTACTCATAGCAGTTAAACTCACTTAACTCACTTATATAAAGCTACATTGATTACATGTTATACCTTTATATATTTACCCAGATGTTTATTTATTTGTTGGAGATACTGAACTTTTTATTTTTTTTAAATAAACATGTTTTTCTTCTTTGGGTTTTGAGCTTGTCAATTTCAGTTAATGAGTTGGGATGCTAGACCAAGATCATGCCAGCTCCAGCTGTGTAGGTTTCAACTCCTTCTCCTCTAATTTTTAACATCTTAAATGAAACAAACCAACAGTATAGAACCGAATACACAAGTAACACAGTTACAAGTAAATCGAAACTTGAATTTGTTCAGATTTAGTCCAAACAGTTAAATCTTTAAGTTAGAAAAAATAGATAAAATCAGATTGAAATATTTTGTTTTTTAAGAGATATTAATCTAAACCGGGCTAAAATATATACACTTTACTATACGCAATTCCTGAGTACTGTATGAGGTCACGAGAAATACATTTGCAACATCATGTCTGTGGCTACAGAAAACTTAGTCTACTGATGGTGGGGTTCACATTTCTGACTTTGCTGCTAGAACATGTCAAAGTCATCTCTCTGTGTCAAAGCATTGAATTGCTCTTTCAAAATCTGAGCAAAGCCTTTAAAATTGTTTGCCGAACTGTGATCAGTTTAGATACATAGGAAGCTAGAATGCCAGCGCAGGATGTCAAATGAAGTTAAACAACAAGGCACATTTTTTTAATGCTTTTAAAAACCAAATATATTTATACATGTATATACATATATATATACACACACAGTTGCTTTAATCACCCTGAATTATGGTAACATTAACTTCTATCTTTAAAAGTACGCAATTTGTTTTTATTAATTTTACATTTTATTGTTGAGGTAGTTCTTGGCTGTTTTTACATAATGCTTTGTAATTTTTAGTTTCTACATTTACCAGTCACCTTTATAATGTCATGTCAAAGAGTTTTATTTTATTTAAAATGTGTTGGCAGTCAGTACACTTATAATACTCTGGATGTTATGGTCTATCATCTTATTCCTTGGATCTGTCTGGGTTACTCAATCATGTCTTATAGGACTTTACTTCTATATTCATGCAAAGTGGCATTATCATTTGCACTGATACATCTTTACACTTTAATTTTTTTAAAACAATTTTTAAATGTTATATACGAGGGATGTTCAAAATGTTTCCACACTTTTACATTTTCACTGGAAACGGTGAAGGCGGGAGATGGATTGGGATGGTGTTGCAGTTTTTAAATGGTACTGTCTTATAAACAAAGCATCCTGCACCAGTTATTGTTTGTTTGGTATTTTGCTCCCATATTCCCAAACTTAAGCTGTTGATAGACAACCTACATCTGGGTCTACGCACTGGCAATGTTCTGGGATTTTTCCTGCCTTTCTCTAAGGGCTGCAAGAATAGGATCCAGTCTAAATGACTCTGAATTGGATTAAGCAGTTTTGAAAATGTCATACTTGAAAGTAATTCTTTAATACTTAACCACATATAAAACTGTAATATAAAGGATCTACAACTCTGCCTTCTTTTATGAGGGGTGGGTGACAGTACTGGGGTTGGTGTTTTAAGCAAAACTATCATTTTGGTTGCTAACTAAAGCTCTGTTTATGTGGAGTATGTGTGTTCTCCCCAAGTTGGCACAGGTGTATCTACAGGAACTCCTGTTTCCTGCTCTCATTCTGTTGACTTGATTATTCTCTTAACTAGAAGCTCTGTATGAGCGTGAACGTGCCCTGCAACAGACTTTTTCCCCTTTTTGGGGAGGCTCCTAACTTGTACATTCTTCTTGAAGCTGTTCAGATAGACTTTGGCACCCTATATTGGATTAAGTTAGTAGATAAGTATCGTGCATTTAATTTCTAATTAGAATATATGGAGGTTTTCGCTGCATAATTAATGGATGTACTCCAGTTTTAACAGGACCATGTTCAAAGCAAGTACTAGAAATCATTACAGACTGGAATGTCAGCCATACTTATTTCATTTTGTATCACAAATAGCATAACTTGAATAGAAGAGGATAATTTAAACTACAGCCTGCTGCACATAAAGATATGGTTTGTGGTGTTGAAAATGTATTTACAGTACTTTGAAGGGAGTGCTTTGAAGCACTTTTTGTCCTGCTTTAAATTGCAATTGACAAAGTCTGGTATTAAAAAGTGACTAACTTGAAACCATAGATGTTTGAATATTTTAGTATAGGTAAAAAGGTAGCAAATAGAAGGAAAGATGACATATCATTTTTAGCATGTGTTAAGGATGGAACACACCTACTGTAAATGAAGGTGACCAAGTCAATTTGTAATTTAGATTTTCTTAACTATTTTGAATGGGGAAGAACAATATGAGGGTTATTGATTAGTTTATTTAAGTCTTATTTATTCATGAATTAAGGCAATGATCAAAATGAATGACAACCGATTCACTGAAAGACTTTCCTTATTAAAATAATTTTGATGCTATAGGCTACACCTCAACATTTCACTGGAGTGTAAATATTTGTATAATGTCTATGATATAAATGACAGGGTTTGATACAAGAAATGTTACTACTTTCTGACTGGCTATTGGTTTTCTACACCATAATGAAAGATGTCAAAGCATTGTGTGTATTGCTGTTGCCTCCCATTGCTCAAGTAAGTGGGTTTAGATTAGATTAGATTAGATAAACTTTGTTAAGGGGAAATTCACATGCATACATCCAATCAATCAATCAATCAATCAATGTAAATAAATAAATAGAGTATATTGTGCTAATATTTCAAAATAAACTTAATGAATGCCTGATAGCAGTGGGAAGAAAAGACCCCAAGAGGTGCTTTTTAGCACACTGTGGTGGAATGAGCCTGTGGCTAAAAAAGATCCAAGAGAGCATCTCCTGAAGGGGATGGAGGGTATTTTCCATGATGGCATCCAATTTTGCCCCCATCCTCTTTTTTACACCAGCTTCCAGTGTGTCCAATGTTTGTCCTGTGATGACACAGGCTTTCCTGATAAGTTTCTTCAAGCATTGTGCTTCTTTTGAGCTGCAGTTGCTTCCCCAGGAGACCATGTCGTAGAATATCACACTGGCTACTATGGACTGATAGAACATTTCCAGCAATAGAACATTTCCAGCAGCTTGCTGCACACATCTATAGATCCGAGTCTCCTTGGCAAGTACAGTCTTCTCTGGCCCTTCTTGTACAGTGTCACTGTGTTGTCAGACCAGTCTAGTTTGTTGAACCATCAGGTACTTGTAGCTCTGCACCACTTCCACATCCTCACTCTGAATGATGACTGGTCTCAGAGGCTCTTTGGCAGTCCTGAAGTCCACCACCAGCTCTTTTGTCTTGCTGATGTTGAGTTGTTGGTTGTTCTCCCTGCACCACATGACAAAGCCCTCCACAACCTTCCTGTACTCTGACTCATCTCCGTTATTAATGTATCCTATGATGGACGAGTCATCTGAAAATTTCTGTAGATGGTAAGTGTTGGTATTATGCTGGAAATATGTTGTATAGAGGGTGAACCGGAAGCACAATTCCCTGAGGTTCTCCACTATTACACACCACCATTTCTGATACACAGTCCCACAGTCCCTCAGAAACTGCTGTCTGTTGGTCAGGTACTCCATGATCCAGGGTTACAGTGAAAGGAGGCCTTTTTCAATGTTCCCAGATAGCAGGAATGATGCATATCTATGTTACCAGATGACAAGGCAATTCCTGAACTATCCCTCATACCAATTACATGTACAGTAAATAAAAACGTAGAAAAATAGGTTCCTGTTGGAACTGTCAGATTTTTCTTATAAATACGAAGGACATATCATACACTGAATTATGGAGGGAATGATCATTCAAAATTATTGTTATAGGTATTACGATTTTTCACAACTGCAACTGGTCAGGAAAAGTAATGAGTAAAAACCTCAGGATTTATACAAGAATAACATCCTCACTATACTTCATGGTATTATGTTAACATTATTCTCTTCTAATACTGTATGAATGTTTTTTGCTTTAAAAGCTTTTATTAAAATTGTGGGCTGCGAGTGTGCATACTAAGAAAAAACACCTGAAAACTTTATTTGGTGCCTTAATTTTTCCACATAAAATCCACTTGCTACTTTCATGATTTTTTTCCCCTTGCTCCTTAGCATGCCAAGAACAATTCATTGCCCCAGAAGACAGTACAAACATACATACAAGAACAATGACATACAGTATATACCTAATACAGATAGAGTTTGCATCCTTAGCTGTTTGATTCAAGCGCCAAGGCCTCTGTCATATTTTTTATGTTTTATTTTTACGTCAGCTTCTCAATTAAATTCCAAGTGTACCAAAACTCTAAAGAATTAAATTGTAAAGCAAAACATTTTAGAAGATATAATAGAAAAGGATCAGAGTCCTTCTGTTTTCAACTCTTACTTTACCATCTGAATGTAGATTTGGACTTTTTTAAATGTTTGTTTTATTTATGTTTAAAAAAATAACTATATTTATATTCTCTCTTTCAATGCTGTCAAGCAATTCTGAAGTGCTAGTCTCATGAACTCTGCACTGTTTTAAATTTCCGGAAATTCAGCCAAAAAATATAAATAAATTTTGAAAGGGGAAGGAAAATATTGAAATATTTTGAGAGGTTATATTAAATCATTTTTATTAAATGGTTTGATATTTTCTTATCATGTTTTCAGTATTTCCTCTTTTATGAGTGCATTTTTATGAAAAATCATTTGTTAGTTTTAAAAGTTGTGGAGTAATAACACAACTCTTTTTATAAAAATATTTATTTCAATTAAGGATACTCAGAAACACTATTCTAATGAAATATTTGATTAACCATATAAAGGAATGAAGGTGAATTACATTCTGAAAGGTTTATCTGCTAGCATCCCTAAAATAGCACATAAACCTATGACTCAACTTTTGAGTTGAATAAAAGTATTCAATATTAATAAAAAGCATATCATTTAAAAATATATCAGTTTATTTTGTGCACTCATAATGTGAATATTGGATTTAAAATATTTCCACATTGACAAATCCTATAGGTATAAAATACAGATTACAGAAAGTGAACAGAAAGGATTAAATGAGTTGAGAAAATGGATGGACAGATGGAAGATAATTTTCAGTGCATTTGTTATTCTAAATTATCCATCTTCACTTATACTGATAAAGTGTTTTCACTGGATGTATGTAAAAAAAGTATATTCTATATATAAGGGAAGGCTCCATTTGCATTGAGTAAAAACATATTGATGGAAATATTACATGTACAGAAAATTCTGTACAGAATTAGCTTTTGTATGGAAACTTAAATACGGCCTTCATGCTTTTTCCTAATCTTTGCATAATTTTTAATTAAGCTGTATACAAAAAAAAAATCAGCGCCTAAACATCATGGTGCTGTACAATGCTGTTATTTCATTTCACTACAGCCTGACACGACATTTGGCTCATCAGACCGCAATGCTGACAGGACGATAAATGTTTGCTTGCTCATGTGTTGTGCCAAGCAACTATCAGAAGACCCTGGAGTTACTTTACCTTTATTTTCATACTAATTAATCCTTTAAATATTTAGAATATAAAAGCAGTGCTAGGAATATAAGGGCTTCTTGATCAGTTTTTCCACAAATTTTTGTTTTTATTTTTGACACAAGACATTTGGAAAGACACACAAGTCAGGGCAAAAGGATATTTCATTTTTTTTGTCATTAGTTTGGCATAATGCCACTTCTATTAATTTCCAAATTAAGTTTTCCCTACTTCTATACTAATCATATATATTACTACTAAATTATTGTAAAAGATGGCAATAAATAAAACAGTTAATAAAACAATACAGTTTTGTAATTGATTGCTCTTTGTAGTTGGTGACAAAGAACACTGACTAATATATGTTTTTTGTGCTTTGTAAAGTTTTTCTATTCCCCTGATCTCTTATAACTTGAAGCCTTTAGGATAGCTCTGAACAATATTTTAGCTGAAAGTAAGATATATAAAATGGTAAGCAGCAGTGGTTCAGCTTTAAATGCCAAATGATACCATCATGAAGAACATTAATAGCAATTCACTTAAAATCCACATTGATTTAATGATATGATTGCAGGGGGGCCCAGAATTATCGTAGCAGCCTTAGGTGCAAAACAAGAACCCATCATGGGGCACGTACACACATCCACCCCATTTGTTTTTTTTTTTTAGGTTAACAGTTATCTACGGTAACACAAGGAGGACATGTAAACTCCACGTAGATAGTAAGTGGGCCGGAAAACAAACCCACAACCTTCCATAACAGTCACACAAAATCACTAACCTGAACCCCATTGTAGACAATTATTTTATTGATAAATATAAATCTTTTTTTTTTAATTTGGCAAACACAAAAACAAACTGTTGCCTCACATTTTCTAAGTTCACATCTTTGTGTAATTGCGTTGATAAGTATAAATAGAAGATTACATTTAGGTGGCAGACCCCAAACAACAAGTATATTATTGCTTGGTATAAATACATTATAAGAATGTCTCAGAGACTAAAAACATATTACTTTAGTAAAGGCTGCTAGCCTTGTCTCTGAGCTTTTCTTCTTTTTTGCTTAACAGCTAATACTACTGTCTTGAATAGTCTTGTTTTTCTGATGTTAGAGTGCTCAGGTAGTGGCTGGGTAACCAAGCGGCAGATTTATGTTACATTTTTCATTTTTATTTGAAAAACTAGGTCCATGGGAGTTTATCTTTCTCTAGGACTTTCTATAGTTCGCTGCTACAGCTAAGCCTTTATGCATATGTTGCATGTATGTTTGTACTTACTTTTTTGTTTGTTTTATGTAAAACTGAAGTATCCAATGTAAAAATAACTTTATATTACGCTATAACACTACTTGAACAATACACATTTCCAGATATTCGGTTTCATTCATTATTCTTGGCTACGGCAAGTCTGGGCTCTGTGTTAATAACTTACATAAAAATTGAATATCCTTAAAAGTAAATTTTTACAATTAACACAGTGTATGTTTATTGTTAATAGTAAAATGCAAAAGTTCCCTTTCCACCCTGCATTTTACTTATAAAAACAAAGACGGGCATTTTGACTTTATTTTTAATGCTCATCTCTAATTTCACTTAAAATAAACTTTTAATCGAAATGACAATTTGATTTGTATCATTTAACTGTTTTTCTACTGTAAGATATACTTTTAAGAGGTTACATCTCATCAAACAATTATACTCAAAGTAAAACTTCATAACTACAGTTTACTTTTTCAAAGCAAAAGTCAGACTACATTGGTTCACTGGTTACTGAATGAGGAGACCGTGATGCAATTGATTTCTTTAAGAGATTTACTTCTGAATTCTTTGGTTAGACTGTTTGGTCTTGCTGATTAGGGCATGCCCACCTGCTTGCTATTATCCTTCCTTTCCTGTCACAATTAGTTATGGTAGCCAGGTTCTCCACTGAAAGAGGCAACATGAGTGATAGAAATCATCAGGAAATAACATCAGTTGTCCAGATTAGCCTACACTTAGCTTCATAACAGTGAAAATCCAGAAGACTAGAACTCTAGTCCGAAAAAAAATTACATATGGCAAAATGGCAAGAAACAGCAGAGTAAATCATTCACATGAACAGCATAATGAGTGCCATTTTAAGATTAAACACGTATGTTTAGTAATATTGAAGCTCTTGTATGAACAATGAGTCAGTAGCTCAGATGGAACTAATGGATACATGATGTACGAATATACTACTTTCAGTTCTGAGAATAATTAACCGGTTTAGAAACAAATGCAGATTATGCAACAAAAGGGAAGATAATATTGAATAAAAAGATGTCCTTGTAATATGTTTTTGTTTTTAATCAAATCAATTAAGAATTATTAAATGTGTCTTTAACCGACATGTATAATGTGTTTCGGGTTGCATTTGCATTACTGTTTTGAAGCTTTTTTCCTAAGGGTGTAGCTCACAGAGTCAATATATCTGTTGTCTGTCTGGTCAACGGATTGCACACTTACTTCCTAGGCAAGACATGTTATAACTGCTCTTCCTTGAGGGACGACCCACATTTGCTAAATGAAGTAAAGATATTACTTTTAAGAAGACAAACCTGATTCAAAATAATCAACAATGGCAGCAAATTCTATTTATTTATTTTACTCCTTTGAATCTCCAGCTGTTTTCTCCTTCCTTGTGTATCATATTATTTCTGAAAAAGAAGCCCTGGAAATTATGCCTAATATAAAGTTTCCTTTTTATTCTAGAAGATATCTGAATACTCAGATCAGAAAGGAAAGTTCTTAGTGGCAAGACAGACCAATCAACTTGGTGAAAAATGTTCAATAAGCATCAATATTGGAGGTACAGAAATTAATGAAGAATATTGTTTGTAACATTATAACATGATATTTCAATGAAGTCACACTAATCATATGCAATTTGTAATAATTCCTGTGGAAATATGTTCCATTTTGAACTAATTTGCTTCTTTCCACTGTGGAAATTGTTTCAGTATTCATGTTCTTCACTGGCATATGCCGACAGAGCTCTCATTACTTGAAATGCAACAGCACACACTTAAAAACCATGAAAGCTTTTTCTCACAAAGGTTATTGTTATTTCTATCTGTCTTAGATTTTAAGTAGAAGTGAAAGTACAAAATAGTTAAGGAAGGGACATGTGTTCTCCTTTCACTTTATTGAAAGTGTTAATAATATAATACAAACAGCAAAGTACAAAAGAAAAAAAAACTATTCTGATCGTATGGTGAATATATTTTATATGGACACATCTTGTTTGTACTTTGATTGAATTTCTGTTATGTTTGGCATTACTAATTTATGCTATTTTTTATAATATTAATAGTTTATTGTTTCTTAACTTCAATTAATACACAATCATGTAAATAAATTTTTGCATGATGAAGGTAAAGTCAGATATAATCAGTAGATATAGTACTTTTATGCTTTGTAATGTTTAACATGAATTAAATTAAACTGCCCACTGTTTCCCCGCTAAATTAACTGCAATTCTGTTATTTCACTGGGAACTTAGAATTTCCTTTGTGTATTAAGAAGTCAATTATAAAAACCAGGCCGATGCTGATGGCTTGATGGAACTATGACTTTTATCACTCTCACATCCACTAGTGTCACAAGTCATGGCATCAGTTATGTAAGAAAGAGTGTTTGCTATGAACTGTGTTAACACTAACTAAATAAATCTGCCTGTTTTAAAGAGTTTATGAACTCAAACAGAGCCAGGTAAGAACAGTTGAAAAGGGTCTATGTCAAAAATAGATGTCAATATTATACTATATTATTATACTATACTATACCTTAATATACAGAAATATAACTATCGACGCTTCAGTTTATTCTCACACATGCTTAATCCAACTTAAAGTCACAGAAGTAGAAATATTAAAAATAGAACTGCTTTTTTATTGTCCAAAAATTTGAAGTATCACCTTTAATAGGCCAAAAGCATAATGTTACAAGCCAGAAACAGCAGTCCATCAAAACAAGAATTATTAAACATTAAAAAATAACAAAAACAGAGTGATAATCCTTCAGTATAATAAAAATAGACCAATGCCCTGTGTTGCTCAAAAGAAAATTAATAAATTCTAATCATATTACCAAATGCATTTTTGACGTAAAAGAGAAACTGTGTGACCAAATTATGCACTTTATTCTGTTACTGTAACAGTATATTTTGAGTCTATAAAAACTGAGAGCCATAAAAGTAAAAATTAGAAAGTATTGTAAAACTCTCATTTGTTGTAAATATGTGAAGAATCTGATAATACCATGTGAACATCATTTAGACATGTGCTTTTGTTGTCGTCTGTGAGCCACATGGGGTGAAATAAAGAAAGCCAGTTGGTGTTACTAAATATACAGTATTTATACAACAACCATGCTTGAGTGTAAAATTTTAAGAAAGGGTGATTAAAATGGGATTTCATAAATTAAGTACTGGCTACATTGTGTGGCCGACTAGTAAATATTAACAAGATATATACCCACAAATGATTCTTCCCAAACTTTGGCCATTCGATCTGCTACGTAAAACCTTTTTGCAGTCTATTATGAGTAAGAGTATAGCATTTTAAACTGGTGTGGAGAACAAAAAGGAAAGCTGTTTCAAATGAACATTGTGATGATTTTCAGCAGCAAACACTATGGCCATGACATGCAATTAGATGACAAAAATGTCGTCCTTACAAGACTTCCGTCTTGCATCTTCAGAGTATGAGTGGAGTAATGTGGTATAGATTGGAAACACTTGTTATTCTGCTTATAATGTATACACTTAAAAATTTTGTTTATAAAGAAATTACAATTCCCTTACAGCTTGTTACTAATAATTCATATAATGTATTATTGTTAAGGTTTCGTTAGTATCATTATGGGTGGAATGAAAAGTAAATCTCAGTTTATATTTTGATTATATTTCAAAAGTGCTGTATATTGAGAAAATTTGTAATAAATACATTGTTAAAAATAGTGTAAATAAATACACTTACAGTTTTCAAAATAATGTATCCTTTTTGACATTTAAAGTTTTCTTTTAATATCAGCAGGAAATACCAGTAGCCACTATAGCCATTATAATGCTTCATTGTCATAGTAAAGTGCAGTAATGTCACATTATTTTTCTTGTGAATTTGTTATACATTTAAAACATTTTTACAAACCTAAATAGTTCAACATTCAGGATGGATCAGATAATAAACCAGTTAACCTCTGCTTTCTTTGATATGGAAGCAAGATGGTCCTTTACAAATCTCAGGGCCTAACCTGACGGACTTTTTAGGAACGGGGTTTGATACAGACATAACGAACAAACTTTGTATGTTACAGCAGTAGACAGCAAGCTGATAATTAGTTGATGTACTGTTTTAAAATGTAGAATAATAAACTATCATTGCCAATAAATGCTATTTATTAGAATTAATAACTGTTAAGTTAATATTACCTCATTGAATTAGTCGACATTAACAAAACGGTGCAGTAGGCTTTTCTTTCCGGTTATGGCAAATGTGAGAGCACAGTCTAAAGTAAATTGCTACTATTGGATGGATGACTTTAGAAAATGAAAATAAAAATCTGCTTTTGATGGGGGAATAAAATGAGGATCATTGAAAGACAATAAAATAGCAATTTTTACAAAAAGCACATATGTGTCCAAATAAATGATAGTGTACCTTTACAAAATATGTTTAGTTTTTTTTTTCGCATTACATTTTGCTTAGTTTTGCTTTTAGTTGATAATGAGAAACAGTTACATTTCTCAGAAATGTTAAAGTCACGTAGAAAAGATTGCACATAAATTGTGTTTTGCAAACATTCTCTATTTAGGTTTCGGAGTTTTTTTGGGTTTTTTTTTTTGACATTGCATTAACAAAAAAAATTAAAAATTGGGAACTGGCTGTATTAAGAGCTGAATGTTACTGCCTTCTTATCTTTCAGTTAAAATACTGTTTGTTTTGATATTATGGCACTTAACCTGTGCATCATTTGCACATTACTGGAGCATGTGCATGCGAGCATATCATGTTACCATTAATTCATTTCACATTTTAATGCCAGTGATAATCCAGATTAAAAATTAATTGCTATTAAAATTTTGCTGTTTCTTACATAATGGTGCATATGAAAAGCAACAAATGAGGCATAAAACACATGTTAAATTGAATTGTAGCTGACATGTGCGCTGAATTATGGGAAATATACAGTAGGTGGGCTACAATAACAAGGCTATAGAGGAGGATTTATTTTGCAGTGAATACTTGGACCAAAATGAAATGTATTAGTAATTTTGCAATGAGTTGATGATAATGTTAAAATACTAAAAAAAGTAATGATTTTTTTCAAGTATGTGCAGCCATTTATTTCCTGAAGCCTCCTCAATTGCAGGGCACTCTTTCACTCACACCCACAGTCATTTGTTCTGAGTTTATTAAAGTCAGCAATCAACATAAGCAGAGTTTTTGATTTTTTTTAAAAATAATATTGGAGCAGTCATTTTGTTGGCTTTAAATTTTTGTGATATTAAGAGTATCCTTCACTTGCTTGTTCATATGCGTATTTTTTGATTTACCTGGCTATATACAGCACTTAAAAGTTAAAGAATTTTATTTATGTTCCCAGTTTTGCAGGGTTTTGTGTTCACATTGATACATGCAGTAGTTATATTAACTGATCTTTACATTTTATACTGTTTTTTGTGGTTGTTTGTCATAAATTCCTCATGTGCACAATAACAGTTGATTGCCATAGTACGAGCTACAATGTCAAGCATTTAAAAACTTTAACGTTGTTACTTGTGAAAACACATGAATATTCTAAAAGGCAGATGTACTATTTTAAAAACTATAATAGACTTCTTAGTGTTCCTTGACTTTCAGAATGGCGGCTGAATAAAAACAGCAGAAATGACAAAGCGACAGGAATGAGGCCTGCTTGTCTCATTTCACCTGCCCAGCCGCACTGTACGTAAGCTTCACTGTGACTAGCACTTCTTGTTGAACCTCTGAATCAAACTCACACAAATCAGAATATAGGCCAAATGCCAAAACAGCATAAATCATTACACATGTAATTGAATCCCACATATTCTGCTACTATAGAAAAAACAGCACTGCATATAAAAGATAATGCAAATCAAGAATGCATTCATTATAGCATACAGAATTCAAGAGGCCAGAACATAACGGCATACACTGTCCGATTTATTTCTTGATTCAGTGTACCTACATTTCTACAAATGTCCATGACAAAAATGACAAATATAATAAGGCTGTTAAATTGTAACACGTTTTTGGCTTGTGATCTGACAAAGGAGGAGAATGTAATTCCAACAGTTACTGTAGTACAGTATGCCGCAATAAGGATTTAATTTTTGATCTTTCTCACGGAATGCGACTGCTTTTCTGGTCAAAGGTTTATACAGTAGGTCAGGGGTATGTGTTTCAGAGAGATGCAGCTGCAGCACGAGGTCTGCAGATATGAGCTGTCTGAGTCACACTGCATAGGGGCTCAGTCCTCAGGTGACCTTGCATGCTTGCAAGCTTCACTGTGAGAAAAAAATCAAGATCACTCAGCAAGGAAGGCAGTACGAGTGTTTGAACGAAAGAGCTGGGAAGTTAAAGAGAAAAATAAGGGGATCCTAAATTTAAACATATCAATAATGCCTGCAGGGAGACTTTACAATTTTTTTTTATATCTAAAGGAAAGCCTCATTTAAAGCTACTTTCACTACGCTCTGACGACTTACTGCCATTAGTGTGTTCTCTGACTCTTTACCATTCCATTTTTGAATGCTTCACTTTTATAACATGGTATTTTCATAATGATTAATAGTATTTTATTATTTATTGTAATAATATTGTAAACAAATGACTTGAGCAGATAAGTTATACTTTAATCTTTAGGCAGTCATTTTTATCTTTATTTGTATCATTTATTACCTGCTTTTGCACAATGAGGGGCTAAAATATAGTTAAATTATATTTTTGAATATTTAATCAATATATTATTTCACTCTTTAGTTTTACAATGACCTTCTTTGATTGCACCACGATGTACACTGTACATGCTGCACAGCATTAAAAGTGCTGTGGTTGCTTCATTGATGTACGGATTACTATTAACAATTACTCAATTAAATTGTATATTCGTTTTATACAGAAAATGCCAACATACAGCTATTTTTTCAGTCAGTCACATCCTACATTTTATATACCAGTAAACTTAAAAATCTTACAAAGCGACTACACTTATATAATTGGATGAATCAAATATGAAATTAATTTTTGCACTAATAATGCAATGAACATTTCCTACTCCATCATGCATATGTATCTTTTTATTATTACTATTATTATTAATGCTGCACTTAGGCATTGTTCTGTGGAGTGTTTATTTTAATAACATGCTATAGTTTTTAGCAATAATTATTCTTCTTATTATTACTTCATCAAGGGACTGTTAACTACAGCTCTGTAGTAATAAGATGCCACAGATTTTAGCAGGAATAAAAATAATCACCTCATCATCATTATTACTCGGTTACGGCACTGTTATCTCAAGTTCTAGTATACCACACTTGTTAATAAAATCTTAAATGCAAAATATTAGTCAAAATTTGCATACACACCGCAGCTCATTATACAACAATAAAATACAGTGTATAGGAAATAAAAATATTTAAAATAATATGACAAATCATCCTAGGAATGATTGCTAATAAGAGTTATTATTGTTAACTTGTACTGTTTAGACAAACCAAATACTGTAAATCCCATTTAATAAAGTTCAATATTAGCAATTGCTCTTTTTAAAAGATTTTGCCTAGACCAACAAAATGCTTTAAATAAATCCAAACAGTGTGGAAATGTGTCTCTGCTTCTTATTATGGAATCACCACCCACAGAAACAGCACAACCCAGCTCTATCCAAGGGAAGCACAGGCTGATGGATGAAGGTTGGTTTCAGAATTAAGTGCAGAAGGAAATCATAGATGCCCCCCACTCCCCCCCACCAACTCCCCCCCACCAAAGGAAACCAGCATTTCTGGGAGACATGCAGGGAAAGGTGGCTGAGGTCAAACACAAGCGTACAGAGCCATTTCGCTCACGCTCAAGCTGTACTTTGTGCTGCTCTCAAGATGAAGAACAAACAGAGCTCTCCTGGACTTTTTTCTCTCAGTAGATTCCTACAGAAAGCTTCACTGGGTTGGATTTCTCATATTGCCCACAGAGATACTACTCAGCTGATTCTTTGCATTAAAAGATCACCATGACCATGCCCTTTGATAAGTCAGCATTCCTGTACTTTCTCCTCACCTCCTACCTTTTTACATTTTTTCCCGCTTTTCTTGTTCTTTAAAATAAAATTTCTATCGTAAGGAAAAGATGCCTGAGCACCACTCACAGCTCCCAAGAGCCTAACCCGTGGACATAAAAGGCAAACGTCACAAGTTAGGGTCTCAGGGATTGAGAGGGGTGCATCTGAATTCCAGAAATAAAAAAAAGAAATAAAAATGCACTAATCTGCAGAAGAGAGCTTGAGTCCTAGTCTAACCACAGCAACAGACAGGCAAATGGGCAAGATAAAAATATTAAGTAACCCCCACCACCTCGCGGCACGACACTTAACCTCCACCCCACAGACCCCCCCCCCCCCCAAGTCGGTGCTCCTTACCTCCTATTACAGTGTCATTACAAGTGCAACCTAACAGCACCGCCAGACACAACACAGTCCCAGCCCCCACCACCACCCCAGACTAAACAATGCATTTCATTCAAACACCCCTGAGCCGCAGAGGTATTTTATTTAGGGAGCCTCTGCTCAGGTGCGTCTCTGTGCTGCTCACTCCTGGAAGCACAGGGATAAGATTTTTATTCAAATTGTCAACTTAACTTGCTGGTCTTTATTATTATTTTTTTTATTCTTTTGTTTTAAACTATGGACATACAGACATTGCAGTCTTCCTGTCATCAGGCAGAGGAGGTGGAAAAAAGAAAGAAAGAGAAGAGGAAAAAGGGAGGATCAGTATGCGGGAACAACCGGGGAGGCAGAGCTTGTAAAGTCTGTGCTGCAAATCATATAAAACCATAAATATCAGGTTTAAATGGCTAAATGACAGGCACTAGCTTATAGATGTGGGAGGGAAAGAAAGCAAGAACAAATCGCTTCAGAACTCACCCCTGTAGTAGCGAAGGACAGCGTCGTCTGGAGCAGCAAGGAGCAGGAACAGCTCAGGAGCCCGGAAAAAAAAAATCTCAGATTTCAACTTTTTGTGTGTGCGTGTGGGTGTGTGTGTGACCCTCTGCAGGCATGTGGAATTCAGGCTAACGTCTGCAGGTGGTGAGCCACTGGACCTGCACACGCTTATGCACACACGCGAGAGAAAATAGGACGTGACATTACTCAGAACGTCTTTACATTCTTTACGCCGAGGACTGCAAGCAGTGAGAGTGACTAAGAGAAAAAAGAAGCGAGACAGAGAAAGAGAAAAAGTGAAATGTAGCAAAAAGGCAATCCAGCAGCACAGGCCAGATTGAAAAAAAAAAAGTTGTTTAGAATTGAATAATGAACCAAAAAGGTAGCTGTCTACTTATCAGGAATAATGAGGGACTCGGCGATAGGAGGATGGAGGATGAGGAAAAAATGAAGAAGATGAGGAAGAGGAAGAAGGAACAATGTCTCCAGTCTTCTGGCACAGGGGGCCTCCCATCAGTTGCAGCTCTGAAGTCAAGGCCAGGTTAACAAGTGCCAGCCGCAGCGTCTGGCTCAGCACACAGACAGATAGACACAGGGGGATACAGGGAACCTGCACCCACTCTGGGTTCTCCGCTGCACATCCTTCTCTTCACCAGTTTGGCATTTTCGGGAAACAAAAAAAAAAAAAAAAAAAAAAAAAAAAAAGCACAAGAAAAAGTAGCAAGAGCCCGACTAAAAGTACAGAGTCCCAAAACCTCTTCGAAAAGGCAACGAGAGACAAGGATGATGAAGGAGTGAAAACAGAGAGAAGAAAAGAAAGAAAAAAAGGATTGTGCCAACGCCTGTTGCTGCAGAATCTCTGTCTCTCATATTAGACTGCTCTCTCTCCCTCCCTGCCTGCCTCCCTCTCTCTCACTCTCTCTCACCCTCCCTCTCTCTCTCTCTCTCTCTCTCTCTCTCCAGCAGTGTCTCCCCATTTTTTTCTTTCCCTTACAAACCCCTTCCTTTTCAGCCCCCCGTCTGACTGTCTGGCTAAAACCGTGCATGCAAACAGCACCGGCACACACACCTACAAGTGTTACAGCAAAACTGTCACTGCTTCATAGACCACTACTCTCTGCCCCCAGCACACATGCACTGGTCATCAGGGTGCGCGCATGTGCGCACACACACCGGCGCACACATTGGAAAAAAAAAAAAACGAAGAAATATCCATTCATTTCCTTACACAGCTGAAAACATTTAGACCCCGAGGCCCTCATCTTTCCAGGAACAGTTAGTAGGTCAGATCCTGCTTTGGCATTCCCTGTGCTCAAGTGGCCCCCGTACGGTTCCCGATGCATATCTGGACACTTCATTCTCACCTTAGCTGTTTTTTGGGGGGGGGTGGGGGGGCAGTGGTCCTCCACCAGTCAACAAGTAACCCACTCCTCTGCGTTCCTTCTGTCTCTTTCTCTGCCTCTTTCTTCCTTTGCCTCTCTTGCTTTCTTTCTCTCTCCCCCCTAAAGCAGTCAGACCCTTGCATCATTAAGACAATCTTATACAGAAAAAAAAACCTTAGGCCCCTTAGACATAGCAGCTCAATGTGCCTGGCTTGCACAGGCAACATTTAATCGTTACTGGCTCCCTAGGCTGGGGGGAAAAAAAGGAAAAAAAAGGAGGGAGGATAGTGACGGACAACATGCATAAGGCACATTTCAGCGACAGGGGAAATTCTCAAGACCACAGTGCCCCCTTTCTTCTTCTCTTTCTCTTTCTTTCTTATCCTCTGTTTAGGCTTACAAAAATCTTTCACTGACTGCAATCAAGAGCAGTGATTCATCTTTGTTGACCAACATGCAGATTTTCTTTTGCACTTTCTCTGGCCTCGGCTCAATCACAAATCAATACCACTCTAATCACCTTCAGCCCTTTGTAAAGACACCCAACCTCGCATGCACACATTGCACAGTGCACCAACATCATTTATCATTCATTTCTTCTAAACAGATACTGCGACTGCAGGTCTAATATTAGAATCTTTCCATAGTTACCTTCATCTTTTGGAGCCTGTATCTGGCAGCAGCATGCAGTTGGAAGCAGACAGACTTAAATAGATATTTTCAATATACCTCGATGTATAAATAGGGGTGGGTGTGTGTATGTGTACATCTATGGATTTGAACGCATGATTATGCACTCACTTTTGCAAATATGATTTCTTTCTGTCGTATGAATCCTAGACATACCATGATGCTCTAATTCAGTTATAAAGGTTTTATTCATAAATTGATACTCCTGTGATAAAGTGTGTTTAATAAAATTAATGTTTATTTACATATAGGTGGCCTGAAACTCTCATCTGGATAAAGAGGTTAGAAAACGAATGTATAAATGTATAATTAATTGAAGATGATCATCATGTTTTACACTTATACAGGTAAATGTCTGTAAAATATATATACTGTATGTAGAAATTATACAGATAGGATTTTTGAAATAGTGTGTTTTCACATAAATACATCTCTTCATCCAACTTTAATCTGCAACACTGTACTTAATAAAATATCATTTAAGTCAAACACAAGAATACCATACACGCTACTTAGCAATATTTGATCAAAATAAATCTGTCTATGTCTGTCTGACTTAAATAGTACCAGTTTTTTATCTGTGAGAAAGTACCCATGTCCAGTAAATGTTAATGTACTTTTTAATATCAGATGTTAAAATCATAATAGTTTTACAATGCATTGGGCATGCAGATTTGATATTGATAGTGTGTATGTCTTGTTATAAATACGTTACAAGTTTATAAATTCTAAACGTATACACTTCCATATGTTATACATTATGTGTTATGATAAACGCATCCATCCATATACTGATGCCATAGTTTTTATGAAATATCGCAGTATATTTAAAACTATGCCAAGTCTGACACTGTTATGGGTATGTGATCGTTATGTTGTAAATATGCAATATGTTAATATATGTATACATTCTGTACATTTACAATAACATATTTTATACAATACATGTGTACTAATAGAAGCATTCATCCAATTTCTGACCCTAAAATATTTATTAAATATCAAAAGTATATATGTTAAATAGCAGTATTCAGTTGCAAATATCCATTTCTATCTATCTATCTATCTATCTATCTATCTATCTATCTATCTATCTATCGTTTTACTTTAGCTTGTGTTAGTAATCAGCTGTCATAAATCAAGTGCAATAAAATGAGCTGAAAACAATTATTTACTTACAGTTCTAAATAATAAGATGCTAAAATAATCAGGATACTCTATCCATCCTTTTTCTGAACCTTGATTTTCCTTTAAAGAATACTCAATATATAATAAAAATATTGAAATTTATGTATTTATTTGTGACGGTGTGCAATTAGACATGTCAACATTAATATTATTTTATATTCAGAAAAAATCTGACTTTATAATCATAATATTTTCTTGTGAATGTACAGGTTATACTTTATGTAACTATTCATTGGATGTGCACATATTTATACATGCATGCAGTGTTTATACCATTTAGTGTTTCTGCTCAGTATGTGTGTATATTCATATATACATACATCCATCCATTTCTGGAGCTGGACACTTTATTTAGTAACATTTTATACTGCATGTGCAACATTGTATCTGGAAGTGAAAAGTTGGCTTTATCGTAATGCTAAAATATTTTACTGCAGCAGTCGGGTAATTTCAAATCTCCTCCTAAAACCCTCCTTTTCCTGCGAGCAAATCAGCTTCGTGGGCTTTGTTTGTACATACAAAGAAAAAGCAGACTCAACTCTGAAACCATATTCAAATCTTAAAAAAGCAAAGAAATAAATTGCATGCATTTTAAAGAAAGACGTTAACAATGAGGCTATTCCAGTAAGCTTGTTTTTTTTCCTTGATGAATCATTGCATTTTGCTACATATTCCTTTGTCTCTGCTGTTTTTTTTTTTGAATACTCCTTGGTGCTTAAATTGGTTGCAGTCTCATACTCTCTCACATGCAATCATGCCTTTTGTAGCATATTGCTAATGTACACTAATTGAACAGCCAGAGAAATTAACTCATTAGCATCTTGCTGCCTGCTCTTTAGCGATTCCTCTGCAAGTTTAACCCTTCCCCCACCCTATACATACTAAACACCTAACAGGTCCAGGATGTGCACATTCCTCAACCTCGGCCTGTTTCAAATCCCTCTCAGATTTACACGCTGCTGCCATCAGAGAGTGGCAATATTAGGCTGCCGCAGACAGCTGGAAGAAAGGAGAATAAAGAGAGAGGGAGAGAGACTATAATGCCAGTGTAATTTAACCAGTTGCTGACAGCAATGAATCTAAATTGCATGCCTGATTTTGGATGATACAACCGGTTTATTAAAAGACACATTTAAATAACGTAATACTGTCCTTTGGAACCATTGTGTAGGCATGTGGCAGCAAGCTTGCAAAACCTTTTAAAAATAAAACAAAAAGTATTTATTTATACTCATTCCATCATACTTTTGTTATCACTCATTTGCTTAAAGGCAGTCATGTTGCTGAGATTATAAACCAAAGCAGCCTGCTCCTTGCTAGTGTGCTATACCTAATTCATGTGATCTTAACCTCCTGAATTCATGCTCTGAAAAAATCACATTTCAGTTCCACGGGCATACATATAGACACCTTTGGCCATGGATGTTAGTATTGATTTTTTGAATGGACACACTTATTATCATCCAGTCTACTTCAGGATGTAATCTGTATGGAAGGGGGCTTCCCTGCTTCTTCAAGGCCATGCTGTCTGAAAGAGCAGGTGTGGTGTTACATGATCTTCACGTTCACTCTTATTCTTCAGGCTTTCCCGTCTCCTCTATTTCATGCAGTCTACCTTCTTTTGCAAATTTCTGTTAAAATGCTTGCTGCTATCCAGCCCAGTAACACAGAAGGGTTAATGTGTCGGAGCACAAAAGCAGCACTAAGCCACATGCTGGCAAGGGGTGCTGTCTCGGTAACAATGAGCCCAGCTAGCTAGTCTGCTGGGACAGTGGCTCAGAGATACAAGAATTTCAGCATCAGCAGACTTGTTAACTCTGCATCCCAGCTGTGCCCAGCGGTATTTAGCAGGGAGATGTGAACCATGCACTGTAGCCGGCGGTGAGGTTCATTAACAAGAAGACAGCAGACACATACTCACACCCACCCAGCGCAACCCCCCACTTTCATCCACCACCGCACTACCACTATAAGACAAAAGCGGATAAAGAGAAATTACCAATTCTGCTATTTCAGCCTGAAAATGGATTCCTGAGAGCCCTGAGTGCCGCATTGTGAAGTTGCTTTAATAAATCCCTTTAACTTTCAAGTGGCGGCACTGTTTAGCTCATAAAGTGTCTGGAAGGGAAAAAGACTTAAAGATGGAATAGGCTGAGTAGGTCATAGTTAAAGGCAGGTGCTTCCCTTGACCAAAGAAAGGAAAAGCTAGTATACTCTTAAGGAGCTCAAGATGCTGATGTTGGATACCAGTCTGCTGATTTCTAAGGAATGTCTCAGAGAATTATTGTCTGCTATTAAATAAAATATACTGCACATCTTTTGAAAATGATCTAATAAAATAATCTCGAGAATGCCTGAGATGTGATCACTGACATGGCACCTTATATTTTTTATTAGCATATACAATTGCAAAATAAAATAGTGTCAGTTTTTCTGATCCTTCATAGTAAGCATCGCATAGAAAGTAGTACTGCAGAAAGTTATATAAAATAATCAAGAACAGCATGGTTGGTTATGTGATGGTCGTTTTTAGCTTTGTGGTCTGTGAATAATGGAGTGTAGAATATCATAATAACATTTTTAACCTTTCACCCATTTTCTTCTGGTGACTATTGCAGCTTAAAACTTTGGCAAACATCAGGATATGAAGCACCAAATTGTGTTCAGGGTGGTAGTACATCATAAGACACACTTAAATACAGATTCACTGGTCACCAATCAGCTTAACATTAGAGGGATACTCCAACCAAATATGATATTTTTTTATACATTACTTATCCCAATTGTTAAAAAAATGTAATGCCATGTTTTCATGAAGAAAGCACAAAGCAAAGATTTGGATTGAATAGTGACCAATGCTAGACAACAGCAAATGATGTGAAAAACATCAAAGGAAAAATGAAAAAAAAAAAAACCCTTCTGTAACTCTTATTTCATAATCCCCATGTCTGTTATCCATTAGTATACTTAACACGTGCAAAATGCATGTTTTTTTCCTAAAATATTATTATTAATACTCCAAAAATCTCAGCATAAAAGACAAACAGGAAAGACACATTCCCATAATTCTGAACTTTTAAATTAAAGACCCCCCCCCCCTTCTCATTCATCAAGAATCCTGTCTTCAATTCAAAAGCAGAGAATTATGGGAATGAGAATAAGAAACCGTTTGAAAAGAATAAGAAGCATAACCACTGAAGAACATTCCACTTCATTGCCTTAAAAGGCACTTAGTTTACTTTCGCAGTACATTTTTGGCTCATTGTCAATCTGTACTGTAAAGCATCGTCCTATCAGTTTTGTTGCATTTGGCTGAATCTGAGCAACACTAGTGATTGACTTCCATTCACGTCCATGCACAATGATGCCATACAACTGCCTTCCACCATGTTTCACAGATGATGTGGTATTCATTGGATCATGAGTCATTTCTTCTCTTCTCCATACTCTTCTCTATCCATCATTCTGGTGAATATTGGTCTTAGTTTCCTTTGTCCAAAGAAAATTATTCCAGAACTGGACAGGCTTTTTAAAAACGTTTTCTGGCCAAGTCAAATATTTCCTGCCTATGCTTGAGGTTTATCAGTGTTTTGCACCTTGTAGTAAACCCTCTGTCTTTATTTTCATGAAGTCTTTTCTTGATTGTAGACTTTGACAATGGTAGGTCTACCTCCCAGAGAGTGTTCTTGGTTTGGCTAAATGTTGTGAGGGGTTCTTCTTCAGCAAGAACTGAATTCTGCTATCATCCTGCACAACAGTGGTTTTCCACACCTTCTGGTGTTGCTGAGTTCACCAGTGTGTTCCTTCTTTTTAAAATGTACAAAATGGTTAATTTAACCACTGCTGTTGCTTCTACTGTCTCTCTAAATGCTTTTTTTTTGATTTCTCTATGTAATGATGGCCTTATTTTACTTGCATGGCCAACTCTTTGTTCACAATGACAGTTTCTAAATGCAAATTCTCCACTTGGAATCAATTTCAGACCTTTTACCTGCTTAATAGTTAATGAAATAAAGAAGGATCTGCTCATACCTGTTTGCTTCATTTCAGATCCATTGTGGTGGCGTATATACAGTACAGTATATATATAAATATACATTCAAGCACATGCAAGTAGGTGGTATTTTCAGGATTCCAGACAGATAAGAAATACTACTCTGGGAATAGAGGGAGTACTGTTGTTAACACAACATTCTTTTCTATTTGTAGTTCAGATGGAAGCCAGGTGGAAGATAACTGGTGTCCCTTCCAAGGACCAATGCTTTACCTCCACCCAGCACCTGAAGGAGGCAGTCATTACACAGACTCACAGAGGAGAGGATTGGTAGGAATGTTCAAGAGGTCTTCTTTCTTTTCTTGTTGTTTTAGCACCCTTGTTTGCCAGTTGTTTTCTCTATTTTTTCTGATTGTCCTGATTAAACAGGGCCCTGATGACCACACTATATACTGTATACATGTGCCTGAATGACACAATGACTGACTGAAAAGGCTATTTGCAGAAAGGAAAAAAAAAATCACTAGTTGGTCAGTCCTATGACCCTAAGGACCTGAAAAATCCACTCTTACCAAAAAAATAATAATTTAATAGTAAAAAAATAATTAAAAACAGCACTGATGTTTCTCGTTCAATAGTTGGAAAGGGTGACCTTATTGCTGGTCTGTGGTGGTTGCAGTATAGCAAATATGGTAGCATGTTTCAAGTCCTTTTTTTTTTATCTTGAGCTTATTTATGTTTTGTATACAAAAATATATTCAACCTAATAATGATCAATACTAGCACTATTCAAAATAAAATATTGTATGTTTATTACTTTTAAATGATTTTTTACCATAGAGAAAATATAGCCCCACGTTGTTCTAAAAGATCGCACACCATTCAGTACAACACCATTTCCAAAAAGTTGGGAAAAAGTGTAGAATGCAAATAAAAAATGAAAGCGGTGATCTGTAAATGCTCTTTTACTGTACATATATTTAATTGGTGCTTATTTGTTTTGCCTTGTAATCTGTAAATCTGTATTACCTCAGGTTGTTAGTTCTTTGTAAGTTTGGCTATTAAACAAACATGCACCTTTTGTCATGAACAAGGAAAAATAATAAAACATGATCAAATTTTGCACAATTTGAACTGTAAGCAAATTTGAGAAAGTAATATACTTTATTGCTGATTCACTTGGAATTTGCCACATATACAGGGGTGATTGTAATGTTTTGAACTTGACCTACTAATTATGAGTAACTCCAGCAAAACCAGATAGTCAACTTGTGCACTGCCTTTCTTTTCATTTGCCTCTTGCCTCAGGCCCCTTTTATCTGGGTCTTGTTTTGTGTAATGGAGGGAAACATTGTTTAGTGCATTTCTGCTTTGAACTTTGCTTCTTTTTTGAGTTGTGAAGTTTGCATAAATTATTTTTGCTTAGTTCGGATTCCTGTTTATGCCCTTCGGCCTGTTTTGGATTCTGCCTTGTTTTGCAATTTTGAAAAACCTTATTGACTTTTTTTTTTTTGGAGTATGGATTTGGATTATGGTATGATTATTTGTTCAACTTAAAACACTGATTGTAATGATAATAAAGTAGCCTTAGATTAACTATTAGTAATAAGTACATGCTTAGGTCACCAGGGGAACAAAGCAGCAGAACTTCAAGCACTGCTCGTCTCGAACCACCCTTACTTAAAAGAAGAGGACGACATGCATCAAGACTCTTTGCAGTGTTGGCTCCTCAGTGGTGGAACGAACTTTCTCTTGCTGTACGAACAGCGGAGACCCTCACTGTCTTCAAACGTCGTCTGAAGACACACTTCTTTAAACAGCACTTGGGGGACTAAAGTCCCCATACTCTTTTCTACCATTTTCTCAAAAAAAAAAAAAAAAAAATTTTGTACTAACAACTTACTATTTTCTTCTAGCATGGTTTTGATTCATGTATGTTGAAATGCTTTACATCTTTAACATTAGAAAGCAATATAATAGAAGATGCTTTGTTTCATACAAATTGCGATGTTTATTCATCAATACATATTTTTAAAAAATTATCCACCAAAATCAATTTCTGTAATGCGCTGAAGGTGAAAATCAGTTTTGTGACAAGTGTGAAAGCTTTCTTTACTAAGCTGTATTATAGGGCTTCATTTGACAACCTCTGCCAAGGCACTATTCACCAAATGGAGATCAAAATTTTCTTTGGGTTGTCTTTATTTATTTTTTCTTTACGTTCATAAAGATGTTTTGAAAAGCAATATTAAAGTCTAGCTTGCTTGTTTGTTTGTTTTTTATTGAATGAGGAACCAAAGGAACTAGGCATATGTATTTTTTATTATTTATTTTTATTTTGTTTTTACTGTATAGTCTATATAGTACACATTTTCAAAGATTCAGTGACTTTTAAATGGTATTTCAATGTTTGCTTCTTGTTTACTTCCTATTTTGTTTGCACAATGAATATATTTTGAATATACATTAATTAGGTCTGCTGACTCAAATCATGTTTGTTTTAAAAATAATTTAAAACTCATTTGTTCATTTAATTTTCCCTGACATTTTGACACTTTCTTTCCATTTACCTGTATGACCAGGTGCTAAGGATGATTTGCACAATTATGTTATTTGTTCAGGATTTTCTGGTAGTATTTGCATTTTTGTATTTTATTGTGGTTAATTGCCCGCAATTCAAAGCTTGGTGTTTTCTGTATTTGCCATTATTTAATTTTTTGTACTGATATTATTTTATATCCAGCATTGATTATTTGATATTTTTTTCTGCTTGTTCCCTGTTTTTGGAAATTTGAGCCCTTTGATCATGGGAAGGGCACTCTATAAACAAAATGTATTATTATTGTTATTATTATTATTATTATTATTATTACTACTACTTTATTTGGACCTTATGAAAAGAAACATCACAGAACTACCAACTGTTAACTTGTAAAACTGAGTCAACAGAACCACCTATACTAGATTCAGTCTGAAAAGTACCTGCACATAGAGTATACCATGATATATACCAGAACCATGATCATTTTTATTATATTGTGGTATAAACGTTTGGCCATACCACCCACACTTAGGTACAGATAAAGCACTCACAGCATTATCATGACAATGTACAGTATAAAGATTAAGCCCTATTTGGACAAGATTAGTTTTACACCAGGAGGTGAGATAATGTAGTTATTGCCAGAGGACCCTTGCCATTTTAGTCCCATCCGCAGCGCTGGCGCTACCATTCAGGTGAACTAGACGATCGCCGAGGGCAGCAAAATTTAGGGGACAGTATTATTTTAAACATTACAGACGTATGAACCTTTTGACTCAATGTGACTGTCTGATTACATTGTTTTGCATTATTTACACATAGCGGCAATATTTGATTTTAATATCTGATGACCTGTATAACCCAACAATAACACTAACAACATTAACAATAATGATGAGGATAATAATAATATTCTGTAAACTGTAGCATAAAAGACACAGACATGGCAAAATAAAATTAAAAAATAAAAATGGCAACAGAACTGCAGCTGTTGTGCGCATTGCTAAAGGCTGATTTCATTCAATCTATAATCATCTCCTAAATGGTTTTACATTTAAACTTGGCAAATATCGTTCTCTGTTGTTCAACACCAACTATGAATTTCACTTTTGGCGCTCTAAATCAGTTCTCCAGAGTCCTTCTCTCACTGAAAAAACTTTGTAAGATTGTGCATTAGTTGGATAGTTAGAATGCATTATTTTGCATTCACAAGGATACAGTAAATAGGTATTGTGGGTAAATATTCTGATTTAAAGATAACCATTATACTTGAATTTTATTGAATTTTATAATTATATTATCCATCCATCCATCCATTTTCCAGCCCGCTGAATCCAAACACAGGTCACGGGGGTCTGCTGGAGCCAATCCCAGCCAACACGGCACAAGGCAAGAACCAATCCCAGGCAGGGTGCCAACCCACCGCAGATAATTATATTACATTTGTCAATTTATATTATTAATTTAAATGACACATATATGTTATAAAGCTACATTGGAAAGATTATATCTAGACTCCCACTATCATCATAAGGTACATGTTTGGCAAGAGGTTTAAACAGAGACCTATAGGGTTTACAGTTGTAGCTAAAGTAATATGATTATGTGATTTTTTGCTTCTTCCATAGAAAAATGTTGAGAGCAATAATTAAATAAAGCCTGCTAATACAACCAAATTCCTACTTGTTTTCTGAAATGGCATCCCTCCCAAGCCGTTTGTCTTGTAAACAGTTGTTGCTATGAGTAATCAACCACCCCTGTTGACATTTTCAAATTGCAAATTCACTGTTTTATATCCAAACCACCAATACTTCGATGCCCGCAGCACTGTGTCCAGGTTTACAGATCTGGAAGTGACAATTCTTAGGTTTTTCTGAAAGCTAAGAAGATGAGGTTGCAATTTACAGCTTCACCTAGAGCAACAAAAATGCTGAGCCGATTGTGAGAAAAAGCCTCAAAATGCGATACTTTAAAAGTACTTTGCCTCGTTTGTTAATTCTTCACAGGCACCGTGGTTATAATAAAAGAAAAAAAGAGCACATGTTCACTTACCGGTGTGTTCCCAAGGTACACAAGGGGAGCAGCCGTGTGTTGTTGGGCTTTGAGTGGACAGGTTAGTGCGTGTTTTCATTTGAAGGGTCCTCGCATGGAAACGCATACTTGCTGCCTGTTGTGCTTTGTCCTGATGTTGTTCTGGTCTGAGTATTGTGTTTAGGAATTGCGGTGCTGCTTTGGATGTAACTGACATAAGAAGGACAGCGGCCGTGGGTTAAAAGGACAAACCTGATGCGGAGTACTGTGGGGAGTGGGCAAATAATGAGAGCATGCAGCAACAGAAATAGATATCTTTTAGGTTAGGCGCGTGTCCACGGAGAGAGAGGGGTGTTACACTTGGGTCAGATGATAGTTGGCTCAGGATAAAAGCCAGTCCTTTCACCAGCTAAGGAGCTCAGTCCAGATCAGGAGGAGCAGGGCCGTTCTTAGGATGTTGGGGGCCCTGGGCATAATTAGACTGTGGGGGCCCTAATGCGTGTAGTATTAGCTACAGTTCAGCCAGATTTGACCTGTTTCCACTGGGCACCGCATGGAGGTATGTAGCTAAGCCCAACGTGTGCAAAATGTGCAGTGCAGTGGTGCATATTTTTAGAAATTTTACAGCATTTTATCTGTTTTTTTGTCACAATTAAAAAGTGTGTTTTTTATACCGTTTTCCATTTTTTTCTACCAAATTAAAACTTGGGCTAAAGAACATTCCAGAATAAAGCTCAAGAAACGAAATCAACTTTTCACGCTTTAACACTTGCGAAATCTTTAATTAATGGCAAGTAATCAAGCGATTGAACAACGTCTCGCTCAATGGACATTAATGCTAAAGCATACAATTGTTCTTGTAACATGGGTGTCCTGAGGTAATTCTTGATTATCTTTAGCTTAGAAAAGTTGCGTTCCCCAGCAGCGACAGTAACTGGTATGGTCAAGGCGATACGTAGCGCTATTGCGACGTTTGGAACAGAATCCTGCAAGCTGTTCACATATATAAACTGCAATGTTTCAAGAGCAGAAGCATTAGGAGGCACCAGATTTGCCAAAATACGCAATTCAGAGAACAAGTCCTGAGCATCAATATCAGAACCAGTCGTTTCATCTGTTAATATCGCATTGAGATCCTGACAGGATTTAATCAAATCCGCATCACTTAGACATTTTATTCTCTCATAATTATAAAGAAAACCAAAGTAATCATAATGACCTTTCATTTGGTCAAAGCGCTCGTCATTGACGATATTGCTTGGTCAAGCAATACATTGAAAAACTCAATGCGATATTTATCCTTTGGATCAAGCATTGGTTGATCTTGCGCTTCGTAGTCAAAATTTGACTCAAACTGTCTGCGCACTCTTCTTCTGTGCAAGCTTTCTGGTGCAGGAATGCTAATTTCTTGTGGATTCATTTCCAATTCTTCAGCTAATTCTTTAGCTGTAACCTAAACGTCCTAAGCCCCAGTTCCCTGTTGCAGCATCCCTGCCCCGGGAAAGGGAAGTAAGCTTAGCATGAAACTTCGTAGTACAGATACGTAGCTTGCGTCGATCTTAAAAAAAAAACCCTTGAATGATGGGGCCCCTTTTGTCTCGGGGCCCCGGGCGACTGCCCTGCTCGCCCATGCCTAAGAATGGCCCTGGGAGCAGGTCAGTATGCAATGAGTTAAGGCAACTGCAAGACCGTTATTCTGATTTGGCAGGGCAAATCAGCTTTCCCTTCAGGTCTTTTTTTTTGGGGGGGGGCATCATAGATCAATAGATAGAAAGTAGGCTAAGCTTTTTTTTAACTTAACTGCTGATTTTTCTGAGCCTGTTAAAAGAAAATTGACTTTTTTGTTCAGAAGGTTTTTATAAAAGTTGTGTGCCATAAGGTGAATGAAATTTTATTATTTTTTTAATGAAAGGTCCTCCTTTTTGTATTTATTTTTCATCTTATTCAATTATTGCAGTGTTTGTATGCATTTCTTTATAGTGTCTCACCTTTTTACTTGTTATATCAGCTGTGTCTGCCTCCCATATTGTCTAACTGACTGTCAGTTCCGATACTTCATGTCTCTGTGTACCTGTTAGAGCCTAAGGTAGGGTCTCCGGTGTGTGACATCGACTCTGCTTGTCCGAATTGCTTATCTCAGTAACGTTTTATAGTCATCTCTGTATGGTGTAATAAACCAGGGCACAGCTGAACAGTTGAAGGTGCTACAGGATTACCACTTTAGGCATATGAAAACTGAAAGAGATAAAAAACAGAATACAAAAACAATTTTTTAAAGAAGAATTATTTTTAAAAAGTTAGATATAAAATATTCTTCAGATAAATTCTAAAGGCCAGCTTGTAATTTTGTGCCAGTTTCCCACATTTCAAGCCACAACTGTCATCAGTAAATAAATTCAGGAGGGTACAGGATGTTTATATTGAGTAATATGGAGATCATACAATTTGGAGAATGCACCCTTCTAAGAAACAATGAAGTGAACAGTGGTTGGATTCTGAGGTCATATGCCAGAAAAGATTAATAAAGCGGTGGAAGGCCCGCACGTATAAATAGAGGTCAAACGATTAGAGGGTGGCCCTTTCTCTTTAATCTCCCCTTATGATTTAAGGAGGCAATTTAATAACTGCAGATAACCTTTAAAAACATTTGGACATCAAGGGATCAAAACATTGCTTAAATGTTACAGTATGGTTAACAAGAGAATAGCCTTGATGTGTAGTAAGAATATCTGAACCTGAGGAAATAAAATTATTTCAACAATTTTATTAATGCCAGTTTAAAACTTGAAGATTGAAAAGTTTCCCAAAAATGTTTAAGCTTCAGAAGACTAACATGACCAGGATTGCTGATTTAACTTATATAAATTTTAAAATGAATGTCATGACAGCTGGTGTTATGTTAAACCTGCTTGAAAAAGTATTTTTCAGATATGTATAATAAACTAGGGGCAAGAAATAACCTGTCTAATTTTGTTTTACAATGAGCAGGTTATGAGAAGTGGTGTGCAAATACTTTTTAAAAAATGTCAAAAGAAACCTTCAGAACACATGTCAATTCATTTTTTGGACCCATTCTAGAGTTACATGGAGTGTGAAAGCATCAGGTAGAAGGCAGGGACCAACCCAGAGTAGGGCAAAAGTCCAATTCAATGCAAGTTCACACCCTCCCACACTCACTCAAGCTGAGCCAATTTTGAATTGTAAATTAGCCTGAAATTCACATCATTTGGATGCAGAACATGCTGAAAACACTCACAACCAATGGAAGAACATGCAGTTTCCATATGGAAAAAGACTGGGAGGAGTTTCATACTTGTAAAGAAAAAAAAAACTTTCTTTTTGTATTGTCCATACTGAAAGGAAAATAAAGTCATGGTATTCACAGCAGTAGAAAATAAAGGAAGAAATAGTTTTAACACAGTTGTTAATGCTGCAAATTAAACTTTTAAAACAGACAGGCATTAGTAATTCTTTTTTTTACTAGCTTATTTCCTCTGATATCACATATTGAACTCACAGATTTATTTTATTTGGAATTTAAGTGAATTGATTTGTTTCTCTCCCCTGATCAGTTGCTTTGAGCATAATATTATGTTTATTCTTTACCAGTTAATAAATTATATTTTTGAGAGTTAGGAATGTAATGTAACCGGTTACTCACAAGGTGTCCTGCCATTTAGAACACCACCATATTTCAAAGTTGTCAGTGTATGTTGCAATAACCCCACAAGTCAATCAAAACCGATAATGATGTTTTTACATACCCAAAAGTGTCTTGTTTTAAATAAGTCATAAGTCTGTGCATCACAGCTGAGTGAATCTGTTTTATCAAAGATCCCACCTACATCAAGACACATACGTTGAAAGGCTCATTACCATTGGATAGGAGAGGTTCACAGTATTTCAATGCTTTATAGCTGTCTGTGATTGATGACTCATATTACATGTCACAGTTGTGCATAAAAGGTAGAAAATAAATTATTTGTTTGACTGCTATTCTTTATGCACTGCTACGCACAAGCTTCTGTCAGAGTGTAGGGAGTTGTTTGGATGACATGCAATAAGACTTGGAGATTGTACTAGGGAAATATCTTCTTCTTAAAAAAAAAAGAAAAGAAGCAGTTGAGGAAGTCCTAGAAACGTTACAGAATGCTAGTACTGCGGGGAGTGGGCAACTAATAAGTGCATGCTGCGCAACCAAAATAGATATGTTTTAGGTTAGGTGCGCAACCAGGGAGAGAGAGGGGCGTTAGACTCAGGTCAGGCGATGGTTGACCCGGAATAAAAGTCGATCCTTTCACCAGCTAAGGAGCTTAGTCCAGATCAGGAGAAGGTCAGTACACGTAGAGTTAAGGTGGCTGCAAGACCATTATTCCGATTTGGAAGGGCAAGTCAGCTTTCCCTCCAGGTCTTTTTTGGGGGACAGATAGATCGATAAATAGAAAGTAGGCTAAGCTTTTTTTTTAACTGCTGATTTTTCGAAGCCTGTTAAAAACAGATTTTTTTGTTCAGAAGATTTTTTTTAAAAGTTGCGTGCCATGTGGTGAATGTAATTTTATTATTTTTTTTAATGAAAGCTCTTCCATTTTGTATTTATGTTTCATCTTATTCAATTATTGCAGTGTTAGTGATACAGAATGTGAAAATCTTAAGTCAGATTCTGATCACAGTTTTGACTCTGTTGACAATGATGTGTTTGCTGAAGAACTCCATACTACGCTTAATTTGTAACTATTGCTCATAGTATAACTTTGATGTGCTGCTGCGTGCAGTTTTACAATTCAAGCTCCATGTGTTCAATTACCATACCTGGAGGCTGTCTGCTGCATGTTCTCTGTAAGTTAGTTTTCTGAGCACTGCTCTTTTAGTTTCAACATAGAGTACCGGCAATATTTCTTAGTGTACCGGTGAAAACTCTTACACTATACTTTCAAAATTGAAGAGCAGCCTTTGAATTGGGGGGGTTAGGCTTTGGGTTAAAAGGGTGATTTGAAATGGGATACAAAATCTTGCATAGCAATCCCTTTGGTGGTGAAATTTTACTGTTATCAAGTGTCATGTGCCCCGTGATGGTGACAAACACTGGTTTAGGTGTATGTATGGTGTATGTGACTAACTCTGTGTGGTCCTGCCCAGGGCTGATTCTTTCCTTGCACTCAGGACTGCCAGGAAAGGCATTGTCTCCATCCCCATAACCCACCACCAGAAGTAGCTGGTATGAAAATATATGTATGAACTTGGTTTATTCCTGAAAGAAAAAAACAAAAATAAATAAATAAATGAAAGCACACTAAACTTCTGTGATGCAACTGCAACATAAGGCAAGATAATATGTGTGAACTGCAGCAGAAAAACACTAATCTATTGTACAAAATGAAATGTTTCTCTGTATCTAGTGGTAAACAGAAATTGTTTCAAAGACTGGCATGAAAAATAATTTTAAAAATAAATGTTTGGATAATTACACTGCGGTGGGCTGGCACCCTGCCCGGGGTTTGTTTCCTGCCTTGCACCCTGTGTTGGCTGGGATTGGCTCCAGCAGACCCCCGTGACCCTGTAGTTAGGATATAGTGGGTTGGATAATTGATGGATGGATGGATAATTACATAATTATACATACATACTTACAAATTATTTACTTTTTGCTTCAGAATGATATATACTGTGGGTGTGTGTTTGTGTATATATATATATATATATATATATATATATATATATATATATATATATTTTTTTTTTTTTTTTCTAATAAATATACCTGTAAAAGCAATACTTCTTTTGAGAGATGGTTTAGGTTCAAGAGACTAAATGCTTCCAAACAGGGGGACACCTTGTGCTAAACAGTATAACCTTGCAATGCTATGGGATATGACATCTAAACTTGGTACAGTGATAGCTGACAGATTGGGGCGCACAAGAAAATTGATTCCATGGTTGTACATCCTAAAATATATTGGTTATGTACTGTAAAGTCCAGCTTTTTGGAGCAAAATCCCTAAAAGTGTCACTTTTTTGTGTTTTATTTAGTTGAAAGTTTTTTAATCAAATAAAAACTATTTTTTTTTATTTAGCAGTGTTACACTCATTATTTTTGCAGCTCCTTTGTTATGCAGTAGAACAGCAAGCATTTATTTTTGGGTATGTCATTTTGACACAATAATATAAAAAAAACCCCTTAGGGCATAAGAGGTTAAAAAAGTCATTACTTATATACAGACCTGGTCTGTGTACTTTTTGGTATTTGAAATTTCATTTTAGAAGCAAAAACAAAAAAACAAAAATGAAAGGAATTTTCAGATTTTGATTTTTGATTAAAGAATAAAATTAGAGAAAATAAGGTATTTTTTAATTCTGTGGTAACAAATAGCAGTCATAAACTTAAAATTACACATACTTTTCTGGATTTATTTGTGATTCAAATAATGAAAGTACAATAGTTCAAAAACAACAAAACAGACGCATTTTCATTTTCTGAAACCAGAGGTACTTCTTCTTCTGCGTGATTTTTGATGACACGTGCGAACAGTCCTCCTAACAACACATCGACCGACGGCCTTGAAGTTACACTGCATGGCATCAGCAGAGGATGGACCATTACATTGTTTTTCGGAACAGTAAAAGAGTGACACTCCGGGACGAGGACATGACTGCAGAAAAACTGAGTCGCATCTTTCCGGTAAAATTACAAACTTTGCAAGCTTTGCTTCATTGATGTAGCAGTTCTTTTCTGAACTTTATTGTTGTTACGTACTGTGAAACAGCTAACATTTGATGATTTCATTTGCTAACACTAAGTCTGGCAATTTTTGTAGTGCTAGCATTTTGAATGGTTGCCCATTGACTTTTACCGGCTTAGTAAACGTTTCGAGTATTAACAGTGCGCACAAGTGTAACACGTTAGGAGAGCACCGTGATTTACAGAAAGTTTTCTTAACATGGCCTTGCGCCCTGTGTTGGCTGGGATTGGGTCCAGCAGACCCCCATGACCCTGTAGTTCGGATATAGCGGGTTGGATAATGGATGGATGGATTTCTTAACATGTGTTACATTTGTCAATGAGCAACCATTCACACATTTACACATATTCAAAATGCTAGCACTATAAAAATTGGCAGACTTAGTGTTAGTAAATGAAATCATCAAATGTTAGCTGTTTCACAGTAAGTAACAACAATAACGTTCATTAAAGAACTGCTACATCAATGAAGCAAAGTTTGCAAAATACCTTATTTTCCTTCATTTTATTCTTTAATCAAAAATCAAAATATGAAAATTCCTTTCATTTTCGTATTTTAGTTTTTGCTTCTAAAATGAAATTTCAAATACCAAAAAGTACATGGACCCACTCATGAACTCCCTCCTTTACATTTGTGGTTTTGCATACCAGGACATAATTAACAACCATTTAGTCCTCACCAAGTCCTAAACCTTGATAAATCTAAACTCAGGAAACAGAGAACTTATAACAGATTTTACTTTGTTATTCATTATTTAACAAAACACAAGTCAACAAGCAGAAGCCATGTGTTAAAAAGCAAGTGCACCCTTACAACCTATACATTAGCTAAAAAGATTAAGACTTCATTTGTTGATTAACAAGTTGTCCTCTCATCTCTATATATAAAAGCCAAATACCACAGACTCATTCATCATGAAGTCTCCCGAACCATGAGGACTTGGGACTTGAAATTTGGAATGTAGGTTACCCTTGGCCCATAGGTGCTCAGTAAGAAACGGTTTTAAAAATTTCGTAGTCCAAGCGCGTTCTGTCTGTATGTTTGCCTGCTTTTCACGAGATAATTACTTAACGGATTTAGATCTGGTTGTTCTCTTTAATTTGCTTGAACCTTCCGTTTCATTTTGCAGCTTCTCTCATCATGCTAAGTACCATAGTTCGCTTGCGGTACCAATGTATTTATGCAAATCCAAGAGAGTGGCTGTGGGCCGAGAGCATTGGGGCGGGGCCTTCCTCATTCACTCGCTAGCCTTTGTTCGAGTTGGTCTATGTCTCGCCACGTGTTGGAGTGCACCTTGCCTCCACTTAGCTAGCAATACCTGTTTGTTCAATAGACATTATCATCTACAAATTGTTAAGGAGTAACGTTTGACATTTTTGAGAGAGAGATCCAAGCTCCATGTGTTTTAGAGGGTATCTGCTGATTGCCAGAAGTATCACAGGCATGTGCTTTTCTCCCAATGCGGGGAATGCTCGCCCGTCCGATCTGAACACAATCAGATACAGTGCCAACGTCTATTGATTTTAAAAGTTTGTCCTGTTTCATTACTATGTGGGCGCAGCCACGGGGTACGGCTAGTTTCTCTATAAAAGAAGGTTATTTGCTGATCTAGTTCGATTCAGAGTATTCAGGCTTGTGGAAACACTATACTAAGGTCAAAGGACATCTTTAATAGTCTCACAGAACCAATTACTACACCTTATCAGTCTGGAAAGGGAAATAAACAATCTTTACACAACTGTCAAATTTTATAATTATTATTTACAAAATCATTTTTATTCAATACAGTTGCCAATCTTCCCAAGAGTAGTTTTCACAGGAAATCCAGATAAAGATCACACTGTATGATGTAAGAAATCACAAAATAAACCTTAACAAACTACATCAATGGATTTACAGATCTTTGTTGACCTAGTAAATACTATTATATTAATAAATATGGTTTTCTTGGATGCATAGCTCCATTTGAATGTAAAGAAGATGGCAGCACAGCTTAGGTTTGCAAAATTGTATCTGAATGAACCACAAGACTTCAGCAACAATGTTCACCGGACAAATGAGACAAACATGAGGTTATTCTCAGCACTTATGTTAGGCACAAACCTAACACAGTGTTTCACTACAGGAAGTTCATACTAGCTGGCAAGAATGGTGGTGGGGAGGAGATAGTTTTTGTTATTGTGTAGAGACAGGACATGAATGCCTCACAATCACCGAGTTCAGTATGAACCTGTTTTTATACAAGAGTATTCTGAGGTAAAATGTGAGCCCAGCTATGTAGCAGTAAAACTTGCCAGAAAGTGGATCATGCCAAAATACTGTGAACCCAAATATATCTACCATTACAAAATGATGGCTAAAAAGGAAAGAGAATAAAGGTTTCAGAATAGATATATTAAAGTTCAGGCCTCAGCTCAATTGAAATGGTATGGTAGAACATTATGAGGACTGAACATAAATGAATATCCTCAAACAATAATGAACTAGAACAGTGTTGTAAAAGGAATTGCCCAGATTTGTCACAAGAGTGTAATTAACTGAAAATCATAAGGAGTTATTCAAATTCATGCTGCTAACCATTGTTCTACCAGCTGTCATGGATGGTACTCTAGGCGTGTGCAAGTTAGATCAATAATAAAAAAGACAAAAAATGACAAAGTGAAATTTGTTGTGTTGTCACCAGAGGATAGATTTATCTAATTTTAGGACTCAATGAGGACTAGAAGATTGTCAGTTATGTCAATCATATACAGTATATGTTAAATTAAATTAGTTGAATTGAAAGTGGGTATACTCACTTTTTACATGACTGTATGTTTATTTAATAATACATAATGTTTTAATGTTACTTTATGTTCTGTTTTGACTATATTGATTTTTTTAATTGTATCCAGATGTGAAATGCAAGAAAAAAACAAAGACAACAAACAAATAAAAACACACTAATTTTCTGTGATACAACTACAACACAAGGTGAGAGAAGATGTATGAATTGCAGCATAAAAACCCAAATCTATTGTGCAAAATGTAGGGTTTCTCTGTGTCTTGTGGTAAGCACAAATTGTTTCAAGTATTGGAATAAAAAAACATTTTGAAAGTAAAGGTATGGATGAGTACATAATTATATGTACATAGTTACATATTGTTTATATATATATATTTTTTTTTTTTCTAAAAAATTAAAGAAATATAACTGTAACTGCAGTACTTGTTTTGAGAGATTGCTTAGGTGCAAGGGACTAAATGTTTCCAAAACATAGACTTCTTTTATCAAAAATTTATAATAAATTGAAATATATATTGAAATATTTTTAAATTGTGTACAGCACTCTAGGCTTCTAAATGTAATTTAGATTTACAGTGGCTATAAAAATTCTGTATTTTCAACTTTTGTTGATGTAATGGATGATATTATAACAAATCATGTCAGACCTTTTGCCATCTTTTGTAACAAACAAATAAAATGAACAAAATCTAAGAGCTGAAGACAAAATAACAAAAATGAGAAAAAATGATTTTCTTCTCAGAAGATCATTTGCAATCCAATGACAGAAAATGAATGGTCACTAAATGAGTAAACCACCTGAAGCATATACAACAGACAGGGATGGAAGCCAGATTTCAGATCTTTGAAGGGAATATTAAATTCTATAAAAGTGATAGATAAAAACTGATATCTTGCATGTCAGAGAAATTGGGAATGATTAGTGAAAAGTGTTTAAATGTGACACCATAGCATCTAAATACAGATTTGTACAATATAACAATTTTAAAATGGATAATGAAATAACCATAAAAGGGGGCAATCAAGCTATGAATATTTAAATGATATGTAAATTTGGTCAAGATTATTCTAATCAAGTATCACCTTTACTATTCTTATGCCCAGTGGGGCGTGATCGGCTAGAATTAAAGATAATCAAGAAAAGAAGCAAATTGAGCCAAGAATGAATTAGAATAAATGGCAAAGACAAAACACGAGAAGCAACATTCTGATAATCGTACTGATTACAGGAAATTAAACCCCTAAGGAGTGTGCAATAAATAAAGTTCGACACATCCATGCTGTCAGAAAGCATTGTTATTATAGTTGCTGAATGAACAGCATAATGATGAGTGCAATGGAGTGGAATGGTGAAATGGAGTTATGTGACTACAGCTTCTGGGGGAATTGTTCAAATCAGTTTATTTGTGAACTACAGTCTGCACAGCAGAAGACAAAGCAAATTTGAAATGACATATCTAAAGTGATTTATTCTGTATTATTACAGAATTTCTTTCTATCAGCTTTACTAAGTCTTACACTTGGAATTTCCTCTGGAAGTGATATACCTCTGGAATCTAATACTGTTTAGAGTGATGATAATTTTTTAAGGTTTAAGCCCCCGGTGCTCCTTGTTCTTGAGTTAGCATGTTGTCCCCATGTGTGCATGGGTTTCCTCTGGTCTGGTTTTCTCCCATTGTCCATAGTCATGTAAATTATTAGAATGGTTATGCTAAATTGTCCCGTGTTTGGTGTGTTTCTATGTATGAGTCTGTACACCCTGTGATCGCCTGGCGCCCTGTCCAGGGATTGTTCTTGCCTTGTGCCTTATGCTTTCTGGGATCCAGTTGACCCTTGACCCAGCTCAGGATAAACAGGTTTAGAAAATTAATAAATGGAGTATTGTTTCCCACTTTTTTCTTTTAGTAATATTCAGGTGAGAACTATGCTTGAAACAAAACAAAACATTTACTTTTTATTATATTGTCATTTTAATTGCCTGTTTATGACTCTAGTGTCATTCAGTTATTAACCCTCTTCTTGGATCCTAGTACAGTACAAATTTCTATTTTGGGTCCTCAGATAAAAGAAGTTTAGAAACCCCTGCTGTATTCCAACTATAACAAAACTACTCATAATGTGTGTTAAGGGCAGACAAATATTTTGGAAGATGTATTTAAAAGACCCAATAAATACATGAAAAACCATAAAACTAACAAAAAAATTTACTGAAGTTGCATTGGTGGTGCATATGTGGTGATGATGGTAGATAGCATAATGGAAAATTCATAATATAACAGGTATTAAATTATATACTTCACAGTCTGAAACCAATGGACTACTGTTGTCAGGAAAAAAACACCATTGACATTATTAGTGTGTGAAGTCTGATATGATCAAATAACGAAATATACTTTTGTTACAGCTCATAAATAGGAGGTAATTTATGGATTACCATCAAGATTTAATAGAGCAGCTGGTGCATTAAGTTTAAATAATGAATATAGAAGTTATAGCAATATCAGGCATGATAAAAATTATTTAGTTTAGGTTTTAAAGGGCAGCAGTTATTAAGATAAAGGACTATTGTGTAGATGTAAAGGCTGATCATGAACATCTTTATGCTTTATATACATTACAGCAGGAACAAGATAAAAGGCTTTAAGTTTACATTAAACAGAAATCTGTGTGAACAGGTAGCATGATGTCAGTTGAAATACATAAACTTTCTGTAATTAGGGAAACAAAGACACATTACAGGATAAGAGGAGTCTAATGTGTTTGAATTAAGCTGACTTAGGCAACAGGATGATCAAAAACAGGAAATCCACATTGAGAAGATCAGAGTAAAATTGTATAAAATAATTCAGTCAACAGAAGTTATCAGTACAGTGAAAAAGAGAGTGGAGGTAAAACAAATATATGAAGAGGGATTGACATTTGTGAATTGGACCAGCTACAATCTCTTGGCAAGAAGTAACAAAAAGCTTCTAGAATAGTTGAGCAGTTATTGAACAGTATTTAATTAAGAAAAGGGGATTAAAGAGAGAGACTGACTAACTAGTGGCCAGCAGTAAAGAATAAATTTGGATGCTAAAGCAAGATTTAAGACTTAAAGTAGGTTGATGGGCAGACCTCACAGAATGGAATGCTAAAAAATAGAGAAATGGATTTGAAATTTTTCTTTCTTAAAATAGATAGTAATTGGAAAGTATGTGGTATGGACAGTAGTTGTGAAACATAACAAACACTGACTAATAATCGTGAGAAAACCCTGCAGAATTTGCCTCATTGTGAGTTCTGCAAAATCATGGAAATATTCAGGAACCACACCAGACTCAGCCAGATTGAAATGAAGTCAAACTAGTTTTGATTGGATTATAATGGTACAAGTTCTTTTAAGTGTCGCTGAGGGCAAGGGACTGACTATGGTTGCAGAAAATGTGACCTTGAGCTGTGAAGCAGCAGAGCTAACCACTTCATCACTCTCTCAAACAAAAATAGATGCAGACAGAATGGTAACCCTAAACAATATACAACAAATGGCCACAAATTAGCAATTAGTTAAAAAAAAATATATATATATATATATATATATATATATATATATATATATATATATATATATATATATATATATACAGTATATATATATTTTTCCATTGCAATCATAGATCTATAATCTTTAGGGCACTCATTGGCCCAGTCATGAAGTGGGTAGCATATGGGGGGGTGGCACCCAAGTGCCAGATCCACATGGCACAGTGTCAAAACAAACCTTAAACCCTGTGAAAAAATAATAATAATGAAAAATGTATAACTATTTACAAGGGGTTTCTATCATTTTGATGGAAGAAAAAGGTGCAAAACAACTGCACAGATAGATCAGAAACAAAATAAACATGCCAGCCACAAAAAAACATGCCAGCCACGTCCTATCTATTTGTGCAGATGCTTTGCATTTTTTTCTTCCAGGTTCCTTTGTGTTTTCTGATTCTGTGTAGAGTTGGTCCTCTTAAGGATTGTTTTGACTAGGTGCTGCAGCACATGGCTAATTGTGTATGCATTTGGCCTGCACCCTTTTCTCTTTTATGGGCCCAGCATGCAGCAGCCATAACTCCAAGATCAGTTTTCAGTACTTCGTACCAGTAATTCAGTTTGAGTTTTGGAGTATCGGCAGATAATATATGCATACCCAGAGAGCCGGTGATCCAAGAGATCAGTATTATATACTCAGGGATCTATTGCTTGCCATTTACTACTTGATTGTGCTATGTAGAGAGGAGCATAACATGCTTAATCCTGAAGTGATGATACAATGCATAATAAATATATGCAGAACAACAAATTATTTTCATAATATTCTCAATATGGTCAGCTAATGTACACTTCAAATGAAAATACTGCAAGTTTTTTTTTAAATGCATGAGGGATGCAAATCTGGCTGGAGTAGTGAAATGACACATGCAAGAAGCAGATGTACCCAAAAGACATACGCTTACAGTACGTGTAAAAATTGTGCACATGGTTTCTCCAGCTTTGTCTTATATGCTGGCCTCGAAAAACCTCATGTGGTGCTTGGAGAAAATGTTTGTATAAGTCGGCTACATGGTGAAGGAAAATATTAAGCAAACAAGTGCACTGGCGAACACAGCAAATTTGCTGCAAAAAATACTTTGGTCAATTTCACAAATCAACACTACTGATAAACCAGGTACTGAACTTATTTTTGTTATGGGATTATTGAAAGGCTGCATAAACCAAAGGAGCTACAAAGAGTGAGATTGTGATCATGTCAGGATTCTGCTGAATGAAGCAAGAATGTTTGACTTACTAACTTCAGCAAGCAGAAAAAAAGAAGACAAAATTGAAGTAGCTGTGTTAGGAATAGGGATAAAGCTAAGAATGGACGATGCAACAGGATGAGGAGTCAAGTCTGGTTCATGGTTTTTATTTAGTGATATTTACACAAGAAAACATGAAATTTGTCTTCTCAGGAGCATCCAAAATAGACAAAAATGAAACACACAGGTAACATTACACAAAAAATGCTGAAATATTCTTCAGTTCTTTGGGCATTGTGGCTAAAAAATTATCTAAACAGCATTGGCAATTTAAAAAAAAAGTCAAAGAAGAAATAATTGATAAAACATAGTCAGATTTAAGGGCATACACAAAAGCACAAGTGATACGAGAGGGAAAAAGAAGGATGGACATAAAATTGAAGAGGCACTGTAGGTGAAGAGCTAGACCACTCTCAGAAAACACTTAAGAAAGGCCACCATTTATGTCCAATTACAGACAAAAAGATTAAAGGCTCAGCGGTATAAGTAGAAATTGCATGATCAGAGGGCTGTTTCAGCATCTTTTCAACATCCTCTCTAGTTTTAAGAAAGCATTTAACTTTGCCCTGTCTTAAAGTTGTCTGCTTCATTTGTTCTACTTTTAACATGAGAAGCTCTAAAACGCTTCTTGTTTTCTAAATCTTGTTTTCTAGCATATTTTTATCTACCATTTTTGTGCCTTCTTTGTTTATTCGTAAATTATTAATTTTCATATGTTTATTATCCATCCATCCATTTTCCAACCCGCTGAATCCGAACACAGGGTCATGGGGGTCTGCTGGAGCCAATCCCAGCCAACACAGGGCACAAGGCAGGAACCAATCCTGGGCAGGGTGCCAACTCACTGCAGGACACACACACACACCCACACAAACCAGGGACAATTTAGGATCGCCAATCCACCTAATTTGCATGTCTTTGGACTGTGGGAGGAAACCAGAGCACCCAGAGAAAACCCACGCAGACATGGGGAGAACATGCAAACTCCACACAGGGAGGATCCGGGAAGCGAACCAGGGTCTTCTTACTGCGAGGCAGCAGCGCTACCACTGCACCACTGTGCCGCCCTATGTTTATTATAACAAATAATAATAATATTTATTTTTTTATTTATTATTTAGAATCTATGTGTTGTGCTATGTTCTCTTGTGTTCTTTGCATTTTGTGGGTAGAACCCCCAACAGGGAAGGCCACTGTGATGTTATCGCTGAAGGACCGCCCTTATCCTTTATATTCTGAAGCTGAGAGCAGATTCTTTAGTGGTTCATTTTCATTTGAAGTGTGCTTTGTTTACTTTGAGTATAGTTTTTTTCTGTTTGCTTGAATTATTTTTCTGTTCTTGGGTTTTGCAACATATTTGGACGTGTTCACCTTGGATTTTTTTTATATAAAAATAAATTCTTTCATAAACATTCTTTGACTTGATTTTCAAACCAATTTTTTTAATGTCTTTTCTTTCCCTTGAGAGGCATTGTGATATATTTTGGAACATTTAAAGTTATATGACCTTTAAAAGCCTGTTCCCCATTTTTGTGGCATGCACATGCCTGAAGCCTGCCTGTGTAAGCAGGTAAGGCTGACTTTGGTAAGGCCTTTTCTGGGCAGACTAGGGAGAGCCCTGGCTTGTTTATGGGATTTTTTTCAAGAGCTCACGCCATTTTGTGTGCTGATCCATTACAGCAGAAGATGCTTGTGAAGAAGATAGTTTCTTAAGTGATGGTTATCCCATATCATTTTCCAAATGCAGGGATCACATTGAATCTTGGGTGACTCAGCTATATAGGATTCGTGTCAGTTATAAAATCCTCTAAAGCATCTGTTATTAACTTAAACAGTTATCACCAACACCCAAGAATACATCTCTGCGGTATTCACTCCATGTAAAACAATGGCACAGTTATGCCTTCTGACACTGATCTTCTCTGTGACCTTTTGTTATACAATTCTTATTGAATGGTAACTCTTTTACAGTGAAGAACAATAATATGATCTGCTCATAAAGGTCCATCACTTTTATGGTTAAAAACATATTTCTTTTTATTTTTAGGGGCATTATTTTGACATTAACCCCCTGAATTACAATATACCATGCTTATTTTCAGCTTTATTGAACTATTAATTCTTTAGTTCCAAATGAATTCTTATCTTTACCTCATGTATTGTTCTATATTTTCTATGTTGGGTCCTTTCCAAGCTCTATCTTTTGTGTATAATATACAATTTTTGTATTTTATATACTTTTGAGTTTGCCAATTTTATACTATCTTGTATTCTTGTTTGCTCTGGATCCTTGATGGTACATATTGTCATTGTTGATACATATTTAGCAGCTGCATTTAACCCAATTGATGCAGATAAAGAGGGCTGTGGAGGACACCATTTTTTTCTCTTCAAAAAGCCTCATAATGTTATTTGTGAGGCAGGTGAATGACTCATGTGGTGTGACGCATTTGAAATTTAAGTGATGCCAATTGCAGCCACTGTCCAGACATTTCAAACAGTTTTATTTTATTTGACAATATACAGTATGTTGCACCAAATACCAGTAACTATGAATGTAAACATTATGAGAAAATAAGCAGCTTCAGTCTAGACAACATGAAGGCTATTTCTCATACAGTAGGGCATCTTGTTAGTACTGTTTTTTAGTTAGTTTATGTTGCAGCTGACCCTAAACATCAGGTAATACAGAACCTGCTTGAAAATGCTTTAAACTGTTTTTGTCTGCTTTGTAATGATAAAACAAATTTGTCCAAATGACATCATGTCTGCAGAGGAAGCCCAAAACGGACATACTGGCCTTTTTAAGAGGGAACACTACTTCTTCACAGACACTGTCCCTTTACCTCTGATAAAGACCAGCTTATTTAGTTCTTAGCAGATTCTTGACAGAGCCTTTGTTGTAGATTATACAATTCCACAGAGTTTAAATACTAAGTAAATACTTCTTCACCCAAAATGAAGCAAGCTGAACTTTGTACATGGTTGGCTGTTTATGCCATTCTTTCATGCGTAGCTGAAAATTAGTTTAAATATCAGATGGCAAACTCTGCTAGATTTTACTCCGTAAATATTCAGTCATGCAGCATATGACAGGAGTTTTCATTTGTTTTCCATCTTTTTAGTCTCATTCTACCTTTACTTCAATAGCTAATCTAAGTAAATCCAACAATCTATCCATGCTTCCATCCATTTATTTTCTGACCATTTATCTAATTCAGAGTATTAGAGAACCAGTGTTACTTTTTTGTATTCCTTTCAGTCTTTTTAATTCATATCTTAAAGTTCAGGATCATTTTAGAGTTTCTATTTTAGTTGATAATTTTCACAAGGATATGTATTCGTGCCAAATACATTTTTTTGTATTTCATTTACATGCTTGCTTAACCATCCTATTGGCTTCAAATTATGCATCCATTGCCCTCGGTTTAAAAATGACCTGCCCATTTTCATCCTATTACAAATTGCCTCTTTAAAACTTTTATACAAAAAAAAATCTATTTTCCATTAGGAAGAACCTTTTCATGTATTATTAACTTGTTAATCGAGCGTTGTTCTACAAAGAGATTTTTTTGTCATTCTATCGAAAACAGTATTATAATTTTCCTTATATGGCAATAAACAATAAAACTAATAGCAAGAGAACTTCCAGACATGAAACTAATAATTCACCTTCTTGAACAGACCCAGTCACTCAGCCACTGTGACTTCATGCCCAGTGTTGTACACTGTAGGCAGCTGCTCCACCCATTTGTCCCAAACATCCCTAATTGCCTTCAGTATGTCTGTAACACTTTGATTTGGGAGAAAGTGTTAAATGTTTGCTCAGACATATTATGGCATGAAAACTTGGCCTTTTCATTTTAACTTCTCAAAGACTGAAAGATGGCTCTCTTCTGACCTACTGTATATTCATAAGCCAAAATCAGCAGGCCCATATAGTTGTATGTAATCCATCCATTTCCAATCTTCTTCTTGGTACACTTTCAATGTTGGTCTTCCTCAGAATGATTTTTTTAATTGCTGTTTTGAAAAAGAGTTGGAAGGCTGAGGCAACACATTTCCATTAGCAATAGGAAATGATAGTGCAGTAGGTCCTATGGTGTTCCTTACAGTATTATAGATTGTTATCATTCCCTAATGGTGATGGCTGTATGATGGTAAGAACTAGGTTACTTGTGGGCTTTAGACAAAAATGTCTCCCATGCACTGTCTTCAAGGATTTGTTAATCATCTGAGGAAAAGTCAAGTTCTGGTTTATTTAATATTATATATAATACTTGTTCACATTTCTATCCTCCAGTGTCTACTTGGACGTTATCTTGAGAAAAAAATTAGGTCAAGGCTTTCTTGGGCACAGAACTATACATTTATTATTTCAGCATAAAGGAATGAGGCTACTGATGTGTTATTCTTTATTTACATTATGACCCTGTGAGAAATGCTGAAATTATTTTGCCAAAACTGATATTTTGCAACTTTTTCCCTGAATTGAAATTTAAATACCCATGGTCGCAGACACAGACAGATTTCTGCATATATGTGCACACATGTGCCCACACGCACACATACACAAATAGTGAGAAAGTGCTTCTGTAGAAGTATAGGGAAAGTACAGTAAATGGGATATTTGCCACAAGAAAAGTTAGTTCAAAGAACTGACAATTCTGAGCATATATTAATTTTATATATAGAGATGGATGAGAAAGGAAAAAAGGGCAGCTGGTTCTTTGCTAAATTTAATGGTTGGTTTAAATTATTTATTATGATTTAATTAGTTTCTACATGATCTATTATATCGCAGACAATTTCCGTAACCTTTGTTTACTGCTTCCATGGAAGTATAAAATCTGAAAATTATGTTTTTGAGGCAATGAGATGATGAGTGAAAAGTTACATAGAAAGAAGAAGCACAAGAGGTCAGCTGGGCATTGTGTTAGATTAAATGTGTGACTGCCATCATCTAGCAGGCCCCTTGGGCATTTTGAAATATCCTGAGTTTGTGTGTATTTTGACCTTACTTTTGTTTTCGTAGATGACTAATTGTGCTTAGTGTTTTTGTTCTTGGTCTGATATCTAGAGTTTGGCACTTTTGCCTCTTGCTTATCTTGAGTGTTTGCCAACTGCTCTATGACCTTCTTATTTTTAATCATTCTTTTAGATTACAGATTTATTTAAATAAGCAACATTTAGTTTAATTTTCATAATCTCTGTATCAATCTTGGCTCTTGATTAGTACCTGAACTAATTTGACAGGATACTATACCCATGCTGCAGTCTTGCAGTTTTTCAGCTTCTCTGTGTGTCTTGTTGCCATCTATTTCACCTTCTATATCCTTATCAGGACCTGGGAACTCAAGGCTGTGCCCTGCTGCATCCTAATCCACCAGGTGGGCCACAAGCTGCCACTACTATTGGTAACCTTTCCACAAGGTGGACCATGAACTGCCACCTCTGTCGGTCACCGCAATTCCGAACCTGACACATCAATCTGTCACCACAGCTTCCCCAGGGCACTTTAACTTCACTTGGATGCTGCCATGTATTGACCCTTCTGACTTTGCCTTATTCCAGCTGTGCCTCTTTCCATTCATGCCAGGTTCCATGGGGTAAATCAACTGACTAGATCTTCACAACAGCCACTCTCTGGAACCTCTCACAGCCCTCGATCTTGCACCTCTTTGAATAATCAGCCTTGTTGATGCTGCCCTTTCCCTTCATTGTCCTTTACCTCTACATCCAGGGGGGTATTTTTCGTACGTGGATTAGTCGTTTAGCCAGATGTAATTGTTGACAATTTGGCCTGATCCTGGATCTGTCGGTTTTTCGAAACTCTTGCTGGAAGTGTTGTCATAGCAACACATCCTAATCCTGAAACCTGCTCGGAGCAGGTTTGTTCTACGTTAACAAGGATTAGTTCACACACGTAATTAGTGACGGTGTGTGGAAGTCATCCAGTCATGGCTTCGCCGTTCATGAATGAGAGACCAATAGATATTGGTGCGCAAATTATACGAAGAGAATTTCATATAGAGAGGGTTTTGCGCGATCGGCAAGATCCTTTATTGCTCCTGGAGGAAATTCTTTTCGAAAGATACCGCTTTAGCCGATGGAGAATATTGTACCTCAAAGATTTATTAGCACCTTATATTCGAAGTCAAACTAGGCAAAGTCAGGCTCTCACAACCACACAGACAGTAGGCACTGCTTTGAGGTTTTTTACAAGCGGCACTTTTTTATATACTGTAGGCGATGCGGAAAATCTAACTAAAAGTGCAGTTTGCCAGGCAATTCGTAAAGTTTGTTTGGCTCTGAAATATTTCCTTCGGGTTTTCATAGTGTTTCCTGGACACCTGCGTGTGCAGACAATAAAAGAGGCATTTCATGCCATTGCAGGTAGGTAATACACAGGCTAAAACACCCACAGTTCCATGAAGAATCTCAATCAGCCTAACATTCTCATTACCAGGATTTCGAAATGTGATTGGGGCACATGGGACTGATCAGAGTGGAGTTTGATCAAACATTATTTGGAAAATGAACCTCTCTTCCTTATGAATAATCGGACACAGTGTCTTCATCAAATATTTGACCTTCATCAATATCTCGTTGGTCAGACACAGGTTTAAGGGATATGACATTCCCTGCAATTGACCCAACAAAAAAGAGGGCTATATGGAACATACCAATGGAACACATGGAGGACAAATATATGCAATGACCATCCTTTACCTGAAATGAAGTGACCACTGCATCCTACCACTGGTTCTGAGGAGGAGCTTCCCCCTGGAATGCCCTCAGAAACAGGGCGATGGGCATTTTGCTGGAGAGCCAACTCTTCTGCAGGGGTTAGGTCTGGACCACGTGGACCTCCACCTGTTTTTTGCTTGTCTGCCTTCTTATTAGCTTTAAAATTAATGTTTTTTATATTATATATGATTATTTATTTCAACAATTCTTTAAATAGTTATATACCGGTATTTACCAGTTTGAAGTATATTCTTGTACTTCATTTTAACCTGTTCCCATGTTCTCCTTGTGCTCACGTTTGATCTGGAATTATGACATATTAAATAATAATTAATCTGACACATAGGAAATGAAACGCTGCATTCAGTAAGTACAATGCACACTACTTAGCGTTTAATTTGTCAGCCACTTTTTGCCAGCCGTCTTTTCTGGTCTGGGGTGCTTTTGCAGTGTTACCCCTTGTGCATATTAAATCTTGAAATTCTTCATGTCCTTCGAATAAAAGGTCTTGTGCCGCGTGTGTGAAAAAAAAAAGCTCCCGTTCTTTCGTCATTTTGTTACAGCCTATCAAAGACTTGCTGATCATGTTTTCTAGACTCAATATATATGAGCTTTTCACTCAGCGCGGGCGCGCACATTCATCTCGTATGATTAGATCCAGCTAGACCAGGGGTAGGCAACGTTGGTCCTGGTGAGCCGCAGTATGTGCAGGTTTTTGTTCCAACCCAGTTCCTTAACGAGAACTCAAGTATTGCTGATGAAGCACATATTGCTTAAGTGACATTTTGATGCTTCATTTTAGTGGTCTCGCTTGTTAAGGTTCTCCAACCTTAATTGCTTATTTCAATCTTAAACTGCTGCATTCAGTGTTTTAATTGCTCCTTATTAGCAATAAGATGTAAAAGACAAAGCAGCCAGCAGTTCTCCAGCTAGCTTTTTTCCAATTACATCTGTGTGTGTTCATCATGCACTGTTTGATTTAATAAAACACTTAATAGAAAAATGTGACAGACTGAAAATGATCTGTTTTAGGCTTCATATCATTTGGATGATATCCTTGGAAAGGAAAAAAATCTACGATATAAGAGCCTTACATTGCACAGACTAACAAGCCATAAAATTAAATAAGGTCTGAGATTGGCAATGATTGGTTTCTAATTAAGCAATTGGGTTGGAATGAAAACCTGTAGCCACTGCGGCTCACCAGGACCGACGTTGCCTACCCCTGAGCTAGACTAATCTAATACACGGCTGTGTTGAAAAACCAACCTATCCCGGATGAGTGTCACCGGCATTAACTCATCCAAGATGAGGCACCTGATCTCAGATGATTTAAGTGACGTATGAAAAATACCCCCCAGGACTAACAATAACAATAACATATATGCATGTAAATGAAATCCTGAGAATTGAGAAAACAAATTACAGGCAGGTAAAAACAACAAAAAACAGTTATTAATCTGGGTTTTTTCCTCCATGTTGTTATTCATTTTGTATTTCTGGTTTTGTATTTAGCAATATTTTAAATACACAGTAGTGTGGCTGATGCTGTGTATTGCTTACCAGTGTATCAATGCCTGACATTACTGGCCGATCAGTATTTAAGATGCTGACGAAGTATTTCAGACAGCCTAGTTTGAGGATTTTCTCTATTTTTTCTAGTATTTACTCTATAAATGATATTATATATATATATATATATATATATATATATATATATATATATATATATATATATATACTCTATAAAGACCCCTTAGCTTTGTTTTTTTGAACAATCATTACAACTTAGCTTCTTTTTGTAATCTTAAGTTTCTTGTCCGTTGGCCTCTTTTCTGATCTTGATTTTTTGCCCATTCCCGTTAGTATTTTTCATCTCCTTGTCAATTCTGCCTATCTGGTATCTCCTTTTTGCGTCAGAAAGAGTCATTACAGTCAGAATATAAGTAGTCTGATAATGTTTCAAAAACAAATTAAGTTTGAATGAAAGTCACTTCCTTAAATAGGGACACTGATTGCCTTTGGCATCACATTTTATGTACTATTTACCCTTGGTCACATCCATCTGATTCTATTTCTTAGTAACCCTAATCATGCAGCAGTCACATGATAGGAGTGGCAATAAAATAAAAATAAGAGCCTGGATAGAGTTACGTACTCTAAAATGATGCCTTTTAGCTTTTCTTGAAGCCCTTTCTTTAGTCTAGTGCTTCATTTTTTAAGCCTTTCAGAATTGTGCATTTGTAAGATTTTGTGTATTTTTAATTCTACCTTTTATTTAGTTTTATACCAGACATTTGTCATAACAGTTTATAGTATTTTTTTTTTGGTTATATGTGCTCACACTCACATGCATAAGGGGGTGTATTCAGGGCTTCTCTGACAACAATAATTCCATCTGTCATTTATATCTTTTCTTCTTTTGTCCTCAGATCTGAAGACCACAGGCTGGAGGACCTCTGACATGATTTCTGTTCATCCACTGGAAATCCTGCCCCTTCCAGTTCTGAGACCTACTTAAGACCCAGCCTCATAGGAAGTAGGCAGTTGTTCTAGACTTATGTCTGAACCTGACTTTACCAAGGACCAGTATGCTGGGTGTACCAGTTAGGAATCTGTTTTTCAGTAAATTCTATATATTTTATTTGCATTAATCAGATGCTATGCCATGGGGGTTCTTCTAAACCAGGACTCTGATTCTAAAATCAGTTTTTTTTTTATTTGAGGTGTACTTTAAAAGTTGTGATATTGTTTTGAGTCGATATCATTACCGTTTTGGTTGTCTATGGCTACCAACGTTTTGTGTCTCCCATACTTAGGGCAGCAACCTGCGTTGCTGTGTCCTCAGAGATCATGACCTTCCAGTTACGATGCAAAGGGTTAAATGGTTGTCATTTTCAACACAACATCAATTCAAATTTGTGAATAAGTAAACTCCTTTCCAAACTTGTTTTGTCATTTTTAAAACTCATTTTCTTTGGTACTTCCTGTCTGTGACTTGCTCATAATTTTTTACCTTGATTTTGTCTGTCATTTTGGCTTTGGTTATGGTGTTTATACAGATATATAAAAGTATTTTAGCTTTACCTTTAAGTGTGAAATTAAGCACTTACAAACATAAACATCAAAACATGAACTTCAGAGAAAAACACAGCTGAGGGTCAAGGAAAAAACAAATTCATTACTAAGTACGAGCAAGAATATTCTGATTATAGAGAGAAAGAGAGGGAAGGAGGGGTACCTGGTATAGCTATCATTTATTGGAATAATTTTTGCAAATAACATTTGAATAAAATGATAAAAGAGAAACTACCACACCCTACTCTTTACTAGTATTTGGTGTTTCACTGTAGTTAACATCTGTGTGAATTTAACCAGCCTTTGGAATTGTTCTCTCAAGCAAGCTATATGGACACAGTTAAAGAGTGTATACCGCAGCAATAAACAAGAAACTTGTATGTGTTCCTTTTGGACCAGAGAAGTTTGTTCTGATGATGTTGTGCCTTCCTGTGTGCTGGCAACTGTTCATTACAAAAAGTTAAATCAGTATTACAAGCCAAGCTAAGTGCTACTTTTATCTAATGTTTTTAATGTTGCTTAAATGTGTTGTTTTTTGGTATCTATTCTCAGGTATGTTTTGTTGATCTTGCAACATGAACGATAAAATAACTTATTTTTCAGAGAGCATGAGTTACCCACAAAATATAGTAATGAACCACTCTTTCATTTTGGTGTATGCTGCCTGATAAGGGAACAGGAAATGGTTTCTGTCTCTGTTGTCTCGACTCAGAAGCTGTTGCTGGGAGGCTACACTGACTGAGTGACCTCCTTACTAAAATGAAATTAGTGGCAAAATGAGAGAACCATAGTATGTCAGTTTTCAAAAACTCTTTTTACAATCAATGTAGCTTGTCTTTCAGGATTATAACATAAAAATACATACTTGGTCCCTATTCAGAAACTCTGTACCAGTTGTCATTATATATTTGACTGCATTATCAAAATGTAACTCTTTTAGGGCTAATTATTTTTTTCCTTTTCTCCCAGGGATGAATATTTAAAAAAAAACCTCAGTTTTCTGAAAAGCTAACAAAACAATACTTTCCCTCATGAATCAACATAAAATACTTATTTATGACAAAATGTCACTTCTTTATGTTTCATGAGCCTTGCAGTATGTAAATTTACATACTTATTACATACTTATTCTATACCAGTTTGTCTCATCACTCATAAGCTGAAAGGCACTTTCTGGAAAAAAAACAGCTCTCATTATTTTGTTTTTGAATTGCAGATCGAATGCATCCAAATTGGAGTTCGATAAGTCAGAGTCCGACTTAGCAATAATATGCAAAAAACCCCCAAAATAAATAAATAATGCCCGGAGAGTATTTTGCTTTGTGCCTTTGCTTCACTCTCTCACCCAAGTACTGAGAAAAGCGCTATATAAATGTAATGAATTATTATTATTAATGTCAATGATATTCAAGACATTGCTTACTCTCCGCTACTCTTGTCAGTTCAACAAGTCTAACAGCCCTCCTAGCAAACGGGGTCTACCTATAACACAATGGTGAGTTTTATCAACGTTTACAGCTTATCACCCGCTGCCCTGGATGAGTTGACATCTGCCCTCAACCCCTGCTGTTGACAAAAGTTGACATCTGCCCTAAAAGAGTTATTGTAGTGGCAGATACAAAAAAACACTTCAGAGATAGGCTGCAGGAAAGGCAATCTGAAGATGAGTTAAGATGAAGAGTGATTTGGAGAGATTTGTGCAGCAAGACAGTGATCCCAAACCTCTGACTATTTTGATTGCCAGTCTGAATAGTTTGAATTCAAGGCCCTGGTGTTTTGCAGTGATTGAAAAGACGATGCAATGCAACTTTGTTCATCCACGTTGAGTACTCTGCCCTGATAATTCTAAAACTAAAAAAAGACAAACACATTGAATAAGATGAGAAATTATGTGGTCATTGCAAATTTTATGTAGCTAAGCCTTTTAAATGAATTGAAGGTCTTCTGAGTATTGGGATAGCATGATGGTGACAACTGCAAGTTTACGTCAGAGAGATAATAAAGATATGACAAAATGTTTCTCTATCTGAATTTGAGAGTTATGGTTTTTTTTTTCCTGAATGTGTTTTGCTGGTGGAACAATCAAATTCAAAATGAATCTAATGTTAGTTACAGTATATAAACAGTATCAATACTTACATTTTGTATAATTTCATATTAATTCGAGAAACAGTTGACACAGAGAGAACATTAATACATTAAAAGGTAATTGATGATAGGGAAACTTTAAGAGACTGGATGGTCATGTATCCCTCAAGAAAACTAACTTTAAAAACTTCTTGCAGTCATGCGAGTGTAAGAGGACACCACCACCTGTTATATTAAATTAACTCAGAATTAAATTCTGGCATTATTGAAGCAGCCAGCACTTCCTAAACTTCATCTTTCACAATGACAAAAAAAAACATGCAAAAAAGAAAAAAAATTAGCACTAAGTACGTGATTAAACTAGGAGGCTCAGGCACCTGGTAGAGGTATTGTACAGCAGACTAACATTAATCAGAAATGAATATATTATAAGAAAGGATAGAGCAGGCTCTTTTTCCTTAGAATACTACATTCCTTTAATGTGGTAGTGACATACTTCACATCTTTTATAACTCTGTGATGGCCAGAGCAATTTTCTATGCTGTGGTGTGCTGGGCTTGTAACATCACTTCAAGAGAGGTCCACTGAATTGAAATATTCTGCAAAAGTCTGTCAGGAAATGCTACTGGGGCTCCTTCATTCCAACAGCAATACACCTCTACAATACCTCACTGTGACTGACAGCCAAGTCAGAAGTTTTTCTCTCTTTTTAAATTTTCTTCCTTTATAATCTTTATGGTGTGTGTTCAGAACATATTGTGTGTGTAAATATACGTATTTATTTATTTATCTATTTATGTATTTTTTTTATTTAAAGAGCTTCTATTGAAAGCTTAATTTTCCTCTGGGAACAAATAAAGATCTACAGTAATCCCTCGCTATATCGCGCTTCGACTTTCGCAGCTTCACTCTATCTCCGATTTTATATGTAAGCATATCTAAATATATAACGCGGATTTTTCGCTGCTTCGCGGGTTTCTGCGGACAATGGGTCATTTTACTTCTGGTACTTGCTTCCTCAGTTGGTTTGCCCAGTTGATTTCATACAAGAGATGCTATTGGCGGATGGCTGAGAAGCTACCCAATCAGAGCACGCAGTTAAGTTCCTGTGTGCTGCTGATTGGCTCAGCGACAGAGTGCTGCATTAACCAGGAAGTCTCATCTCACTCATTCAGCATTAACGTGCTCCTGCTACTGCTTCAGGGGTCGTGTCCAAGCGCTAACAGAAGATGCAAATGATTACAGAAAAGGTAAAAGTTTTGGATATGTTGAAGGAAGGGAACAGTTACACCGCTGCAGGACACCATTACGGCATCAATGAGTCCACGATTCTTTTTATTTAAAAAGGAGGAAAAGCATATAAGATCTACGGCCGCAGTGTCCTTTAACCAGGGCGCAAAACGAGTTGCAAGTGGACGTGATAAGGCAGTAGTCTGGATGGAATCTGCTTAGGGCATTTCGATTGAAGAGTGCTGGAAGAAGAACAACGGCAGTGCTACACAGTCGCCTGAAGAGGCTCCTTTAGAAGAGCTGTAATGCTATCCTTTGTTGTGCAGTAAAATTAAACTCATCGTTGTCGGACAAGTCGTCGTGTCATTGTTGGTGAGTAACCATAATTAATTATCTATGTACCGTGCTTATTACATGTACATAGTTTAGTGTCACTGTACACACATTTTACTGTATACAATTTTTCTTGCATTGTACGTATTTATTGCTGGTGGCCTGTCTGTCGTAATGGCTGTAACATACTGTATGTGATATCGGAGACGCTCGATATCTTTAAAATAATATTTAGGTTTTACTGTATATAAACTGTGTTTACATACATAATTTCAATGAATCTTACCTAATATCTAAGAGAATACAAAGGGTTTATGCTGTATAATTGTGCGGGAAATGTTTATAATAGTGTGGGAGAGTTTATAAGGGCTTAAAATATATAAAAACTAGCAAAATACCCGCGCTTCGCAGCGGAGAAGTAGTGTGTTAAAGAGGTTATGAAAAAAAAAGGAAACATTTTAAAAATAACGTAACATGATTGTCAATGTAATTGTGTTGTCATTGTTATGAGTGTTGCTGTGTTTTATATATATAAAATACACACACACACATATAAACATATATATACATATACATATACACATATATATACATATCTACATATATATATATATATATATATATATATACATATACACATCCACATATCAACATATATATATACACATATATACACACACACACGGTTTATGGGTGATGATTGTTTTACTCTTTTTATGTGTATTTTATTTTATTGTAGAATCAACTCCTATCTGCGCACAGCAGGGCAGCCGTGGGCGGATGCGTATGGTGTATTCACTCCATGTTATCGTGCATTGCGCTGTCAGTGGTATTTTGATAAAAGAATTTGAACAACATATAAGAAGCGTATAAATCATTAAACAGTAAAACATTAAAATTTAAGAAGTAAAGTTACATTAAGTACTACTGCAGTGCCTTCGGGTATACCTCATTTTTTGTTTGCCCATTACATGCTTAAATGTATACATTTTTTGGTGCACCTACCCGAGAACACGCGACATATAACAGAGCGTGGGAGAAGCATGGATTTTAAACACGCGTTGAGTTCATCTGCTGGTCTCCCTCGTGGAATAACTGGTAATGTTTGAGTAAAATGTACAGCGAGTAAAACGACATTACCTCCTATTTTTTTTTTTACGATCTCTGAGATCTTGCTTTTTTCGGTTGAAGGCTTCATAAGCTCTTTTATGTTGTATGGTGTACTTATCCCAAACCATCATCTTTGAATGTTGCAAGACTTTCGCCTTGTATGTAGATCGGGGTAATTACATTCATTGCATTCCTAGTCTGAATCACAATGTGATTGCATGGGTGGTTACCTGGCACTGTAGGGTTGCCACCCGTCCTTTAAAATACGGAATCGTGCCGCGTTTGAGAATGAAATTGCGCGTCCCGTTTTGAATCAATACTGGACGGGATTTATCCCGTATTTTTTGTATCATTTTTTTTTAAAGCAGCGTCTCATGCAAATCATCCCACACGCATTTTATGAAGATGCCTCCTTTCCTAGTTTTGATTGGGTAATACTTGATGTCATCGTTAGTTTGATTGGTGTTTTTAACTGTCCAGTGAGGAGGGCGTGTCTTTTAAGTACAGTCTGCAAAGTGTTGGCACTGAGATGTGGCGTCAGCGCCATAGTTGAAGCCCCTAACGTTGCGGTCAGCAAGTCGGCTAACATCCGCCATGTGCCGTCTTTCAGTTGTGAGAAGCAGATCATAGAATGGTTGAAACTGTTGCCCCTAACGTTGCGCCACGGCGTGTGGTTCGTTTATACCTTGTGTCTTCTCATTAAACTTTTATCTCGCGAATATGTTATTGCAATCCGCAGCGGGAGCGTTTCTATAAAGTTAATTTAAACTTACGTTTTACACCGTGCTTTGTTTCCCTTATGAACATGCTTGTATGCTTAACTCGCTCCGTTCTCAATTGTTTAATAAATTTTTTGCTCTTCGCTGTTTGCGGCTGTTCCTCCATTTCCCCCTACTTCGTTCTTTTATCTCGCGAATATGTTATTGCAATCCTTAACGGGAGCGTTTCAATAAACTGATTGAAAATAGTTTTGCATTTACCTTTTTAGTAAAAGGCGAGCTTTTAAGCCTGAGAAATCACCGCGTAAATGCACACGTTTAATTGGACATGTGTTAATATGTATGGTTACACAGTATTAAAAGACAGTGAACAACGTCAGTTACCTTTGTTCCCGCGTTTGATAAAAGGTGAGCTTTTAAGCCTGAGAAATCACCCCGTAAATGCACACGTTTAATTGCACGTGTTAATATGTATGCTTACACAGTATTAAAAGACAGTCAAAAATTAACGTCATTTACCTTCGTTCCCGCGTGTGACTCGTGCTGTAAATCTCTTCCTTGTTTTTAGTTCACGTGATTACGTAGGAGGCGTGATGACGCGATACGTGACTCCGCCTCCTCCATTACAGTGTATGGACAAAAAATATGTTCCAGTTATGACCATTACGCTTTGAATTTCGAAATGAAACCTGCCTAACTTTTGTAAGTAAGCTGTAAGGAATGAGCCTGCCAAATTTCAGCCTTCCACCTACACGGGAAGTTGGAGAATTAGTGATGAGTCAGTCAGTGAGTGAGTGAGTCAGTCAGTCAGTCAGTGAGGACTTTGCCTTTTATTATTATAGATAACCATATGAACATATGGTTTCTACTTCGCGGATTTTCAGCTTTCGCGGGGGGTTCTGGAACGCAACCCCCGCGATGGAGGAGGGATTACTGTATCTATCTATCTATTGTAACTAGACAAAAGAGACAAGCATGCTCATAAAGGTTTATATACAGTAATAGAAATATATATATATATATATATATATATATATGTATGTGTGTGTACTTATTAATTTAAAAACCTATCTATCTATCTATCTATCTATCTATCTATCTATCTATCTATCTATCTATCTATCTATCAGAAATGACTTGGCTATATGAAGTCAAAAAAGGAACCATACAGGAAATAATTTTACTTAACTAGTGGCAGGGAGGCTACATGAGCACCACAGACTATTAAAAGGTCAATAAAGTAAAGGTAGGGAACATTTAAAAGGAAAAAAGCAGTGTGCAAGTTTTTTTGCTTTTTTTTAATATTACACTAGTGGGCTCCGCCCCCTCCTGGCTTTACTCGCCAACCCCCATTAGAGAAAGCGATTGTATTTAAAGACATGGTACATAGAAGAGTATGTGTGGTGTGGGTGGAAGACGTTATGGTGCTTAGTTATTATAGGTAGAAAATCAGTTACTTCATTATTTCACTACAGCGGTCTATTTTAAGTATTAATGAATAATAAAACAGAGTAAAAAGTCCAAGTAAAAAATGTAAAGTAAAAAGGTTAAATGTAATAAAAAGTAAATAAAAATTAAATTACATTAATGCCTTGTTAAAAACAATATTATGAATTACTTTATCCTAACTTACATTCTATAAACGTTGCTTTTTTGCATTTCTGTTGTGAGATATGGCCGGTAGTTTGTCCTGGCCAATACCCCCAGGCCGCCAGATGGAGCCCTCCCTGCAACATGGAGGTGTCCCGAATTCCAGCAGGGCCTCATGGACATTGGAGTTTTAATGCACAGCCCTGCTGGATACCATGGGGGCCGCCAGGGGTTGCTGCAGGAATGCCCAGGGACTTCTATTTGTCTTATAACCCGGAAGTACTTCCCAGTCGAGGGGACAGAGGCCATGATGTACTTCCGGGTTGAAGAAAAAGAGTTTTCATTCGACCCGGAAGTGTTGCAAAGTCACATGACCAGAGAGAGAGAAAACACTTCCGGGTCAAGGACTATAAAGAACTATGGGAAACCCCAGCAGAGGAAGCCAAGTTGGGAGGAAGGGTGACTGAGCTGCTGGGAGTGGAGGATTGGTTATTGTGATTTGATTATTGATAAATTATTGGAGTATTGTGGAGTGGAGGTGCTTTGTGCACTTTATTATTATAATAAATATTTGGACTTTTATCTGGTGTCTGACATGGTGTCTGAGGGTTCAAGGGGACGACAGCGCCCCCTATCTGTCACACTGTTCACGTATTGTTAGTGTTATTTTTGTCTTTTCCATTTATTGGATGATTCTCTTTGTTCTTGCTTTTTATTAAATGCGGCTCTTTTTTGTTCAAATTCTTTTTTTTCGACATTTTTTTCAACACTCATTTTTTGTCGCAATCTAAAATTCGACATTCTTGAATAGATAATTTGCTTTTCTGCCTTGCTATTATAACTGACTGTGTTGAAGGGTGAGTTAGCACTGACAGTGTCACAAGGTGGTGCAGACAGAGTAGGAGTAATGATTGGGCGAGTGGTGTGGAGGAGAGTGGTCAAAGGTGAATATAGTGGACACAATGATAAACTTTTTTAATCTAATTGAGAGATTATACATGTCTTCAGCTTTTGGAATACAAGAATAATGATTTTGGATTTATTAGTGTCCTATACTTGCATCCTGTTGAATGTATTTGTCTTTTGTTCAAACGCTTGTAATAAGCTGAAGCCTATAATATCAACTGTTATCAACCTTTTGGTGAGTAATGAGTCTTTCTGTTCATTTTAAACACAGTACAGAAAGTACAGACAAGTGGACAATTATTAACCCAGTATTGTAAAGTCATCAAGTGCTACATTGATTACTAGTATTTACACATTGTTCTGCGAGAAATACTTAGGCCAAGAGCCCTATGCAAAAGCCTACAGTGAAAACAATGGCTAATCCAGGCCAACAGTAGTGTGGCATACTTTATTGGATTCATAAATTGGCTGACATTTGTTGAAACAAAGAGGATTATTTCTGAGAATTACTATAAAAACAAAAACAAGGGTCGAGTCAAACCATTTTCAAGAAGACAGACAGAATAAATAATAAAAAGCACAGACCAATGATGAAACATCAGAGAATACTCAATAGACTTGACTCTTCCGCTGAAGCAAAAGCAGGACTGACCAAAGAGTGAGCGAAATGAGATTAAATATGCAGGTTTCAAATAAACTATATGTACAGTAAGTGCACTGTTATAGATATTGTACTGTAGTGAAAAGTCAAGCAAAATGACACATTTTATTGGCTAACTAAAAAGATTACAATATGCAAACTTTCGAGGCAACTCAGGCCCCTTCTTCAGGCAACATCTGTAGTCAGAAGTGATTTACAGGGAGTGAAATATACCAGCAAAGGAAACCAAACCACCTAGCAAACATTCAGTTAAAAGAAAGATTCTAGGAAGATTCTGGCAAGATTGTACCACTAAACTCCCGCTATGCTACTAAGACAGCCAAAGACAGTGTGATAATAACACGTTCTGTATGTGTTGTTTAGTTGTTTTTTATTATTCTTATCAGGATTCTGTTTATGAGATTATTTTAAATTGTTTTGAAAAAATTCTTTTATATTCCCGTCTTATTTTTACTTATTTCCGTGATGCGCTTAGATCGTGACTGCGATCGTTGCATTGACGTTGTTGAAGGAAGTGATGTTATATACAGGGCAATGGGTGCAGTTTATGTTATCCCTTGGTAGATATACACTGTATTGAAATCTCTAGTGTAGTTAGCTTTATTTCGTAGTTGGCTTTATTGTGTGTATTTTTTTGTTAAAACACTCTTTTTGGCTCTTTTGTTCTGTTCTTGTTTTGTAAAACCCTCGGGTTTTTGGTTCCTTTCTATTTTTGATCTCCCAGCTTTGGCTCTCTGCCTGTCATGACTATGATTACATCTGAGTTTATCTGCTCTTGCTCCTTTTCTATCTCACAGCAATTTTTGGACACTTACTGTGTGTATATCTTCAAAGATAGGATAGAGCAAAGATGTGGTCAGGGATAGGCAAGAGGTTAGAAATACTTGTAAACATACAGAAACAATAAACAAAATCCAAAACTCAACAGCTAGAAAACAATGTCAAGACACACATCAAAATTGTACTAACACTATTTTCTTTTTGAAAGCACCTTTTAGTTTCCTCTAATACTAAAGAAAGTGAGATTGAGAGACAGCAGATGGATCTAAAACTCATTAGCAAGGCTACGAGCACTGCCTGGTTTTAAATACACCACTGTAATGTTAGATGCACACTGACACCACCACCATGTGACTGGCAGCTACCCCTAATGACGGTAAACAACATGGTGACACCCAGGAGGGGATTTTAAGATAAATAAACAATGCAGTAAACAAAAAAATTGCCACAAATGACAACATCCAAAAGAAATTATAACAAAAAGACAATTTAAAGACACAGAGTCTTCCATAGCAGTAAGCAAGAGTTAAATATAAAACAAAAATATTATTCGTAAGTAGTAAGAAGGCTTTTATTCTTCAGTATCACTATCCACATTATCTGTTGAAGACAGGTAATAGAATAAACTTAAAAATATTGATATCTCTTGCCTCGTTTATTCTCAGTGTTCCTTCTGTGCCTTTCTTTGGTATCCACGTGTGTCTCAAACTCTCTTGTCTGGAGCTTACTCACCTGGTCACATTTGAAAATATGAAATATTAAAAATTCAAAATACAAAGAAAGTCCCACAATATTTCAAAATGTCTCACAAGGATGACATAAATTGTGAAACTCTGGCTCGCAGAGATAAGTCTCACAAATCATCTTTATTAATTTAGAGATTTAAAAAAAAAAATAGAAAAATATAGCAAAAAGGATTTGCCTAAAAAAGCAAGGAAACAGGTCCTAATACAGTATTCATGGTTGAAATCCAAGAAAATACAGAAAATAAATCACAAAGACAGAAAATGCAACAAAATAGCAATACGCACACAACTCCAAATACAAACTCAATGATCTGCCAGAGGGAGGAATCAGGAATTGTGATATCGGGGGACCCATCCTCCTGGGGCTCCATACACAAAGTACATGGAATGGAGGTTCACATTTAATTACAGACATAACAGAAATAACAAAGATATGAAAATCAATAATATAAAAACAACAATAAAATATAAAATACACATGCATTCTGACAGCAAATATAACAAATGGATCCCATCCTAAAACTTCTCTTTGCTTGTCTTTGGAGAAAAGAAAGCTAAAATGTGTTTCTAAGAAGAAATTAGGGTAAAACTTTCTGTTTTGTTTCTTTGATTACATCTTCTTGCTTTTGTGTTTTGGATTTGATGATCAATTTCTTTTTTGACTCTCTGTCTTTAGACATTCTGTCCAACCCTGTCATTACCTTTTCTCTGGCCACATTAAAATGTTGAGATATTAAAAATAAGAGTGATTTAAAAACAAACCGTTATACTACAAGAATAAATTATGAAAGTGAATAAGTAGATCTTGCAAAAACCTTAGTATGCGCAATTCAGGACTGAATGAGGATTAAAAAATGTAGTTTGCTAAATATGACTCATAATATTTAATTTGTGTTTTAATTTGGCATTTTTATTTCAAGATTATTTATACATAGCTTTAAAGCGAATAAACGAACTGAACTCGTATGAGAAAGCTAGAATTACTTTTGATTGTGTGCATTTAAACAGGAACCTAGCAGGCAGGTGCCTGGTACATGTAAGCACATGACAATGATTCATGGAAGTTTTTCAGAAAACAGGACAAGAGTTTGTAATGCATGCAAATAAAGTAAAGAATTCTGGGAAGTCAAAAATAAAAGTAAATATTTATAGAGTCTTATTAATTATCTCTATGTATACATTTAAGCTCAGAAAACTAACCAGTGTGCATATGCTTGTGAGAAGGTGTAAAACAGGTAATTGGGAACATTAAAGTCTATACACTTTATATGCAAGATCTATATTCAGCTGAATGTAATTTCACTGACAAATGGAAATTGTCAGTTGTCTGACTTTGTCTTATATCACCTACTAAAAATAGCCATCAAGGGCATCCTATAAAGGAAAGGATTTTAAAAGCATTTTCAGAGATGTCACAACTGCCAGAGAGAGATGACAACTCTGTCATATTTGCCATCTACCATCCCTGCACTTGCAAGTAATACACCTGCCTAAAAAAGACCAATACTGCAACAACTAAAGCTATAGCCATCACCTTATATGAAGCCTGTTGTGTGACCCTAATTTGAATTATTCACGTTGTATTTTCATGTCTAACATTTATGCCTGTTTTTTCTGCAAATAAACATAAGTAATTATTGAAATAAAGTTTGGGTATTACCTCGCTGAAGTTGTCTTTTTTATGACTGACATTTAGCAATAATGGATAAGTGTTAATATAACAAATTCTACTCCTTTAGGTTATTCTTTCAGGGGTAATGACTGTAGTACGGACTGTCATATCCATGACTCAGCAAGGGAAGACTTTCAAGCATGGACTTGACTTCTGCTGAAGTATCTGTACAGCCCTTTTAAAGGTAGCTATCTGGGTACAGAGTGCTAAATCCATGAATTCCAACAGGAGCACAGCTCTTGAAGTGGCCCCAAGTCTTTGCTAAGGTATTCTGAATTAAAGCCATTTCAGGGGAAGCATTCCAAAGTTGGACCAACATATTAAAGAATCCCAACAAGAGTGTGGCTTGTGAGCAGAGTGGCTTCTAGCCCCTCTTAAGGTATTATAATAATAATAATAATAATTCATTACATTTATATAGCGCTTTTCTCAGTACTCAAAGCGCTATCCACACAGGGAGGAACTGGGAAGCGAACCCACAATCTTCCACAGTCTCCTTACTGCAAAGCAGTAGCACTACCACTGCGCCACCTGTGAGGACAAAATTCTTCTCTATGAGAATAAAATACTATTAAGCATAAAGTGTATTGCTCTGCGATTAGTATAATATGTCAGTGATGAGAATTGTATGATAAGTGAATGTTAAACAGATAAATATTGCAAGGTGAACATGTAAATCAAAGCTAACAATGTAGCCATTTCCAGTTTTAACTTGTCCACCAATATAAAAACAAACTACATTTTTAAAGTGCCTTTCAAGAACATATTTTCATTGAAAAAACAAGAACAAAGTAATAAACTAAGATAAGTTGATGTGTTGTCAAAGTTAGATGGCTCTGCACAGATAGCAGTAAGTTAACCATCAAGGAGTCACGCAAGTGCAAGGCAGAGCATTTGGATTGAGCTTAATGTTGCAGTTTTTCCAGTATTTAGTTCAACCATTGAGTAAATACAGAAAATGTGTCACTTGCAATGTATGCAATGTACAGAACCTTTAAACACGTGGATAGAAAGGCAAATACTGAATGGCGAGGTGGCTACAAAGCACTGTGTATGAAATAAAATAGTTAAACTGATATCTATGTACATACTGAACCAAATGTCTTACATTAGGTGTAAAATTTATGTCATGGACAAGGTGGATACCTTTCACACTAAACCCTAACCTTGATGTTTGTGCCGGAACTAAGACTGAAATATTGTTGTGTACCACACTAGCCTGAAACCTTAACTGCAGTCCAAAAATGGATCAGACATTATTTCCTAAACCTGCATGTCATGGTGCTATAACTCTGAAAATAGAGGATATTGGCTGAACCTGTAGCCTTGAGCTCAAAATGCACCAACTATAAATACTGGTGGGTCTACATTATACAGTTAAAAAAAATTTTGCATTTTATGGTTATTTAAAAAAGTGTCCTCTGTTTTTGATGAATGACTCCATTACTGAAATGCATGTCAAGTAGGTTAGATAGATATATAAGGTTTTATTCACAGAAGGAACAATATTTCAATTAGCCAGCAAGAGACAGGTTTAAGATTAAATGTTTTCCTGTAAGAACATGATCAGCTGAACTTAAACTTTCTTCAAGGAGTAGCAAAAAATACAGACTTCTGATGAGTTATTTTTCAGGCTTTTCAATTAAACTTCATATGCCAACTATGAGGAAGAAGATCTTAGGCAAACAATTGAAAAGTGCATTTCAGAATATTGTTTCTGTTAAAAATATTATAAATATGACATACACATGAGTTGTAAATTCATAAATGATTTAAGCATTTATGTCAATAAAACCTTGCGATCATCCAATGTGCAACATGCAGAACCAAGGCAAAGGGATTACAGGTGTACTTGAAGAAAATCTTTTGAAAACATGGAGAAGGGGTGCAAATTTTAAGCAAACAATGATGTGGACAGAATTGAGACCCAGTCTTCAGGTGCTTTAAAGCAAAAGTACTAATCACTATGTCACCCTGTACTCCTTTACTTTAAAACAGATGACTACAATCAAATGAACAGTGAAGTGAGGTCACATCTAAAGTCTACTTCAAACTGTAAACATTAAAGAATGGCAACAAAATACATTAAAAAAAGAAACAAATGTCAATAAAATGAACAAGCAGATAGATAGATAGATAGATAGATAGATAGATAGATAGATAGATAGATAGATAGATAGATAGATCTTTATTTGTTCCAAGAGGAAAATTAAGGTTTTAATATAAGCTCTTTAAATAAACAAATACATAGATAAATAAATAAATATATTTACACACACACTATGGTCTGAACACACACTAGAACAACTAAAAAGGAAGAAAATTAATAAGAAAGAAAAACTTCAGACTTGGCAGACACAATGAGGCATTATGCAGGTGTACTGCTGTTGGTAAAAAGGAGCCCCACTAGCATTTCTAGACACACTTCTGCTGAATAATTCGTTGGCTGAAAGTCATCTGTGTTAGTGTGTCAGAGAGAGGATGTGCAGCATTGTTCATAATGACACTCAGTTCTGTTTTGTGTATCCCATAACTGAGCCTGCCCTTTTAATTAGCTTGTTAATTCGGTGGGCCCTTCTTGAAGTGATGTTTCTAGCAGAGCACAGCACAGCATAGGTATTATTAAATTGCAAGCCTGCAGTAAAATGGCACACAAGGACTGGCAGTGCAAAAAGGACAAACCATCATTATATACAGATTCATTAGTAGTCTATAAAAAAACTGAGAATTCTTGTTTTTGACGTGGATAACCTGCTGACTCTGACAATCAGCTGAATAAGATCTAATAGACAACTAAATGAGCCAGGGGATCAGACAAATAAACTTCCAGAGTGGAGAACGGGAGAGGTCAGGGAAAGCAGTAAGTTTGTGACATTTGCAGATTCAAGCAAAGTCGGAGGGATAGCAAATGCTGAGGAGGCAGCGAAGGCAATTATAAAAACCTGGGTATTCTAAACTAGAAAAACACTTGGTAAATAAAGTTTAATGTAGGCAAACTCAAACAGAAAGCTTATAATTAGCTTAGAATTATAATTAGCTTAGAAAGCTAATTATATATATACTATAGAAGAAAACAGATTAAGGTGTTTGCATTGACCCACCATTCTCATCAAGACAAAATGCTTGTTTATACTGTAAAAAATGTAAAGAGAAATCAAAAGGTACTATGCTTAGACTGTGTAATGTTTTAGTAAGTGATGGTGATGGTCACCACTCTGTAAGCTATAGAAGCTGTGTAGAGATGCACGGACAGACAAATGAGCACATACTGCTCTGACAGGCTAAGATAAGTAAACCTTGTTAGTTGCCTATATGGAATCCTAATCAGGGCGTTTGAAATTTGTAAAGGCATTGATAAATTTTAAACCAGCAGAAAGTTTTCAGTTAAACAAATACAAATTCAGGGACTTACGTGAGAATTGACAAAAAGAAATACAGAAATAGTTTGTTCACACACATGGCTGTGGCAATCTGTAACAAATTACTGAGTCATGTCATAGAGACAGCCTTAAAAATACTAGTACATACCAGAACAACATATTTTCATAAAAGACAACCCACTGCTGAAGACAAACTTTTCATTAGAGCCTTGTGTTTCTAATTCAGTTTTGATCTTTTGCAGTTCTTTTATGACTACTGGTTTTTGGAACTTATTTTGCCAAAACAGAAAGATAATTTTGACTTTGTACACAACACAGCATTGGCTAAATACAGTAGTGGTCACCTTGTGTTTGTGATTTAGGTGCCACAAGTCACTGATGTTTAAGCCAGGTGGGTCCAAGCAAGGTATGGCATGAATTCCCCTGAAACCATAACTAGTGCCTTCTGTGGGAGAACCTAGTACAGTTTTTTTGGTTGGCTACTATTTTAAATGGTAATATACTAGGCCTAAACCTCTGTATATTTGTTTAGTCCTAAGGCATTACATCTGCTGATATTTTTAAGTATTATGTGTACAACAGTTGTGAATAAAGCATGCTTTTTAACATTTTGAGCTATTTTACTGTTATGCCTCCATTTTGTTTGATGGTGGTCTCCATTTTGTGGTTTTGGACACTTCACATTGTTGAGATGCAATGCGTGTATCTTAATGCACATGTCATAAAATATGATGGAGTTAGGAAGCATACATTTGATTTTAGACTGAAGAACATCCAAACCACGGAAAAGATCACTCTAACAACTTTAAAGAAAAACTTTAGCAAATCAAAAGAAAATAAAAGTTAGTATTTGTGTTATTTCTTGCAGGCTTTGTTTTTTTTTTCATTTGAAGCACTTTTCAAGGTTTCTTTGCTTCCAAAGCCCTGTTTACATTTTCCAGCGTTTCAAGGAGCATTCAGATTTTTTTTTTATTTTCTTTTTCTTTGTCTAATCTCAGTCACTCAGATTTATTTGTGCTTTTAAGCACATCAGAGGATTTGAAATGCACTCATTGAACCTTAAGATTCATAACCATAGTAAGTGATTTCAGGGTTTAATGGTAGCATCTATCTGAGCTCAAACATGCACATCAATAAGTAACATGGTGTTTCCTTTCTTGAAATATTTAACCCATATTAAAAGACACATTTTCAATTTTGTATTTAAAAGAAAGGAAGGCACATGCTAAGTGTTAAGCCTTACTTTGTTAGTATGATGTTGTCTGATGCCTGATGAATGATACAGTCACCAAATTATGTGTGATGTCACAGTAATATGTTCACATTAAACCTGATAGTTCAGATCATTGCACCAGCATTTTTGAAAAGCTGTGCAAAGACTAGTTTGACAACACTTGCACAAATATACTTCAAACAACTGTAGTTATGTATGCTTGGTATGGAATCTTCTTTGACATATTGGAAACAACAGACTAATGTTTAAGCAGTAATTATAATGTTATCCCTAATTATAGGGTTATCAGCAATTTGCAAACTGTAGGAAAGCATTACTTATCATTTGTAATTAAAAGATCTTTTTTGAGAGACACTCTAAACTGAAGCTGAAACTAAATTCAAAGATTATTTATTATTTTAATAAGCCACTGAACTTTGTTTCTCAGGATCAAATTTATAGTCAAGCAATTTTAAATATTTACTAGATCTTTCACAAACATATCCGGAGGCAAAACAAAATTGAAGAGGAGAGCTAACTCAAGTGATCAACAATTACAAAATAGAGAGTAATCTTGCAATGAGAGGCTAAGCTTAACTACTGTATGTTTATTTATAAAACACAAGTATAATTACTGTATTCATATTTGTTAATATGGTTGGCCACTCACTCTAGCTGATGTGGCCCTGTCTTATATAAATATCAAGTTAATGTCTGAGCTCCAAAACTACATGGGATTTGGATAGCAGTGGTACCCACTAGAGTATTAGCAGAGTTTAATGCAAACTCAGTATCTTCTAAAGAAAAAAATCAGGATGCCTAAACAAGATATAGACATCCAGGCAATAGGTAATCGACATGAATTGTACTTAATATACCATCTTTAGTACCTCTCATTATCCACCTAGTTATACACAGTCAGTTTGTTTGTGATTTCACCCAAAATGCTCAAAAAAGTCATCCTCATTCAGTCTTTTCAGCACCATGGACAACACTGCACAGTTTTTGGGTTAATCACATGATTTAGACTGTCAGCACATACACTCACTGGACAAATTATTAGGGACACCTGTACACCTGCTTATTCTTGCAACTATCTATTCAAACAAACATGTGCCAGCAGTGTACTGCATAAAATCATGCAGATACATATCAGGAATTCCAGTTAAATGTTTATATCAAACACTAGAACAGCAACAAAATGTGGTCTCAATGATTTCAACCATGGCATGATAGTTGGTGCCAGAATTTCTATAACTGCTGATCTCCTGGCATTTTCAAGCATAACAGTCTGTAGAGTTTACTCAGAATGGTGTGAAAAACAAAACACATCCAATGAGCGACAGTTCTTGTGAAACAGAAATGCCTGTTTGATAAGAGAGGCCAGAGGAGAATGGCCAGACTGGTTCATGCTAACAGAAGGTTACAATAACTCAAATTAACCACTTCTCTGCAAAAGTGGTGAACAGAAAAACATCTCAGAATGCAAAAGATCATGTCGGGATCTACACTTGTCAACCAAAACCACAAAGCTGAGGTTGCAGAGGCACAGACTCACCAAAACTAGGCAGATATAGCCTCAAAAATATAGCCTGGTCTGATGAATCTTAATTTCTGCTGAGGTACACAAATAGGAGGGTCAGAATTTGGCACCAACAGCATGAAACCATGCATACAACTTGCCTTGTGTCAATGGCCAAGGCTGGGGTGGTGCAATGTTTTATTGGCACACTTTGGTCCCTTTAATTCCAATAAATCATCATTGGTTGAATGCCACAGTATAACTGAGTTTTATTGCTCACCATGTGCATCCCTTCATGGCCACAATGAACCCATCTACTAATGGGTAGTTACAGCATGATAATGCACCATTTCACAAAGCAAAAGTCATCTCAGACTGGCTTCAAGAACATGATAATAATAATAATAATAATAATAATAAATTTTATTTATATTGCACTTTATATTTTAGCAATCCCAAAGTGCTACAGAGTAAAAATAGAATAATAAATAAAAACAGAAGAATCTATAAAATACTTTAACAAAATGACTTTCTAAAAAGATGAGTTTTTAGGTTTCGCTTAAAGGCCTCGGTCGACTGTGGGGCTCTCAGGTAATCAGGGAGGGCATTCCACAGCCTCGGCGCCACAGATGAAAACGCCCTGTCACCCATGCTGCTGAGCTTAGTTCTGGGGACTTGAAGAGTGTTAGTGTGTACAGAGCGGAGGAAGCGTAAGGAGTTATGAGGGGTAAGGAGTTCCTGTAGATAAAGAGGGGCATGTCCATAAATGCACTGATGGGTAAGAAGGGAGACCTTGTACTCTATTCTGAATGAAACAGGGAGCCATTGAAGGGTTTTCAGGATTGGGGTGATGTGATCATGCGTTTGGACCCTCGTCAGGATCCTGGCAGCGCTGTTCTGAATATACTGGAGTCTCTGGATACTCTTGCCAGGAATCCCAATGAGGAGCGCAGTACAGTAATCCATCCTGGAAGAGACAAAGGCATGGACGAGCTTCTCTGCATCTGCCAGGGTGAGTAATGGGCGGAGTTTGGCGATGTTCTTGAGATGGTAAAAAGATGACTTACAGAGATATTTGATGTGGCTGTCAAAAGTAAGTTGGGAGTCCATTCTAACACCCAAATTAGTAACAGATGTGGAAAGAGGAATATTTTGGCCAGAGAAAGTAATACTGGTGATGGTAGAAGAGCGAAGATGATGTGATGTACCAACTAAGATGGCTTCTGTTTTGGATCTGTTCAATTGAAGAAAATTGAGCCTCATCCATGCCTCTATCTCCTCCAGGCAGGTAGACAATGTAAATGTTGGCAGAGGAGCAGTAGAGGAGGTGGGAGTAGTCCTGAGGTAAAGCTGAGTGTCATCGGCATAGCAATGGAACGATAAACCATGTCTGCCAATGATAGTTCCAAGGGGGAGCATGTAGATAGTAAAAACGATAGGGCCCAGCACAGAGCCCTGTGGAACACCACAGGTGACGTGGGTGTGGGACTTTGCGCTGCCAAGGGCGACATGCTCAGTTCTGCCAGTCAGGTATGATGTAACATGACATTGAGTTTGGTGTTCCTCAGTGACCTTCCCAGTCACTGGATGTGAATGCAATAGAATATATTAAAGATGAGGCAGAACTGGGTATTTGGAGCATAAAAGCGCAGCTATTATGTGATGTAATCAGGTCAACCTGGACCAGAATCTCAAAAGAATATTTCAAACATCTTATGGAATCAATGCCACGAAACAATAACAGTGTTTTTAGAGAAAAAGGTGGCCCTGCCCAGTAATAGCATTGTGTTCCTAATAAATTGCTCAGTGAGTGTATTTTCCAGACTGCCAGATAAGAGACAAGACAAATAATTTATTCATATTCATAGGTAGTTAGAGTCTATCTGAAAAGCATCGCACACAGGAAAGGAAACCCTGAACAAGACACACTTCCATTGCAGGATACACAAATATACACTCAATCACAAAGAATAAGCTTTGGGTGCAAGGCAAGTAAACATCCCTGAACATTGTGCCAGTCTACTGCACTCACGTACGTCTACACTTTAGAGATTACCAATTTACCTAACCTAAACATCTCTGGGCATGTGGGAAGAAAACTCATGAAGACATCAGGAGAATGTGCAATCTCAGCATGGACAATGACCAATCTTGGAATCTGGCCACTGGATCAGAAGCACTACACTTGCATTAAGTTTATCATGTGAAAAATACTCAAGATGACAAACTGCATTTGGATTAAATCTAATATTTTCTGTGTATATATTGTATACGGCATGTTCTGTATAAAATATACCTCATCTTCTATCAGACTGTGATTTATTAAATAATTCCCAGCATTGCACATTCTTTACATTATTTTCCTACAGTATTCAATTCAAAAACGTTGTTAATGATTTATTGTAGTTTTCTACACAGCATGCACAAAATGCTACATCTTAAATTATACATTTAATTATGTCTAGTATTCAATTAAATTAATTCTTAAATAGCAAACTTCCCCTTACAAGCCTAGAGTTCTGTACATATTTACAAATATATTTAAAGTAAATTCCACAAAACACACCATATAACATCTACAGATAAATGCAAATATCTACTCATTTTTTAAAATAAATTAAGATCTTAATTTCCTATATATGAATAAATTAAAGGAAAAATACAGATATACTATGTACTAGCAGACAATAGAGAAGAGAAAAAAGTCTAGTCACCACAGATCTTGTCTGTCAGCACCAAATGGTCCTCTATTCCTTCTCTATGTATTTCAACCATTACATAGTGCAGGTACAATGTCAATAACTGTAATTTAATGCATCACAAGTCTCATTTCAGGTTCATTATTAGTGAGAACATATTCAATTTTAATGGTCGCAGTCTATCAAACTGGCTTTGGAACACTGAAAGCAATTTGAAAAAAATAGTGAAAAGGAAGTACTTTCAAATCTTTAATTTAATGTTTGCTGTTCATTTTTTGATGTCGAGCAGCACAGCAGTAAGTTCTTCATCAGGTATTGCAGTGCTTATGTGGTTTCCATAACAAGAATTCCCCTTGTGGCATCCCCTCTCAGGTGGTCTGTGTACCTTATCCTTCTGCTGGGACAATCCGTGAAAACTGTGGTGGCAAGGTCAAGGACAAACTATAATTTGGCCCTAAATTAATTTTAGAACAGGATTATTGTGTGCATTTAAAGCTACTGTGATTGTGATGTAAACCAGATTCTCTACAGAAATCCAAATCTTGAAATATATTTGATTTGCCTAGAAGAATAAATTACAGATTTAATATTATGCATAGTTTTACTATTGAAACTCAAACACAAACATGCAAGCAATATGTATTTTGTGTTTGTGGGATTACAAATGAGAATGTATATGTTGTAATTGTTTATTTAACGTATGCAGTTTTAAGTAAATATTTCATTTTTGAAGATAATTTGATGTGATGAGGGCAGTGTGGTGATACAGTGGTTAGCAAAGCTGCTTCATGACTCTAACAACCAGGGTTTGAATCCTACTCATTAACAGTGTGGCATTTTCACGTTTTCCACAGATCTGCATGGTTTTTCCTCCAACATCCCCAAAAACATACAAGTTAGGTTAATTGGTGATTCAAAAATGGTCACTGTTCCAAACTAATAGATTAATACAGAAATGGCCCTTATTTTTGGTTTAGAGTAAATGCTAACTTAACAAAGGGAAAACTAAACTGCTATGTAACATCTGGGCACTACCCAGTTTTTGAATTCTGACCACAGATATGTTTTTGCTACTCTGAAGATCCAGCTTAGGTCCAGTAGGTTACCACCTACTAGGAAAATGAGGGTGGGCTTGGCTAGACTCCAAGATCAGGCTGTTTCTAACAGATCTGCATGCAGTTTGTGTGAGGCACTTGCAGATTTGGGTGTGACTGCTGATCCTAATGTGATGTGGGTGACCTTCCGTGACAAGAGCCTGAAGGTTGCTAAGGGTTGTGTTGGTGTTATCGGTGTTCCCAGAAGATGTTTCATCTTGCAGGGCACTCTGGATATCATTGAGAGGAGTTGTAGGTCAGTACCAGGAACTGAGAAGGATGGCTGTAAGGGCTCTGAGGGTAAATAAGGAGGTGTCTGTTAGAGGAATCTGAGAGCAAGTGACACACCATCTATGGTCTACTGACCCACTCCTGCTTACAGAGGAATCAAAGCATTATGCACATTTGAATCTGTTCCTCGGAGATGGAACGGTCCTTACGGATGACACTGCAGTTGTGACCCGCTTGGCTGGCTAATTTGAGCAGCTGTTTAAAGCTGATCCTCCGGATAGGACATTGGATATCTCTGGGTCCTTGAGGCTGATCCTCCAATTAGCTGTGAACCACCCAATCTCACTGAGATTGCACAGGTGGTGAACCAGCTGAGGGTAGGGAAGACTGCAGGGATCTGTGGTATCTGGGGTGAACTTCTCCAGGCTGGTTGTAATGCTGTCATCCTGGCATTGCAAGCAATTTTTGCTTCCATTTGGAAGAGACTGGCATCATCCCAAATGACTAGAAAATGGGACTTGTTGTCCCTATCTGGAAAGGGAAGGGTGATTGCCTGGACTGCGGAAACTACATGGGGATAACACTACTCTTAGTGCCGGGTAAAGACATTTCTAGGGTCTCCCTCAATAGGATCTGTGGTCACTTTCTCACCCACATCGACTGAAGCAGTCTGGTTTTAAGCCTAAGAAGTCCACCAATGACCACATACTGGCACTAAGGGGTCTCATGGAGCACAAATTTGAATATCGTCAGTTTCTTCACAGTCTTTGTTGATTTTCATTCGACTCAGTTGATCAAGCTGCCCTGTGGGACATCCCGAGACTTCGTGGGATCCACTCAAGGTTGCTGGATATCATGGCCGGCCTGTACACTGGTACTGTGACTGCTGGGCAGAGTGAAGGCAGAACCTCTGTGTTTTTCTCCAATTGATTCTGGGGTTCATCGGGGGTGTTGGGCAAGGTAGTGGGGTCCAGCGGCTGTGGGGCATCTGCTGGCGAAGAAAGATCTGCACTGAGTTAATGGAGGCTCTGAATTAGAAGAGGCACTGCGTGAGGAGTCTCAGTGTCTAGGCTTGCGAGTATCCTGGATAAAAAACAAGATCCAGGCCTTTACTGACCTCTTAGGCACAGCCATCACCAGTGTGTCTGTCTGTGGAGAGAGTGTCGACCTTGTCGAGAGGTTTACTTACCTCAGCAGTGACATTCATGTCTCTGGTGACTCTTCCTATGAAGTCAGTAGACAGATTGGGAGAGCATGGGGAGTCATGAGGTCGCTGGAAAGGGGTGTGTGGTGCTCCCGATATCTATGCAAAAGGACAAAGGTCTAAATCTTTAGAGTCCTGGTGCTTCCTGACTTGCTATATGGTTGTGAGACATGGACTCTATCCAGTGACCTGAGATGAGGACTGGACTCCTTTGGCACTGTTTCTCTTTGGAGAATCCTTGGGTACCGCTGGTTTGACTTTGTGAGGGAGCGTTAGTTACAGAACTATGGCCATGTTACGCAATTCCCAGAGGATGATCCGGTTTGCAGGATCCTAATTGTTGAGGGCCCAAGAGGCTGCACCAGGCCAAGGGGACACCCACATAACACCTGGCTACAGCAGATAGAGGGTCATTTCTAGACCACGTGTCTGCCTAGGGGGTTGCCAAACATGATTCCAAACTGTTTCGTTATGTGTTTGGTGTGGCAATGCACTGTACCAGTGCATGCTTCCCAACATGACCTGACCTGACATGCCCGCGAAGGCTACAAACAATTATTGCAGAATTGAAGATTCTTAAGAACATAGCTGCCTTTATAATTCTTAAATGGAAGAAATGTGGACCATCTACAACTCTTCCTAGAGCTAGCCATCGGGTCAGACTGAGAAGTTTGGTGAGAAGGGCCATGGTCTTTCTGGATGAATTCCAGAGGACGTCAGAAGAGATGGGAGAAGGTTCCAGAAGGGCAACCAACACTGCAACACTCCACTGACCTGGACTTTATAACAGAGGCTAGACATGCTTCTCCTCAGTGAAAGACACGTGGAAGACTGTTTGGAGTTTGCAAAAAGGCACCTAAGGAACTCTCAGCTGGTGACAAACACGCAGAATCCTAATTGTTGAGCAACCCGAGTGGATGGACCAGGCCAAGGGGATGCCCATGTAACACCTGGCTGATAGAGGGTCATTTCCGGGGGGAGGGACTGGACAGTGTGTCTGCCTGGGGGGTTGCCAACCAGGATCCCGAGCTGTTTCGTTGTGTGGTGGGTGTGGCAATGTGTTGTACTAGTACATGCTCCCCAACCTGACCTGACCTGACCTATGTAAAATTCTTGCAACCATTTGCAGTTTGAAAATAAATAAATAAATAAATAAAGGACTCCTTGCACAACAGTCTGAGACATAAAGACTTGAAAGGAGCTGACTTAAAACACACAAAAAAACTAAAAAGGTTACTTCCATGAAATGAAATCCTGAACATTACAAGGACCACAGTAATCTACTAAAGTTTCCTTTTGTAGTACAGCACCTTAGCACCTTTACTCCAGTTATTTGGTTAATAGTGTTTATTGAGTAGACTATTTATATTCTTTTCTACTATTAAGATTAGAAGGTGACCTGGCATGGGTTTTAATGTAGGTTAAAATATCAATCTGATAAACTGTATAACCTTGTTTGGATATTTGTTTTTCTTACCTTTACATATTTGTTCTTCTTTACATTAAAACTTGATAGCCAACAATCAAAGCAAATACAATATGACTGTCAATCATGTAGATTTAATGATTAGAAGGATTGGTTAGGAGTCGGATACTTAATTTACATATTCTGTGTACACTTGGTTATAAAAGAGTGACATCAAAGCTGCTAATACTGTTATTCTGCTCACCTAGTCGACAAGCTAATCAATAAAGTGCTATCAGGTACCCTCACAGTCATCTCACAAATGAAGTACTGCTGCATCAAACAATTCCTCTCCTGCCTTAATCATTTTAACTTCATAGGGGATCATTAAATCATAGCTTTAATTTCTAAGTTTAAACCTGCTACTTTTACCTTAAACCCAACCCCAACAACACTACTGAAAAGCTCAATTAAAGTTCCAGTAGCATTAACATTATTAATAGACGTTTGTTGACTGGCACGGTTCCTAATGAATTAAAATTTAACATTTTTAGACCATTACTGAAAAAAAAATACTGTAGACTTGACCCAAATATTCCTGTAGACTACTGTGAACTGGAGTCAGGAACAAGTTGAAAAGGGCTTTGAAGCCTTTCAAAAATAGACACAAAGTAGGCCAAGACCTTCACCAGCCTGCCCAAAGAGATTCATCTAAGATACAACCAACTACTACCTGCCACCTTCAGCCAAGTAGGTGCCACATAAGGGAAACTGACCAATGAAGTGCAAACTGTACTTTAAAGATTCAAAATATAAAAAATGGCTATGAAGAGGAAGAAACTGTGAAATATTCTGTCTTGTAAAGGCAAACCAAGCAATGAAGCTTTATAAACTAGGTTTAGTAAACAATAGACAAGAATAAAAATACTCAAAAAAGAAGGTAAAAAGGAGTTGCCTAAAAGCCAATCCAAAAGTGAACAAGTCCCAATACTCAATCTTAAAATAAATCCAATAATCAGAGCAGAATTAATCAAAGAAACAGTAAATCCAACAAGAACTATACTTACAAAGAACTCTTTCAAAATTTTAATGCACCACTCCTGAACTCCCTTTTTCATTGCCTATAAACAAAAAAATGATGTTAAGGGTGCCCCATCTCTTGGGGTACCACCCACAGAACATAAGGAATAGATTCCCATAAAAATGATAGTACATAATTACAGAATAATAAACCAAACTGATGGAATATAACAAAAACAACCATAATGCAGAAAATAAATACAAGCAAGGGAAAAACCCAGCTGTAAATCATTATAGATCTATTTCAAATGTACCTTTTATTTCTATACAGTACTTTACAAAATATTTGCCATGCATCTTCAGTTTCACCTATGTCATTACAATTTATGCGAGAGTCTCAATATAGCTTTTATACTGGTCACAGCATAGGAACAGCACTAATCATGCTGTAAATTACATTTTAGGGTCTTCTGATGAGGGAAATGCGGTAGTTATTAAGTGGTTAGATTTAATTACAGCCTTTAACATCTTTGGCAACACTATTCTGTTCTACAGGTTTGAAAAAGATGTTGGGCTGTCAGGTGCAGTTCTTGCATGATTTAGTTTATAAATTCATTTCATTATGTACAGACTCTGTCAACAAGTTCTGAAGTTAGTTATGATACCTCTTAGGGCTCAATACTTGAACCATTACTCATTTCACTTTACATGCTGCTGCCGGAGAATATAAAATATCTGCTATCACTCAGATGCACATTATAGGCAGCCGTATCTTCCTTCAGACCAAATGATACTGTGTACAGAATTGTTTCAATACTTCAATACATTAAAATATTAGTGGTAACTACTTGTATCTGAATACAGAAAAAAAAAACCTCACAAATGTTATTAATTGGTGGGAACGATAATGCAATAATACCCTGTCGCTTTTTAACTAAGTAGTCCTAAACAATAGTTTTAATAAATTAGCATACAATTAAGGTATTATCTTTCATACTAGTCTTTTACCAAACACAAAACTATTTAACCTCGCCTTTTCTACTTTTAAAAACAGATAAACATTAAAGGTTTTCTTAATATTAAGAATACAGGGAAGTTTATTTATATACTACCTTGTATGCTACGAGGCAGAAACAAAAGAATAAAGGGACCAGGAGATGAGATGTAGTTGGGAGACAAGTCAAGAACGAAACCTGAAAAATCAGTCTATCATTAACCCTAATCAGACACCTAAACTCTTAAATCAAAAACACTAAGTCATTTTCATGCAGTCACTAAACAAAACAGAATTGCTAATGTTTGAATGTTCTATCCACAATCTTGGTTAACCAAAAAGGGTATGCTGCTAACCTTTATGGAATTGTTTAGAAGATACCATGACAGCAACCTTTTAGCAAAATGGCAATACTCATAATAAAACAACAGTGGTGAGATGCAAAATAATTCTAGATGTTAGATCTGTGCTCTCCACTGTTATAAACCAAGATGCAGAAAAATAAAGGAAAATTACCAGTTTGTAACAATGCATATATTTATGTGGTACAGTTGATTAGTATTATTCATTACTGACAGGCTTTTCAAATCTTATTTGCGCCTTCCAGTTAATTCAAAATGCTGCTACTAGATTCCTTGCTCAAATTAGGAAAAATGACCACATAACTACTGTTAAGTTGCCTTCAAGTTAAGTTTGTGGCTGATTTCAAAATCTTTCTCTTATTTATAAAACTTTATAATGTCTAGGCCCTATTTTTTATCTGAAAGTATTAATATATACATACAAGAGTGCACATTACAGTCTCAAGATGCTGATTTATTGTCTTGGAGCAATTAAAAATAATGGAAGGACAATCTTTTGTTTATGGGGTCCCAAAGCTGTAGAATGATTTGCCTGTTTACTGTATTATGGATACTTTTCTGTTTGACTTTGCCTACTAACTCTGCCCAAGAACCTCCCAGAGGTTTATTTCCACACGAATGCTGTTACCTGGAGGTTCTTTTTTCTTCTCCTCATTGCAATTTACTGTCATAATGGTGTGTTAACAAGGTTTATAGTTGTTATTTTCTACTGTGTGTTCACTCTTGTTTGTGTGTACATGTATATAAATGATGTATGGTTTAATTACAAAAAATATTTAATTGCAGCATACAAACTAAACTGTGGTTGTGATGGACTGGAAACCCTGTGTGGAGCTGTCTCTTGCCTTGAATTCAGCTCTGCTAGAACAGGCTCCAGCCTCCTGTAATTGTTAACTGGATTATGTTGGTCTGAGAAAGTGATATGTTAATTTGATACTTAGAATTCCTTCTCATACTTGTTGAAAAAAGGTGTAACTTTGTGTGATACTTTTTTTAAAACAAAATACAATATTTCATCATTGCTACAAATAAATCATACATTTGGCCACATTATTGTTTCTATTTTTTCTTAAAGCCTGCATAAAATGAATATCTGAAAATAAGTTTCTAACTGTATGATTAATCTGCACAGATTATCAAATGAGAGCTTAATATCAGGCACCATTAGGGCTTCCTTTAAAAAATATCAGAAGTATAGTTTTACAGTCTAATCATTGCCAATCCAGTTAAAAAGAATTGTGTTCAGTTTAATTAACATGGAAATAAACTTTACCTATTTTCCTTTTGTAGATCCACACTGAAGTAGTCCATCTTTGACACCTTTAGATTTGTACATAATAATTTGCATATTTTTTCTTTTTTTTTTAAATTAATTTTATTGTAATCATTCGGTACAAATAGATCAATTATTACAAAAAATAGGATTGAAAACAAATCAAACCCCACCCCTGAGAAGGAGAGCATGGCCAAAGGAGTAAAACTTAAGACTTGTAAACATGCCTAAATTATTGAGTTTAATAGGGCAAAAAAAGATAATCGGAGAAGGAAAAGAAATGCGGAAATAATTATTTCTTCTTATGCTAAAATATTATTGATTAGATCCTGCCAGGTTTTGAAAAAATTCTGTACAGATTTCCTAACTGAGAATTAGATTTTTTCCAATTTCAAATAATATAAAACATCGGTTTCCCACTGACTTATTAGAGGAGAGTTAGGATTCTTCCAATTTAACAAAATAAGTCTGCGTGCCAAAAGTGTAGTGAATGCAATCACAGTTTGCTTGTCCTTATCCATTTCAAATCCATCTGGAAGAACACCAAACACAGCTATTAATGGGTTAGGAGGGATTGTGACCCCAAGGCTGTCTGAAAGGCACTTGAAAATTTTGGTCCAAAATGTTGTTAGTTTGGTGCAGGCCCAAAACATGTGACCCAGTGAGGCAGGAGCTTGGCTGCAGCGTTCGCAGGTTGGATCTTGCCCTGGAAACATTTTGGACAGTTTTAAGCGAGACAGATGAGCTCGATATATAATTTTGAGTTGAATAATTCTATGCTTCTGCGGTGGGTTGGCACCCTGCCCAGGATTGATTCCCTGCCTTGTGCCCTGTGTTGGCTGGGATTGGCTCCAGCAGACCCCCGCGACCCTGTGTTCGGATTCAGCGGGTTGGAAAATGGATGGATGGATGGATGGATAATTCTATGCTTTGTGCATACGGAGCTCGAGTGAATTCTCTGCATTGCTACCTTCCACTCCTTTTCTGATATATTAATTAAGAGATCTTTTTCCCATTGTCCTCTTGGATCTTTGAAAGGAAGGGACTCTAATAAAATTTTATATATTGCAGAAATGGTGTCTAAGTCCTTGAAGTAGAGAAGTATTTTTTTCAGCATGGTGGAGGGTACGAGATGAGGAAAATCGGGCAGGTTCTGTTTGACAAAGTTTCTAATTTGAAGATAGTGAAAGAAATGTGTAGCTGGAATGTTAAATTTGGAATGTAATTGTTCAAAGGATGCAAAGATATTGTCTATATAAAGATTTCTGAGCAATTTAATCCCAAATCTTTTCCAGATATTAAAAACTGGATATGTTTGCGAGGGTTGAAAGAGGTGGTTCTCTTGCAGGGGTGCCACAGATAGAAGATTTTCCATCTTAAATTGCTTTCTAAATTGGTTCCATGTTCTAAGTGAGTGAAGCACAATTGGGTTATTAGTATATGTACGATAACTTGCATTTATTAGAGCGCAGAGCAGGGAATATAAAGAAGTGCTGCAGGATTTTACTTCTATTGCGGACCAGGCCTGTGTATGTTCATTTTTTTGTGTCCAGGTTTTTATGGCTTGTATGTTTACTGCCCAGTAATAAAACTGAAAATTAGGTACAGCCATGCCACCTTCTGCCTGAGGTCTTTGTAGGGTCGCTCTTCGGATACGTGAATGTTTTGAGTTCCAAATAAATGAGGTTATGGTTGAATCTAATTGCTTAAAAAATGATTTATTGATATATATTGGGATGTTTTGAAATAAAAAAAGAAGCTTAGGAAGGATATTCATCTTAACAACGTTAATTCTTCCGGCTAGAGTGAGATGAAGGGTTGACCATCTATGCAAGTCTTGCTTAATTTTTTCCATACAGACGGCGAAATTTTGTTGATAAAGAGCTTTATGTTTACTTGTGATATTTTTGTGAAGGTATTTAAACTGATCTGCTATGGTAAAAGGTAGGGTGTCCAATCTGATATTATATGCTTGTGAATTCACTGGAAAGAGTATACTTTTATTCAAATTAATTCTGAGACCAGAAATCTTTTGAAATTCTGCTAGTGCTGTTAAAACTGCAGGCACAGTGTTTTTTGGGTCTGATATATATAAAAACATATCATCTGCATATAGAGAAATTTTCTGTTCCAGTCCTTCTCGGATAATCCCCTTTATCTGATAAGAATTTCGACAGTGGACCGCCAGTGGCTCAATGGCGATTGCAAATAGCAGTGGTGACAAGGGGTATCCTTGTCTGGTGCCACGTTCTAGTTTAAAGTAGTCTGAGCAAATGTTGTTAATACAGACTGAAGCTTCTGGATTGGTATACAGTAGTTTGATCCATGCACAAATATTTGGGCCAAACCCAAATTTCTCCAATGTAGTGAAAGGGTAATTCCATTCAATCATATCAAATGCTTTTTCTGCATCCAATGATAATAATATCTCTGGGGTGTTTGACTTTGCTGGTGAATATATTACATTAAACAAGCGTCGAAGATTGGAAGATAAGTGTCGGCCTTTAATAAATCCAGTTTGATCCTGTGATATTACCGAAGGCAGCTGCATATTTATTTTCTAAAGAACCAATTCACTGTTAAACCAATAGATAGACTAATCTCTGTCTATCAGAAGTCTTCTGAAAAAGTCACCTGCATACTGTCAGTAAAGCTTGGTGTATTGATAAGTTCATTGATTTTTATGGAATGTGGTAATCAACAAAATCCAACATACACAGATAATATTATAAAATTAGAATTTTGGAAGGTTGAAATATGGTCTCTAATAGGCAGGGTTCAATCTAGTATGATCATGTCCTTAGGAAAAGAGAACACAGTAAGTAGGAAATGTCACAACTGAAGGTAAAACCTTAAGTCGGGAATGCTTGAAATTTCTTAGCGAGGTCTAATCTCTAAAAAGGCGTCAAGGTAGCTCAGTTTAATTGGAGTTTCACTTATGAAGCATGGTTAATTAGGAAGTCATGGCGGGGTGCTCAGACTTATTATCAAAAAACAGACACCATTTAGAGAAAATGATCCTAGGTATAAATAAACCCAACACTAATAAAAGGAAAGTGATACAAAAATGAGGCACAAAAATGAAAAGAGGAAAGATGACAAATGAGAAAAGGGTGCCACACTCTGCAGATGCATTATTATTCTTATATTACTGGGTCCTGGCACTTTAAATGAGTAGTCTAGACACCAAAGCAAACAGTCCTAACACTGCATTATTTCAGAATCCCTTAAATTGCTCTAACACTAAAGAGAAAACGAAAAGGACAGAGATTTCTAAAAGAAATTTGGCCCAAAACTTGTATATAGAGGACAGTGCACATCCATCTTTAAACTATCAGAATGATGACCTGATGGGAAATGCAACACACATTGCATGATTAGCAACTGAACCTGACAACAGTAAACAATGAGGACAAATAGGGTCAAAATAACACAAAAAATACCGAAATAATAACAGGACAAAAACATTCCTAGGCAAACTATGATAACATGTGAGTCAAGTAAAAAAAGTGATCACTTTGGCAGTTATATGGTAAAAAAAAAAAAGTAGATAAAAATTTGATCTTCATCGTAAGTACTATAACATCAAAAAACATGTCTGCTCACTCAAAAGTACATTCACTAGATACTAATCATATTCTTGAATACTGAAAAAGTGCTTTGACCCTTAATTGTTAGAATGTACCAAAATTAAATTACCATTACAAAGCAGCACTATGACCTTGGTATGTATCTGCTTCCAGGTTGCACCTCATACTGTACATTCAGTGTCCTTATTGACAGTAAGCTTTTGTTTTGTTATTAAGCTTTATTGATATTGTCTACAATGGTGGTCAACAATTATCACCTTGGTAAAAATAACAAAAACCCAGAGGATCTTCTAATAAGCTATTTGAATTGTCTTAATGCATAACCCACTCCTCACTTTAGATACCGAGAGAAACATCAGGTTATTCACTTTAACCAAAAGAGTCATATTTAGACATGTGAATGTTTGATTTAGATTTTACACTCAGTCATACATTATCCACATTTATGCAGAATTGTCCAAAAGTACTGAATCGGTAGTAAAAACATGTCAGCACTGTTTTTCTTTTGTTAATGCAGTGTTATATTTTGTACCTTCCCTTCATACACAGATAAAGTACTAATTCGCATCCTCCAGGTTGGAAAACAATGTTTTCACATATTACAAATGAATATATTTTTATTGAGAAAATCAGTGTACACAGTTAAAGTTAAAAGCACAATAAATTATAATTCTCTATACTATTCAAAGTACATAAAGTTTAGTCTTTCAGTACATTTTAGCTATTAATGAAACATACGTAGAGAACAATTACTGACAAGATCAAGTTCTACCAAAGTAGCTTTCTTTCTGAATGTACAATATTTGGTTTCTACTGTATGTTTAAATGAAAAAACTCACTTCATTGATGAAAAAATAATGTGGACATAGCACAAAAAGAGATGCATTATTATCGGAATGTAAATATTTTGTACTAATACAATGTTGACTAGACTGGTTAACTTTTGTAGGTTAAAACAGTATTTTCATTCTCTATTAAATAAGTACCTTCAAGGTCATATATGTGTTATTTTTTCCAAAACCATTACCTCAGAATGTACCTAGTGGATTCACCATTCCACAGAGTACTCCTTGGAAATTTACAGCTCATCAAGTCCAAATGCTAGTACATTATTTGAAGGAGTCCCTGGAATTTCCCTTGCTGTAAACCAGAGACATCAAAGTGAATTGGTGGCCTTATGTTTTAAGATATTTAAATTGACTGGGTTGAGCTTTACTTGTATTGTGTAGACAAGACAATGACTCATTTTTATCAAACGGATTGAAATAATGAGTATCAGAGATTGTAAAATGTGTTTCTTTTTCTACTTTCAGTATCATAGTCAAGATCATTTGCTAAGATTGATACTTAAGTTGGTAGGTCGTTCACCAAAATTCAATGGGCTAATCTGGCACAATTTTTTTTCTTTGCTCCAATGGTGTGTTTACTTGAGCATAAGCCTCTCATGAAATTGTTCTTTCAGTATCTTATAGACTGAGTGCTGTGTAATTAATTGACCATCTTTTATAGAGTAGCCATCAAGATGTCATGCATCATGTAGTGTGCGCTCACAGTAGCTGAAGCTCCAAAACAATAAAGCACATGAAAACGACCCCACAGCATTTATACCAAAAGGCCACAAGATGTCATTATTGAAATAATGACAGAAATATAAACACTAGAAATTAATTAATAACACATTTTTTTATTCACCCAGCAGAAAGTTAAGTTAAATCTGTTGTTTAAAGCATTTTTCACAGCAAAAGTATAGTTTGGTTCATAACCTTGTTCACCGAATGTTTTCCTGGAAATTCACCTTGCACCCTGCTTAGAAGACGTTTTGACAGCACATCTTCACAGAGCTGTAGCAGCCAATGTTGGTTGGTACAGACCCCCTGAGTATATAATGCTATTCCTAGTAGTGGGCTAAAAATTAGTGGAAAACTTGCAAATACATTTAAACACAAAACGCATATGAAAAAGGAAACTGGAGATGTGTTGGTATATTTGTGTCTTGATGGTTTTAATGTAATGTCTTTTTGTATGGACTTAGAGTGTGACCTGTATGTTTCGTATAAGCCTGCCCCTTCAATAATATTATCCAGAGGGCTGTGCAGTTAATGCAAACAGGAAAGAGTGAAGAATCTTTGTGCATTAGTGTTGCACTTATTTTGCGTCAGGGTAAAAAAAGCCAAACTACACTTTTCGTCTTAAAAGAATTGAGTACCTGCTATCAATTTTGGTGGGGGGTGGGTAAGCATTAGTGAATTAATGCTTCTATTCTGCCACTGTCTTCAAGAAGTTTTAATATTCTAATATTCACTTCTATTATTTTTATCTCCTGGAGATGCCTCACAGCTCAGGTCACATACTTGGCAGAGATTTCGTTAGCTTTAAAGGCCTTTAAAGGCCACTAAACCATTATTATGCACTTAAAGTTAGTTCAGTTTTTCCAATGACTTCAATACATTTGGCTGAGTTCAAAGTTTCAGAATATGTTCGTGATTTTGCCAAAATCGAGGTGAAACAAATACATAGGGGTTCGCTCATCACTAGTTAAGATCTTTTGTGACTGGAACTTTCCAAACCAGTGAATCTATAAGACTAGATTTTTGATGTTCCTCTGTATTTCCTTCCCATCACAATTTCTTACAACATCAGCTTGTGTCAGGTACTTTGAATGCAAAGACTTTATTTAGCTAGTAAGCAATTTCTAGGTGGTTCCTAAGAAAACCAACTGTGACAACAATTGCACAAATTATTAACTTATATTAAACCTTTATATTGACTAACTTCACTCTATAGTTGGGTAAGAGGTTGAAATTATTTTTTAAATATTGTGTATTCTCATAAAAAGAAATTTTTTTTGACATTTACTTCATATACTGCACTATAAAGTACATCACACCTACATAATAATATAAACCTACTTAATCAAATTATAGGGTCATGGGGGGATGAAGACTATCTCAGCAGCATGGTGCCCATTTCACAGCACATTTGCACCATACACAGGGCCAGTTTTAGAGTACTTGAATAACCTAACACACAAACCTTTGGCAAGTCACAGGAGCACAAGAATACCTGGAAAAAACTATACAGACATAAGTAGAATATGCAAACTCCTAAAAAACCACAACTGGGCTGGGATTAATTAGGCCAATTTTCATTACTTTATTGATGTGATTTACATAAATCAGCATTGGAATTTGTTTTCTTTGAACATGCTATAAGCTAACGAATATAGAACACAATAATTAATAAAACATGAGCTGTGTCTTTTTAAAATTAACATTTATTTAAAGGCTGTCGATAGCACATTTGTCACAACCGCAAGGCAGCGAGTAAATTAAGTTAAAGAGAAACAACTTTACCCAAATCATGTCTCATTTAAATTTCCATTTATCCACGCACCCAACTATTTCCAGAACTTGACTTTCTTAATTAAAAAAAATCAACAAATGAAAAACCCCGGTCTTACCAGTTATTCCTTTTTTCCAGTGTCTGATCCACAGAGCTCTGAGCAGAAACTCGTGTGCCCCAAGGAAAGCTAGAAGGTTGTACAGTTATCTCCCGTGTTATAATTCTAAACTATACAACCTACTACCTCAGCCTGGATACACACTATCCTTTGAGACATCTTTTGCAGCAGTTTTGTGAGTAGGAAAGTTGCATACCATTCCCATTAATTTTTATTATCCCATCACATCAATAACAGCTTAAAATGATTAAATATGAATTTGATTGACAACTGAGCTGATGGTATCTGAAGTCATCCAGGTATGGCAAGGACATAATAACGCTATAAATTTACATGTAGTTTCAGTTTGTGAATTTACAAATAATGTTTCATATAAAGATAAGAGATGACCATTAAATTCAGAGTAACTCGATTCAACCTTGATAATGTATGAATGTTTGGAGTCTACTGATGCAACAACCAAAGACAGATGGCTATTTTGGAGTAAACATAGCAAGATGTTTCCAATGATTATGACTGGTGGTCACCAAGTAATGTCAAACATGAGATATTATACAGTAGCAATTAAAGTGTCCCAACATCATCAGTACAAAAATATCTTGTGTCACAGATTGCTAATCCTTTTCATGTTGGGCCCACAAATGACACAAAGAAAACCACTGGGAAGGAGTTTATAGATGACTCAATGTTAGATATTCTTTTTTATCGCTAAGTACATAGAAAGCTGTTACAAAGTACAAACATATAAGATATCAACAAAAATCTCAGGATTTTAACTTCTCCCAGGAAAGGCTAGAAGGGTTATATGGGACTACCCCTTCTAGTTGCCCACTGGTAAAATCTATAAAGATCCTCAACACCCAGCTGCAGTTAGCTGATATTCTCAGAATAGCTCAAATCTCACCATACAGAATACTCTAAGTAATACAGGAGTAGGTACAAGGCTGAAACAGAGAACTGAACAAAGAAGAATTGAGTTTAACTGATGATATTTCATTTTCAGCTTGCCACAAAGACATTCAGCATAGCTAGATTCATTGATAAAGTTTTGCATCCTTGGTCAAGGATCAGTTAGAATGATGACACAATTGAAGATGAACGCAAATATCTTCCATCAGCAGAGCCATTTTTTTTTAAATGTCACTAATTTAATACAATCCAAAATCCTGCCCAAAAACAAAAGCTCATTAAAAACCTAAAAGTCTGTGGGTATAGTAATTCACAAAAGATTAACAATTTAAAATTTCTCTCACATCATTTTGAATAGGCTCACTGTAAGCTGCCTTTTCATCACTACTGAAAACATACATATATTACCTGTCAAAGACAGGTTATAGATTCAATTTTAAAATATTTGTTATTTGATCTCTCTTGCCTTGCGTGTACCCTTGGTTTTCATACTAATCCCTTCTTCTATATCCACATGCGTCTGAACCTGTCTTGGTTGGCACTTCCCCTTTCGATCACATTCCCGTAAACCTTGCTTTTCAGAAACTGTTCTCTTTTATTCATAAAAAAATGAACATGCCACAATTAAACAGTCATCCTGGTAACTTAATAAAGGCATAATATGTTAACAATATTTATTAATAATTAGACTTTACCAAATGTGATTATTGCATTTGAAAAATTAGAACTTTATAAGCTCAAAGCGCGAGCTTTGGATTGAATTTAAAATTCACAAAAGTGTTTCTGACAAAGTCCTAAATATGTCTGCCAAACTTCTAGCAGTGGTTTGGCTGTTGTTGGTGCCGGTTTTAAAACTTTGAAGTTTAAAAGCTCTTAGCTGAATAGCTGGAATTCCCCCAAACCCAATCAGCTCTTAAAACTAACGAGTGCAAGGTGTCCACAAATTTTCCTAAGAACTGGTCCATTCTCTCTCAAGTTATAGTGTCCACAACATGGTTAGCACAAACCACACAGACATAGTCCACATCATTCCAAAAACGCTCAAAATATGTTGAAGGTAATCAAAATGTGTTCTATTGATAACCTGAAGTCAATTTGTTTCATGAAAACAATATTGAATGTGAGAAAAGTACAAAAATACATGATTCATGCATATATTATAAAGAATCATAGAATATGAGAAAGCATTTATTGTATGAATCTACAATGCCCTTCATGAGAACCATGGGACCATATTGCCGTTTAATGAAATTTGCAGAGTGGCCCCTGTCTGACAAGCCCAACAAACAAACCTGCAAGCAGCTGCTTGAAGCAGCACTAAAAGCCTATAGTATCCCAGCTAATATGTATTTTTATCAGGGAAAATACTGTACATTCTGTTTTCAAAGGTTTACGATCAAACTACTACATCTCCAGGAGTTGCATAAACACTGGATTGGGTGTTTATTACTTCCATTACACAAGGTTTTGTCTCTGCTTTAAACATTTGTCTGATAAAACATACAAAATAGACCACATCTGAGTTGTTAATGGTGTACAAGAATCAATCCATCTTTATTCTATATAGTGTCTATCATATCAATTTACATATCCAACAAGGATACATTTCAGATTAAACAGTTAATACCTCACCTTTCAATTACATGTTATAATTTATAAGTGCACATATGGAAAGAACATTGAAACATGAAACATGTGGCAAAAGCTGTTTCAGAATGAGCTCCACAAGCCACTGACCCAATAGTGCTCCAGCCAACAACTGTGCAGACAGACTGTTAAATGAAAGGTAAAATCATAATAGGGGATGGTATTTACTGCCCCTGTGACCTGAGGCTAGAGTAAGGTCAATATCCCTCCAACTAGAATAAACTGGTGTCAGGAATGGCCATGCAAACTTTTGCTTTAATACCCTCACGATTTGCAGATAACTGGATATTAAAGAAATGCTCCCTCCAAAATGATTTTTAATATGTTATTGTTGTGTGGAGAACAGACATAAAACAGTTTACGATTGGATTGAGTTTTTGAATTGAAGACCTGATTCTTGACCAATGAAGCAGGAGGAGAGGAGCAGCTTCAATTCAAAAGCGTGATCCCATATGAAGAGTTTCCTTTGAGTTGTTTTTTGACAGAATTTTAACAAAAACTACACGTGTTTTAGTAAGCATTTAACTTAATGACATTACATGTGGATTATGTAAAGTGCGATTATTTTAGGGATGTTTTTGATATTGTTTGCTGTTGTTCAATGCTAGTCACTATTAGCTCCCATTCTATCGGACACTTTATATCATGTCCGTTCTCCATAAATACAAGAGAACCAAACATGGAGGAAGTAACATTAAAAAATATCATTTTTGGATGGAGTATTCCTTTAAAGACAGAATCAGAAGCATAGTTTTACTCATTCCTCCCTAATGGACAGACATTGTTACTTAAAATAGAACCATTGTTGGCATTGCAGACATAAATGTGAACTTTCCTGTTATTGCAGCAGTACAGACAATTTACAAATGAAGTATTCTAAGCTGCTCAGTTATGGAAAAACTTTAGTGGTTCAAATACTAACCCCTGAAAGCAATATTTTCACTGTACATATTTAAGTAGAATTCAATCCATGAAAAGTGTCAATTCAGTTGTTGATTCTGTGATAGCAGAAAATTGTATTATCTTACAACAGGATAGTAAAAACAATATTTAAAAAATTTAATATGAACTGGCAATTCACAGCAGCAAGATTACCAATCCTATTCAGCTAATATCTCCAAAACTTCATGAGACTCAGTTTTGAAAATCTCTAAAGTCCTACTGTCTACCACACTGAGTGATAACTTGTTTCATGTGTCTAGAGTTCCTTGTATGTAAACAATAAAACGGTAACAACATAACAACTGTTTCCCTGTGCTCTTTCTTGCTGCAGAATTTAGTTTAAAGTAACAACTTGGATCCACCCTACTAATTCCTTTCATAATTTTAACCACTTCAAGCATGTCACTTCTTAATTCCTGATTGCTCAAACTGAAAAAGTTCAGTTCCTTCAATCTTTCCTCAAAGTTCATAACTCACAATCCAAGAAAAAGACTACAATAACTATACTGTGAAGAGAAAAATAAAAATAGAAGTAACTGATGGCAATCTACTCACAACAGAACAATTAATTGACTACGGTATACAGTATGTGATTTTGTGTTAATTTTAGGTTGGTTTAGTCAGCATAAACTATTACTAGGCAGATAAGAGACGAGCTGCAGCATTGTACACCTACAAAAGGAAAAAAAATCCAAAATGTTAAATCTATGCTGAAAAAAGTGATTGAATTAAAACAGGATGTCTCATCAGCTAAAACCTTTTGTTTCTAGCCTTTATATTTCATCAGTATGAAATTAACATTTATCAATTTTTTTGCAGTCTATTAGCTAACTGATATCAAAGATTCATTGTTCGATTGATCAAGTACAGTAGTAAGAAATGCATCACATCTATGGTATCATTAACCCTTATGCCATGTTCTTTATCGTCATCACCCTCTCTCTTTTTTACATAATTGTATTATTGTTTAGTAAAAAGAAATGACTACCGCTAAACTAACCTAATTACTGTATCACTGAATTGCTGTCAGGTTATTGCCAAATAGTGTTAGATATGTCTCTTTGTTCAAATAAAGAACAATTCCCTTACTAGTTTTTTCACTCGTCTGAAATTTACTCAGTCAAGCTAGACATCTACAATTTTCAGTAAATGTCATTAGCAAGTGCCTAGAATTTAATTTGGAGATGAGTAAAATGTCTTAATTTTTAAAACAAATACAAATTGCAAATTATTGCAGAAAATTTCTGGAATTTACATCAATAATTTCACATGTGGATAAAAAAACTAATATATATTATTTTGTTGCTTCATATTCATAAAAAAATGAACTAAAACCTGTTTGCCCTTGGAGAAATTTCTGGTTTTATAAATCTCTCTTTTGAAGAAACTTTTTATTTAATAATAATAAAAAAACTCTTTTCTAAGTATGGTGTCTAATGGCTTAATGAGTGTTCTTCTCCATATATTTGAATTGTAAATAGGTCTATGATGCTCTGCTCGGAGGCATACACTGTATTCAGAAACTATTCAGACAACTTAATTTGCTGCACCTTTTACTGGGTGTACATTTAATTTCAAATGTATACATTTGCCATTTTAGACCATCAATCTACACTCAATAACCTATAATGCCAAAATGAAAACGTCTGCAAATTTATTAAAAATCAAAAAACTGAAATCTCTCCATCATATAAGTACTCAGATCTTTTGCTGTGGCACTAAAAGCTATGGTCAGGTGCCCACTGCTTACTTTAATTAACCCTGAAATGCATCTTGACCTGTACCAAACTCTGCACTGAATTGACTGGACATAGTGTAGAAAGGCAGAAAGTGTGCCAAAAATGAAGGGATCTGAATACTGTTTGACCAATTGAACTCATCACATTTTTTTACCAATTTTCTGCCCTCACATGATTATTCAGTAATTCCGGTATTATAAAAAACATTTATGTACATTATCAAAGAAAATTTTAATTAATGATGGATAATTAGCCCTCATAGTATTTATTAGAGAAAGCCACTTTGTAAAATTTAGCCATTTATTTTGTATAGATATTTCTATTAAAATAACTTCTACTTATCATCTGACAAATTAGAAAGTGTAAATCATGACTTAAAAATGAGAATTAAAATACAAATCTCCAATTTTTTTTTTGAAAACCAGACACATTACAATGACATCCCATTCAATGAAATAATAAAAACACAACAGATGCAACTATTTTAGTAGAAATACTAAGAAAGAAAAGGAAAGAAAAAAACAAGATTTAGCACCTAACCACAAAAAAAAGACAGGCTCAAACAAAAAAAATTCCTCTAAAAGGGAATTAGATTTTTCTAATTTAAGATAATATAGAATAAGATAATATAGAATTACTGCTTATGAACTGTTATAGAAGGTGGGTTGGGATTCATCCAGTTGAGCAAGATACTGTAAGTCTGTATGCTAGTAATGTGGTAAAGGCAATCACAATTGATTTATTATAAGAAGAAATACAAGCTGGAAAGTTAAATTTGGGGCATAATTGTTCATAAAATGTAAAAACATTGTCTACATAAAAATCTCTAAGTGTCTTAATCCCTAGCGGTTTCCATAAATTAAACACTAAGCAGGTCTGAGAAGTTGGGAAAAGGTGATTATCATGTATAGGGAGCAACAGATAACAGCTTCTCTACCTTCAAATGTGTCCTACAATTGTTCCATTTTTTAAATAATTGGTGGAACATTGGATTGCTGGTGAATTGACAGTATGTAGCATTAATTGGAGTACAGATCTGGGCATACAAGGAAGTTTTAGAACAGGATTTGTTTTTTTCCATTGCAAGCAAGGCTAGCAGGAATTTATGAATTTCTGTCAATTTTTAAGATTTTATTGTGCACATATTTTCTGCCCAGTAGTAAAACTGTTAGATAGTGCCATGCTACCTTCTGCTTTAGATCTTTGTAGAGTCACCGTATTGATGTGTAGCCATTTTGAATTCCAAATGAATGTTGTTATGACTGAGTCAAATTTCTTAAAGAATGGTTTGTTGATGCATATAGGAATACTCTTGAATAAATATAGCAGCTTTGGGAGGATATTAATTTTGACAATATTAATTCTCCCTTCTCTGATAAAACTTTTTATCTTTAATTTCTTCCAGAGCTCATCAAATTCACTGCAGCAGTAACATGTTGTCATTCAATATATTTGTACTTGTTGTTGACACCAAATAAAGGTTCTTTGCAAGCCTCTACTTTAGAAACAAGAACTTCTATCTCATGCTCTTTTTTGCCTCTCTTCTCTGTTGCTGACATTGTCTCATTTTACAGGTAAATTTGTTCATTATATATGCACAAAGTTGATTAGCACGGTCCATGTAATGGTGTTTCATGGAGGTAACAGGGTGGGGTTTAAGGCACATTCATGTACACACATTTACAAGATGATTGTGATTTATACAGGGAAAACTGTACAAATGTGCATAGGCCAGGTTTTATAAATCAATTTTTTTTTATTCCATATGCATTTCCTATTTTTTGGTGTAACAATATTTTCACTCTCAAATCCACACAAAGTTTTACAATTAAGACACCAGGTAAGACAGATTTTGTGACTGAGTATATTCTATTAAACAGGTGCCAAAGGATAGAGTCTGAATATCTGCCTTTAATCTACTTTGGTGTTAAGACTTTTGCTAGTACCTTAACATCATTATTCTGGAATAAATTGTTCTATGTGATGCACAAATTACCAAGTCTTTACTTGTTTGTTTTTTGGAAAAATAGTTGTTAATGCTTGGGAGAATGTTTGGGGTAGAATTTCATTTTCTTTTGTGTCCATTGTTAAAAATAATGAAGCCAGCATAGTTGAACATTTTTTATAGAATTCCACTGGGTAGCCATCTGGACCTGCAGCTTTACCACTTTATTTCTAAAATTGTCAGAGGTGTATCAAGTAATGGTAATTTGTATTTTGGCAAAAACGTCTTAGCTTGTGACTTACTTTCTTTACGCTGAGAGTAATATAAAGATTTCTAGAACTCCTTAAGTGTGTCAGTTATCTCTTTATTTTCCCTGATTTTACTTCTAGTTGCGCTGGTAATTTCTATTATTGCACTGTGAATTTCTGCTTATGGATTTATTGAAATACGTAAAATATTGTTAGTCATCTCTCTGTGTTCATAATAATAATGCCATGATTTAAAAACGATTATGAATTTCTCATGACAAAAGATTAAATTCTGGTTGTAAAGCCAATTTCTTCTTATAGAGAGAAAATTATCAGATCTGGCCTATTCATGATGTATTGTGGAAACTCCAGTAATCACTTCTGACAAACTCCTAGTCTTTGGTATATTTTTATGAGAGAGCTATGAAATAATTTGCATTCTTCAAAAAGACTTAATCCTTTCTCAGAGTGTTCCTACGGGAACCTCTAAGGATGACTTGGTCTAAAAAAATGATTATTGACAGAGGTTTAAGACACCAGATGCAAGTTGAATATGTAGAGCACAGTGATATAAGGTTTAAAGTAAGAAGAGACTGGTTGGATATGACAGTAGTGCCATACTTGTGATATTTGATAGTGGGCAATAAATCCATCCATCCATTATCCAACCCGCTATATCCTAACTACAGGGTCATGGGGGTTTGCTGGAGCCAATCCCAGCCAACACAGGACACAAGGCAGGAAACAAACCCTGGGCAGGACGCCAGCCCACCGCAGGGGCAACAAATTGTCAATGCAAAATAATCAATTCTTGAATAACTATAACATACAGATAAGTATATTGAATTTGGATATAAAAATTTCTGTGGACCTGGAAGATTGTCACTCACAATGAACTGTGTATTATCTTTGCAGTTTTAGATGTTATAGTTGCTGTAGTTGATGATCTATTCAAGTCTGGATTTAAAGTACAGTTGAAATATCCAGCCGTTATAATTTTATGAGTGCTCACATTAGAAACCAGTACAAAAACATTTTGCATAAATTCTGTCATCCACATTAGGTGCATATGTTTTACCAGAATTATTTTGGAATTGAATTAGTTTCCCCTCATCATGATGTGCACCGTTCAGGATCAGATATTACATCTGTTGCTATAAGTGACATTGTTTTATGGATTCAAATTCCTACACATCTGGTTTTATTATTATATCTGGAATGAAAGTTTTGGCTGATACAGTCTTTTTTCAGTCAAACTGCTCCTTACTTGTTAGGTGAACCTAATGTAAAAATACTATCTTTTCCTTTAAGCCTGTAGGATTGGAGAATACTTTTTTCTTTTTAGGTCGTGAATGAACCCTTTGACGTTCCGGCTTACTAAGTTTAATAATTGATCAGAGATATACTGTTTCTGAGCATTAGGAGACATTTTGTGATCTAAATTAAAAGAAGTGATTTATTTCAGATTTCTCCTTTAACACTAATTTCAAATATTTATGACTGGAGGTTGTGGTTAGTAAGTTAACACATAAATTTACATTTATATCTATGGGGGTAAAAGAAATTTGGAAATAATAACTTGCTGTATCTCCCTTCTTCTCTCTCCCAAAACACCCTCTCCCATCTTGTTTCTCCAAGTGAGTCTAAGACCAAAAATCAAAAGATCCGTTCCTCTGACATGTCAAGAGACAGGGCGATCTAAACCATAAAGCGATAAGCAGTAAACAGTTTTGTTTAGTGCCGTATTTTTGCTTTGATTTCTAATTACAATATGTTAATAAACATATGGAAACAGAATTAGAATGTTTTAAATGAGATTTTATCAGCTGGTTTTAATGTCTACAGTGAAAATGGTCTCTCTGTTTTGCGAGAGTCTGTGAACTGTAATAGAGTTAAAGGGGCACATCACAATTGTAGTCATGGGACCAAACTAGCTAAAATCAAAATAAAACAAACAAAAAAATGACTATCAACAATTAATAATTCACAGCTTAAGGTATGATTACAGGGTCATAAACTATGGAAAAAAAATTGTTGGCTTTTTTTTTTTTTTGGAAAATCCAAGCTATGATGTTAAGATTAATGTGCCATTTTATTTTATAGTGTTGACATAATGACATCACATACAATGATGCTGGCAAAATGTGTACCTTGCAACATATTCTGCCACAAACAAAACTGAAGGGAATATTTAAAGATAAAGAATCAGGAGATGAAGCATAGTCCAAAGCCGTGTAATGTTGGAAACCAGAAGTCTAAACTGATCTGTCATCAAGACTAATCAAAAAACGCAGTGAATAGAAAACAAGCCCTATGTTGAAAGCAGAAAATCGATAAAATGCATTTGTCACCAAAGATTTTTTATTCGGGACTCGGATAACCAAGAAGTCTTTGAGCTGACATTATGGATCACAACTCCTGGCTGTCATGCAAAACAGCATGGCTAGTAACATTACATAAACAAGTCCAAAATGGTGGAGCCTATGGAAAACAACATTGCACTGTGGAAAGACATTAAAAGTCTTGGAATAAAAGTTTTTACAAACTAATCAAATCTAAACTAATCAAAGTAAAATTCGACGAACATCAAAACCTTGTAATGTAACAAAACGCCCATGAGAAAACAAAAATAAAACCGTAAAAAATTTACAGCCAAATTAAATGTTAACACAACAGATGTCATTGCTGGGGGCGTTGCTAGCTATAACACTTATTACGGGTGTAGCTCCCCTCTAACAATGCCACTAATTCTACTTATATGTTAGATGGAAAAGCGGGGTAGGGGTGCTTTACCATAGAGATTGCGACCAGTCAAACAGCTTTCCTCTGCAATGTTTTTGGTCAGTCGTTAATGCATGTCAGAAAGTGCCACGGGAAGAAGAAGGGGTGGGGCTATCTATGATTAGGGACTTAAATGCTGAAATAATGAGCTAAAGTCTCGGAAATCTCTGCCTAACGATGCAACTGGTCATTGCTATAAACAACATGGCTATGAACAATGAAAACTGAATCAGGAACAGCTACAAAATGTCAGTATTGGCGTCATCAAAAAACCATAAGAAAAATAATAATACTACTAATAAAAAAGTATTTTTTATGATATCTTTTATATATATATATATATACATTAGCAAAATACCCGTACTTCGCAGCGGAGAAGTAGTGTGTTAAAGAGGTTATGTAAACATATATATGCATAAACATATATACTTATATACATATCTACATATACACATATCTACATATATATATATATATATACACATATAGACATCCACATATATATACATATATCAACATATATATACACATACATATACACACATACATATACACACATATATATATATATATATATAAATATATATATATACACATACAGACACATATATATATACATATAGCAAAATACCCGCGCTTTGCAGCGGAGAAGTAGTGTGTTAAAGAGGTTATGTAACCATATATATACATAAACATATATACATATATATACATATCTACATATACACATCTGCATATACATATATATACATATACACATCCACATATACATATATATATATATATATATATATATACATATACAAATTTACATATCTACATATATATATATATATATATATATATATATATATATAATATATATATAGATAGATATAAATATAGACATACATATATACATACATACATTCACATATATATATATATATATATATATATATATATATATATCTATAATAATAAAAGGCAAAGCCCTCACTGACTGACTGACTGACTGACTCACTGACTGACTGACTCACTCATCACTAATTCTCCAACTTCCCGTGTAGGTGGAAGGCTGAAATTTGGCAGGCTCATTCCTTACAGCTTACTTACAAAAGTTAGGCAGGTTTCATTTCGAAATTCAAAGCGTAATGGTCATAACTGGAACATATTTTTTGTCCATACACTGTAATGGAGGAGGCGGAGTCACGCCTCCTACGTAATCACGTGAACTAAAAACAAGGAACACATTTACAGTACGAGTCACACGCGGGAACGAAGGTAAATGACGTTAATTTTTGACTGTCTTTTAATACTGTGTAAGCATACATAGTAACACGTGCAATTAAACGTGTGCATTTACGGGGTGATTTCTCAGGCTTTAAAAGCTCACCTTTTATCAAACGCGGGGAACAAAGGTAACTGACGTTGTTCACTGTCTTTTAATACTGTGTAACCATACATATTAACACATGTCCAATTAAACGTGTGCATTTACGGGGTCATTTCTCAGGCTTAAAAGCTCGCCTTTTACTAAAAAGGTAAATGCAAAACTATTTTCAATCAGTTTATTGAAACGCTCCGGTTAAGGATTGCAATAACATATTCGCGAGATAAAAGAACGAAGTAGGGGGAAATGGAGGAAGAGCAGCAAACAGCGAAGAGCAAAAAATTAATTAAACAATTGAGAACGGAGCGAGTTAAGCATACAAGCATGTTCATAAGGGAAACAAAGCACGGTGTAAAACGTAAGTTTTAAATTAAGTTTATAGAAACGCTCCCGCTGCGGATTGCATAACATATTCGCGACATAAAAGTTTAATGAGAAGACACGAGGTATAAACGAACCACACGCCGTGGCGCAACGTTAGGGGCAACAGTTTCAACCATTCTATGATCTGCTTCTCACAACTGAAGACGGCACATGGCGGATGTTAGCCGACTTGCTGACCGCAACGTTAGGGGCTTCAACTATGGTGCTGACGCCACATCTCAGTGCCAACACTTTGCAGACTGTACTTAAAACACACGCCCTCCTCACTGGACAGTTAAAAACACCAATCAAACTACGATGACATCAAGTATTACCC